>NC_141350.1:38680795-39280795 GCF_057382095.1 Aulonocara sp. 'chitande type north' Nkhata Bay
GCCTGTACATACTTATAGTTATAGCATATTCATAACATACTTCATACCGTGTACACTATAACATATCATAATAGACCCATTTCTGTAATATACTTACATATCTATATTATTGCTAATATATATTGTAATATATCTATATCATGGCTAAAGCACTTCTGGATGGATGCAAACTGTTGCCCTGTACCTGTGACATGTGCAATGACAATAAAGTTGAATTCTATTCTATTCTAATATACATCCCTGATGTAACACCACACTGCGGTCCGTGCGGTTTCACGGGTAGCGCGGTCTCACGGGTAGCGCGGTCTCACGGGTAGCGCGGTTTCACGGGTAGCGCGGTTTAACAGGCAGCAAGGTTTCACGGGTAGCGCGGTTTGTCACTCCCGTCACGCTGCGCTGTCTATGAAGGGGTATGTTGTTCGTGTGAACTGACCATTTGAGATCCTCTGCCAGATGTACAGCTAGGAAACAGAAATTATTCACTCTTTCTACAGCAGCGCCGTTGATCGTGATGTGGGTATGTGCTTTACTACACCTCCAGAAGTCCACTATCATCTCTTGTTTTTGTGACATTGAGGGTGAGATGGTTCCCTTAGCATTAAAGTTTAAAGGCACTGAGATCTTTCTTGTAACCGTCACCCACCACCAGTGATGGGAATAACGGCGTTACTAACGGCATTACCTTTTTCAGTAACAAGTAATCTAACTAATTACTATTCCTATCAATACAACGCTAGCAAGCACTCTTTGCTATGACCAAAAAATCCCAAACAAACAAAAAAAAACCCCCACCCCTTTCATGTTGGTGGAAAAATGCACCATGCCGACCAATGACATTTGGTTGTTTAGAAAGAGGAGGAAGTTTTAGGAGTGACGGCGAGAGAGAGAGAGAGCGAGTTTTGAGATGTGAGAGATTTGTGATGTTTAGCATCTTTGGAGTGTGTAGTTAATGTGTTGTCTTGTGTAGTTAGTGTGTAGTGTTGTGGATAGTTTTCTGCAGGTGTCAGGCTTGTGATGTTCTCCTTTATAGTGGACAGAAATTATTTTTTTGGAGTGGCACAAATAATTTGTGTGGCATCTTATATTTGCGAAGCAGCACTGATAGGACTCAGGATCAGCGGTGAGAAGTCGAAGATTATGCGAGTTGGTTACGCTACACCATCAAACACAGCGGTTACTGTGAAGCAGCAGCAGCAGCTAGAAGAGGTGGACAGGTTCATGTACCTGGATTGCACTTTTAGCAGTGACGGGGACGTGGAGCATGATGTTAAGTGCAGAATTGGGAAAGCATGGGCAGCCTTTCAATGATTACAACCTATATGGATGACCACCGTACTGCCTTTATCAACCAAGTTGCGGCTCCTGAAGACCATCGTTATACCGACGGCACTGTATGCAGCGGAGACTTGGAAATCGACTGCAAAGATCAACCGCCATCTTGACGTCTTCCAACAACGTTGTCTTCGACGGCTGCTCAAGATCACATATCGGGATCGCGTTACCAATGAAGAAGTATATCGCCGTGCGGGAGTAGAGCCGCTCCATGTCCAAGTCACCAAGCGTCGGTTCAGATTTGCCGGTCACATCCTTCGGCTACCGGACCTGAGACCTGCCCGTGTCGCGGTTCTGTGGAACCTGAAGAATGGAAAGAGACGGCGAGGAAGACCTAAAATAACACGGAGGAGGACTTTCCTTGAAGATTTACGTTCAGTCGAACTCTCATGGGATGAAGCAACAACTGCCGCGATAGACTGAGTGTTACGACTGATCGTAATCATATGTAAATTTGAGTGTCCAGGTGGTTCTCCGGGATTGGTGCATCCAGGGTGGATGGCTCACACCGATTGGCTGAGGACCGGGAGGCAGCGGATATGAAGAGACCGCCGGGGACTGCCACTTCATTCATCCTCTGCCCAACCCAACCAGCAGACCATTCACTGTGTCACTATATTATGTTAATGTAAGAGCATGTAGGGGTGGACCGCCTTTTTGTTTGATCAGTTTTCTCCTGGTTTTTGTTAGGCAGGGAGGAAAGTGATTGTCGTTTGGTTTAGTTCTTTTGAGTAGGTAAGTTGTGTTTATTCCTGAGATAGGTTACCTTTTGTTTGTTGTTTTGGCCTTGGATTCACCCTGAAGTTATGATATGCTCCCTTCCTTTGTTTAACTGCACTTATTGTAAATAAATCACTGTCATAAAATATTAAGTGTGTGACGTGCTGCTTGGGGTTGGACGGGGATACCAAACAGGGTAAGTAATTAATTACTTTTAGAATCTAGTAACTAAAATAAATGACTTTTTCAAAGTAACTTGCTCAACACTGCCCACCACTATTGTCTCATGCACAAACTTCAAGATGAAATAGGAGATACTAGTGGCCGTGCAGTCGTAGGTGTAGAGTGAGTACATTAGAGTTCAATATACACCCCTGACGTAACGCCACGCTGCCGTCTGCGAAGGCTGCATGATGTTACACCACGCCACACTGGCCACACAAGTCACACCTCGCTGCCGTCACACCCATCACACCAGTCGCACCACGCTGCCGACTTCGAAGGTTGCATGACGTTACACCACGCCACACCGGTCACACAGGTCACACCGTGGTTTCACGGGTAGCGCTTTTTCACAGGCAGCGCGGTTTCACAGGTAGCGCGCTTTAACGGGTAGCGCGGTTTAACGGGTAGCGCAGTTTAATGGGTAGCGCGATTTCACGGGTAGCGCGGTTTCACGGTTAGCGCGGTTTAAAAGGAGGCTGGAGTGCTACAGCGGCCAGAGGTCCTCGCGTTTCTCCTCATGACCCAGCAGGATTCCTGTGGCCGCCGCTGGCTGCAGTGCGCTTGAAAGTTGTGGAAGTGGAGTGGGTAGGGGTGAGCTGCCGTTTCTTTTGATCACCCGTTTTCTCCTGTTTTGAGTTAGTTAAGGAGGTCAGACTCTGTCTTTATTTTTGACTTTGTTTTGGTAAAGTCAGGGGTGCGGGATTTGTGTAGATTTGTTTTGTTTATTGTTTTGGCCTTGGCTCACCCTGAAGTGTTGACACTCCCGTTTTGGTTCCTTTATTTCACATTGTAAATAAATCACCTTGTATCTACCGGTTTTGTTTCTTGTGGCTGCTTGGGTCTTGGGGGGGAAGCGAGTGCCTCACTCATATTATGGCCTGGCCCTAGACGGGTCGTAACAGTTCTAAAAAGATTTTTTATGTGACTCTTAAAAAAATGTTACCAATACATTCTGGTAAAAAAAAGTAATTTCATTTTAGAAAATGTTCTGTTCTTATCTCTATAAAATATCAAATTATCAAAATAAAAGCAATGGTTAACTTCACTGCCCATTGTCAGTCAGTAGTGCTGGTTTCAGTGATTACAAAAATGCACTGCTTATAAGGTTGGAAGCTGAAAGCTGAAAGCCTGAACAATGAAAGTTCATAATTACTACTGTAAAGCCTCACATCTATAGGTTTATTCTAATGCAAAGAAAGCCAGAAAGGTTTGTGGTATCCTATGTGGTCATTTGTTGCAGCTCCTCACTCTGTAGTCATTGTTTTGGATTATTGATTAAACCATGGATACAACAGTCATCTACAAAAATAAAACCCAAGATGTAATGATCTGGTATCTTCTTTTAATGTTTTCTTACTGGGAAAATGCAATAAAAAAATTTCACATGATGAACACTGACAACCCCCCAAAGTTTCCAATTACAACAACCCAGGGGGCAGACAGTGCAATTCATTATTTTGGAAGCAGCAGTCAAAATGCAGAAGCAGCAAAGCAGCACCACAAATTCAAATAACTTTCTTGTCATATCTACTCTCAAATCTGAATAAATCTTGATTTTTTTTTTTTATCTCGTAGTCTCTCTGTCTTTAGACAAATTATTTATGCATGGCTTCACATTCCATGTCAAAAAGAAGAACAAAGAACTGCTACTGTAGCAGCTACACTGAACAGAGCTGGTGTTCTCCATTTTGCTTTGTCTCTCTTTGTCAGACACACACACAAACAGTCACATACCTACACCAGCAGGCTTGGCTATAGCACTGACATTTAACAAATGCCCATCAAGGGACTTCAACAAACTCAGTTCACTTTCAACACACTCTTTCAGAAGTTAAAGCCGTTTGGTTTCAGCCACCTGTGTTTTATTTTGGTTTGTGTTTTCTTGTCTTTGTAGAACATCAAAACAGAGAGAGAGACTCAGCCAAGCTCATGTGGAGAAACAAGTGTAGAGAGAACCAGTAGTGAGTTTGGCTCTTTGCGGGGACAGTGGGCTGTTGACCTTCACTGATGAACAGAGAAGTATCCGAGTCTTTCTATCTTGCCCTGTCACAGGCTCTGATTGTTTGTTTGCTTTTACACTTTCTTGCTTTCACTTTCCGTTTCTCATCTCATCCTTCTTAGTACTGTCCTTTTTATCCCTGCCTGCCTTTACATGTTCCACTGTAAGAGGATCAGGTTAAGGTAGCATAGTACTGTCTTAACAGTAGCTTAAAAATGTAACAGATGGAAATGACTCAAAACAATTAACATAACTTTCAACTCATTTAAATGTCATGATGAAGTCTACCATGTTAAGATATAACTTCCATGGAAAAATGTTTCTGATCACTATATTGCCAAATGTATTCATTTACGCATCCAAATCCAATGGTATTTCCACAAAGTGGAAGTGAGTGGGAACAACAGCAACTCAGACAAAAAGTGGTAGGCCACATAAAATCAAAGAGTAGGGTCAGAAGAGTGCAGAGTGCCCAGAGGTTGCCAACTTTCTGCAGAGTCAATTGCTACAGACCTCAAAACTTCATGTGGCCTTCAGGTCCGCTCAAGAACGGTGCGTAGGGATTTCAACTAATAAGTTTTCATGGCTGAGCAGATGAAGCCAAGCCTTAAATGACCAAGTGACAAATACATTGAACACAGTGGTGTTAAGCAGAGACACTTTCTTCTCAGGAGTGACGAGTCACACTTTTCTGTTTGGCAATCCAAAGGATGAATCTGTGTTTGGCGGTTACTAGGAGAACGGGAATTATCTGACTGAGTTGTGCCAAGTGGAAAGTTTGGTGGAGAGGACGATTAAGGTGTGGTTAAGTTTCAGTTGAGTTGGGCTAAGCTCTTTAGTTCAGTGAAAGGAACTCTTAAGGCTCAGCATACTAAACATTTTGGACAATTAGATGCGTGTTTACCTTTTTTGATCCCATCTCAGACACATCTGACCAATTAGTGGACAAAATGTTGTCGTATGGTGTGTTTTGGCACATTTTGGTTGACTTGGAGATTGCTCTGAGTTTTTTCTTTGTAAAAAAAAAACCCAAGACCACAGGTAAAAGCTACAAGTTTACAAACTCATCAACTAATTCAAACCAGAGTAAAAGTAAATAAATAAAAAATAATCATGATATCAAAAACACCCTTTAAAAGTTCAGGCTCATGACTACCCAGTGAAATGGACAGAACAACACAGCAATGCTGACTGCTTTTTTTATAGTGGATAAATGGTTTTAGTGGGGAGTGACGATGTGAGACACAGCTAAACACAAACAATGAGGGACTGTAGGAGAATTCATCAACTGAAGAACAATGGACAAGAAAATGGGAGGAGTTGCTGTGCTTCTTAACAGAATTGGAAGGAGGACCAGATTTACACAAAGTTTGCTTGCTTTGCCTTTTCATTGCATATTGTTGTTCATAGGTAGGTGCAGTGGAAGATGCTTTTTCACACCTCCACATGAAATCTTCCTATGGACCTCACATGCTGTAAGAACATTCTCCTGTAGTTAGGAATCTGTTTGTCACCTATAGATAGATCAGACAGAATAGATCAGACACATAATCATTCTCCTCACAAGGCCCTGAACCAGCAAAGTGGAAAACCCAACTTAGCAAACTAAGGAAAGATCAAAGAGATCTATTTTTCTATGCCTGACTGCTGGTCAGGGTTAAAGCAAGATAGCTTTATTCAAGTACATAGTTACACAGTTACAGTTGTTAAATTGCTGCGGTGGATAATTAAAAGGAAATAAAATGGAATGGAGTCCTTTTTATTGAATCACACTGACAACTCCCTGTCCACCCATCACAACACACATAGACCTCAACAAAGATGCAGCGCTGAACCTTGACCTGATAGTAGAATTGGATTCACTATTACACACACAGACACACACACACATACTGACTTCCAAAAGTCACTGCTGGTGGTAGAGGAAAGTAAGCCACAGCTAAGTCTCAGAAACTCAGGGAATTCAAAGTTTCCCCCTGAGGTCTGGGATGCTTTGTCTACTCACCTCCACACAGACACCAACCACATCTCCATGGCCCTGAGCACCATTTCTTTTGTTTCACACCACACACTCTTGCACCGTGCCACCCCCCCCCCACACACACACACACATATGACTTTAAATATTTCAAATGCCTTGATTTATGAATAGCATTATATAACAGATGCCTAGCTTAATAAGATCAAGATTTTGTCAGTTACACTATGCAAATTATAAATGTATTCTCCATGTGCTGACAAAAGTGCTACTGTAGACACTGTTTGTTAATGCAAATATTTAATCAGCTAAGGCATGTATGGATTTATACATGTGACATGGTCAAGTTCTAGTGTAGTTCAAACCAAGCATTAGAATGGAGAAAACAGTTTATTTTAAGTGTCTCTTAATGTTGGTTGCTACTCTGAGTATTTCAGAAAATGGCTGATTTACTGGGATTTTCCCAGCTTGACTGCGGAGTCTCATTGGTCAAGCTATTAACCCTCTTGTGGCTGGCATCTCTGTATTACAGCAGCAATAGCTACTGCCCAGTGTTTTTCAGAACTACAATTCTCTGTCTCAGTAGTTGTCATCAAACAACACCACTTTGTTAAAGCCCCCATTGTCTGTTAGTGCAAAAAAATAAAAATAATCCATCAGAGGACAACCAAGGACACACAAGGTGTTATCTAACACTTTTCAAGAAGGAAGACAAAATATGTTTAGTAACAAGAAACCACTGGTTCAATATTTAGTTTGTTAAGATCAGTGCAGGCTTTCAAAAACTTTGTTTTACCCTTACATTAAAGTGTGATATATTGGAGGACAAAATCAAGAGGCTTTAGCAACTTAAGGACCCATTTCCCAAGAACAACCGGTACTGTTTACATTTGAGCTTCACTTTACATAGCAGCTTGTTTGACAAGAAAATACTGAGTCTGCAGCATTCTGTGTTGTAAATTTAAACTAGAGAGTTCATAATGGCAAATTCTGTAAAAATATGTGTACAGTTAAAGTTGAAGGTTTTGACAATATTGACAGCAGTCAAGACACAGTCAGTAAAATATGCAGTTTTTGTTTTATCCTGCTCTGGAACAAAAGATTTAGTCAACTGTGTCAGCCTTTGTGCCGGTGTCATTCAGCTTTTTAGCTTGAAAAGCCAAAAAGCAGTAGGCGTACATGTACTGTCAATCCTATTTGAAACATTAAAGCATTAAAAACAATGCATTTATAGTCACCCTTATTATATAGTAGCTTGCATAAAAATGAAAATCAAGGAAGTATGAGGATTTACACATGCTGAAGATGTTACATGTATTTAAATCATATAGTATTTATTTAATGAATACATTTGTGAATCCACCCATTCATCTTCTTCCACTTATCCCGGTCCAGATTGTGAGGCCAGCAGCCTAAGCAGAGAAGGCCAGAGTTCCCTCTCCCCATCTACCTTCTCTAGCTTATCTGGGGAAGCACTGAGGTATTCCCAGGCTAGCTGTGGGATATAATCTCTCCAGCGTGTCCTGGGTTTACCCCGGGGCCTCCTCCCAGTAGGACATGCCTAAAAAAATTCACCCAGGAGCAACCCAGGAGGCATCCTTGTCAGATGCCTGAACCACCCCAATTGGTTGCATACGATGTGGAGGACTATCGGCTCTACTTTGAGCACCTCTCAGATGACAGCACATTTCACCCTATCTCTAAGAGAAAGGCCACTCATCCTTGGGAGAAACTGTTTATTTTGTCTTGAAGTTGTATAAAATGTACTATCATTATTATGAGATTATTACAACAACCATGCAGTTCTCTGAGAAATAGCAACAAACGCAAGAGCTACATCTTAGACTCTGCAGCCCTCAATTAACATGTTAAATGTTCATGACAGTATAATTAGAAAAAGACTGAATACGTATGGCTTTTTTGTAATGGTTGCCAGGAGAAAGCCTCTTTTTGCTAAAAAGAGCAAAGTTGCACCTAAACAAACCACAACATTTCTGGTAAACTGTCCTGTGAACAGGCGAGGTCAAAAAAGAAATACATGGCCATAATGGAATTTTGAGAGACTGATGAAATTATACAGAAAGCAGTTATTTTATTTTATTTTTTAAGTATAATTAAATACACCCTCAATCAGATTGTATATAAAAGTTTTCCCAGGAAGCTTATATGCCATTTATGAACCTAGAGATGGTATACACATTCTTTGGGCTGCCTTGTGGATGGTTGTTAGAGAGTATGTAGTTTTGTGCCCATTGGCTATGCACTCTCTGTACAGTAAAAGGTTGGTTTACATGCCCAGCAGCAAGACCAGACCTACTCCCTCTCGGCATTGTCCAACTGGTAACACGTTTTTGGAACCAAATAGGTGTAGGGTGGACTTTTTTTCTCTGTTTTTTAGGGGAGAATGTGGTCATGTTGGCTACATCAAGAAATGAAACTCCAACTCACATGGGACCATTTACAGCTTAGCACAAAGTGGCTAAGATGAGAAATACTGTGTTTACTAAGATGAGAATTATTTTTGAGGCATTGGATATTGGAGCATGAGACTGAGTATTTCCCTTTATTGCCAATGCTTTATCAGTTTGACACGGTCAAGAGAGAGGTCATAAAGGAAAAGCTTTTGGTATTATATTTCACCTTTCCCAACCTATGACCAAAAGCTGTGGTTAGTGACCAAAATAATAAAATAGTGGATACCAGCATCAGGAATGAACTTTGTCCGGGTAAATTTTGGGGTCAACCTTAGAGATAAGAGATGAAGCTCCTTTAAACATGCTCAGAATATGTCTTGGGACTGTTGGGAAGGTTACTTTTAAAATGTATTCCACTGCAGATTACAGAATAGATGCCTCAAAATGTATTTTGCAACGTGTTGCGTTATTCAATGAGAGTAATGTATTCTGAGTACTTTGGATTACTTAATATTGGATATTGGCTTACTCCCCCAACAAGCTACAATATATTATCATGCTTTTTTACAACTACATGAATGTACTATTGCTGTGTGATTTATTGATTTATTACTATTACTGAAGGTTACTCGCCATACCAATACCAACTAGATGTTTAAATCTTAATATATAATAAGTAACAGTAGGGTGGACATTAGGCAAGGCTGCACTTTTTGCAGCGATCTCATATAGAAAACTATTCTGCCCGAATAAAAAACAGGTCCGCAGCTCCGAACCGTAAAGGCATAAAACCGTAAAGGGACCTTTGGCTAATATGTCGTAGCTGAAAACTAGCTTTACTTTGTTGTCTGGGTCAACTTTGCTAGCAAGAGACAGAGAGCGGCGTTGAAAGGCTGCTCCAACGGAACTTATTGTTTCGGAGGAAAACACGAACACGGTGTACAGTCGAGTCTTAATAGCTTACTTACAACTGGGCTCGTCAGGCACTCTTCTTGGCTGCAGTGGTTATTATTATATTTACATGCTTCCAGCTCCCGTTTCTGCTCGGTGACAACTCTTACTTTTCCACTCTCCTTTTTCTCCCTCCCTGGTGCTCACAGACACATAACGGGTATGGCAGTCCATTCTCCCGGCGGCACGGACTACACTGCCCATGAGGCTACATTCTTTGCCTTCATATTAAATCTTTTAAAAAAATATTTCTTCACGTCATTATGAGACGTGAGATTAAGACACAGGCATTTGAGCCTCTTAATGCGTGTGCTGTTTGGGTTTCCACCAGCGTGGAATTACCAAAAATATAGAGGGCATAGCCTAACATATGAAACAGGAAATGGCCGCCGTGTAATCCCTTTATTTCAACAAAGTAACTGTATTCTGAATACCACCTCTTTAAAAGGTAAGTGTAACAGAATACAGTACTTATATTTTGTATTTTAAATACGTAACGGCGGTACATGTATTGCGTTACTCCCCAACACTGCTCTTAGATGCCTCAGGTGAGAGGATGGATGTGGAGAGCTCTGCTTATTTTACCGTTTCAGTAATCCACACTTAGAGAAACAGTAAAGTATGGATGGAGCACACAAAAAATAGATAATTCAAGTAATGTTCAAAATCTACTTTCCAAACCAGTTTACTGTATTTTCAATTCGTATCTGGAAAAATATTAAAAGGGTTCCATATTATTACAATCAGGCACAATGGGAATTGTGATCTTACCACTACTAAAAGCATGCCTGCTCATCCATAAAGACTGTTATACTAAGCAATATTCACTCATTTTCTTTCAGGAAAGGAAAAAAAAAAGTAACTCGACGATGTGCAAAACAGCCACACTGGAAAAGCCTCCTTCACAGAAATAAAATAGGACAGAATGAAAAGTGACAGAACATGTTTGCCTTCCCGGACAAAAGACAAGAAAATCCATTGCTAAATGGATCCTCTACATCAAAAGAAAGCCGTATCAAACAAAAGTGATTCTCTTTCTCTCCCATTTTGGCAAAATCAAAGTGCTCTATTTCAGTATTTTTCTGGCATTTTAACACCACTGAATATTTTATTTATTTTTTAATATACTCCATTTCTATGACAAACAGTCATAGAAACACACACATACATACACACACACACACACTCTCACACACACACACACATACACACACACACACACACACACACACACACACACACACACATATATATATATAATGTATGTTTGTATCGTAACAAAGCTAAACTAAATCCAACACTAAAACTAAGGACATACGTATATATTTCAAGGTGAAATTAGACAATTTAAGGAAAAATCATGTTCGGTGGGAAAACTTGTGGGGTAGGGTAAAGAGCTTACAGTCTGAAGTCTAAACACAGTGTCCAATAGACTAATATTATTTTAGATATGAACAATATAAAATATATTTACAGCTCTAGATAAGTACTTCGTAAACAGGTGCCTGCCAACTTATGCCACATGTTCTGGTCTTGTTCCAGGCTGAAAGACTTTTGGGCTAACATCTTTAGAACATTCTCATTCATTTATAATAAATATATGGAACCAATGCCTCTGACAGCCATCTTTGGTGTGGCACAGAGGGAAACTCAACTAACAGCCTCAAAGAGGAATTCTATTTAACTGGATAAAGGCAACACCGCCATCCCATAAACGCTGGGTGGAGGAGGTGATGGCACACCTCAAATTAGAACATCTCAGATTTACTATACAGGGCAACACCAAGAAATTCTTTAAGGTCTGGCAGCCTTTCATTTCCTATTTTGAAGATGAGTTTCCGTCTACTCCATAACTGGCAACTCCCCCCCCCCCCCCTTTTTTTTTTCTTTTTTCTCTGTCTGGGTATAGTTTTGTCTTACACTTGAGTTTGAGCTTTTCTGTATGAATGATATGCTTTCTGAAAACTCAATAAAAACACTTTGATTATTATTAGATAAGTACTTCATTTTTGGGGGGCTTTTGTCAGTTTTCATCCATCCATACATCTATCAATCCATATTCTTTTTCATTTGCAGATCATTATCATGCTCGGGCTGAAGCCAACCCTAGCTCTCATTGGGAAACTTGGACATGTCACCAATCTGTTTCCGGGATAACACAGAGAGAACGGAATCAATTCACACTCACATTCAAACTTACAACCTAACATGCATGTCTTTGGAGTGTGAGAGCAGCTCTTGCAGACATGGAGAGAAGAAAAAACCCTCAGGCTTGTGGATTTGAACTCCAGATTTTCTAACTGTTAGGCAATGGGACTAACCAGAGCACGGCCGTGTAAACCCTCTATTGGCATTTTCCATTATCCACACTTAAGCTTACAGTGATGTTAGGGAAGAAAAAAATACTTCTTGATCAAAACCCTGCCAGACTACACCAAACGAGAGAAAGAGAAAGGTACGCTAAAATACCATTGACTATGTGAACACAGAAAGACTCATTATTCAGCATGTCTGAAGAAAAGAAAAGCTATATAAATAGTATGCAGTGGGTATAAAATAGTCAGCAATACTTTAATAGCAAGAGGGCGTTGGGGAGAAATGAAGAGAAGAGTTAGTTGAAAGTTAAAGTTTTCAGCATGGAAAGAGCAAATCAAGAGCAAGACAAAATGAGGCTGTGAAACAGAGTTTTCTTTTGGCTCATGGTACTGCCTACTGGAAGAAAGACATAATGATGTGAAATCCATTCTAGAAGGAAAAATGAACTGCATTCAGAGATGAATAAAATGATGGTGTTCAAAGTTTCATCTGTTAAAACTAGGAAGGAGAGCGTCTTTAGATTGGAAGGACTAAGAAAATGTGGAAGTAAAGAAATTATTAATGCTGTGTAGAATATATTACTTGCAAATATTTCACAAAACAATGTCAATTTTGACCTGTGATGACAAAAAACAGGACGGCTGAGTAAATGAAACACAAACATACCATAGTTATAGCATTGTAGTCACTGTGTTCACATTTCATTTATAAAAATTAATTGACATAGGTTGAATGCTGCAACACACCAAATACCAATATCACCCAAGGGGCACCTTCATGGATCAAGTGTTACATAATGGGAAGTGGAGAGTGAGAATATGTTGTATGGCCCAGGTATGATATGAAGTTCAGAATGTTATAGTTCACTATCTAAAATCTAGACTTTTATTTTTGAGCATTCTACATTACAAGTATGTGCACAGTAGCTCAACATTTGACAAGATAAAATGACTGGATGTAAATGCAATTCTGATGATTCTGAGCCCATACCAACACTGAGTGCTTATTGGAAATTCTAAACACACTAAACACATTTTAACTATACAGACTGACACTCTATACATAAATCCGCCATTGACAGCATATTAGACGACTGATACTTCTGGTTCGCAATGTTTTTTAACATAAAAGATTTTAACATTTAAAGACATTACGTTTAATAAGCAGGTGCTGCATTAAACTTACACTGATTCACATTATAAACCCTCCCCAGCTTTTTAAGATACTTAAAAATAGAAAAAAAAAACATACTTGATTGTATTTTCTCATGACTCATGAATGGAAGGCATAAATAGTCTAGCTGTGTGAGTGAAGGATGGCTGGTGAGAGGTGGGCACACTCACTAAAGACTCTCCTCAGTCACACTTTTCAATGAACACCATGCACACAAAGTCACATTTGCACACGACACACATACAGAGAATTTACACAATGAGGTTTGGCATATATGTTTGCATGCAGAAGAAATTTCTATACATCCCTGCTCTTAAATATGTTTTTATATGCATGTCACCACAGAAAAAAAAATCTCTGCCATAAAGAGGTCAGCAATGCCATCAATGGAGAGTGCATTATTTAATTTTATTTAAATAAGATTTACACTTTAAAATTGCTTGATGCTCCACTAGATATTTACATGCTTAGATCACAAACTTGGCAACTGCATGTAGTTGGTTCCACTCTACACATGGTTTAGTAGCATAGCATATATTGAAATAATTACAATTCCTGCTTATTGCAAATTGTTCTCCAAGTATCAAACAGTACTGTGTATATTGTCTGAAAGACACTACATCGATTTCATCAAATAACATGTCTGAAGCCAAATGTGTAACTAGTGTCAAGTATAAATGGCAAAAATGATGTTTATGGAAGAGGATGCAAGTAAAGAATTTTTGCAACTGTTAATCATTTAATTTGCACTTGCAAGACTATTGCATAAATATTGGACAATTTAGTCTCCCACTCTCATGGGTAATGATCCTTTTTACATAACCAACACTGAAGGATCCAATGCTCAGACTGAAGCTGAACAGGTATTTTAAAATGGACTTACTAGCCACTTATCAGATTTGGAGGTTGCTAATATTTTATTCTATCTCAAATTAAATATAAAAACTAAATACAGTCCCGATCAAAAGTAGACCACTTGAAAAAAGGCAAAACATATTTTGCATGGTTGGATCTTAAGAAGGTTCCAAGTACACCTTCAACATGCAACAAAGAGAAATGGGAGTGAGACAAAACATTTTTTGAGCATGCAATTTATCGAAAAGAAATGCTTAAACTGAAACAGGCTATAAATGTGTGGCACTTGTCAGTTGCTTTGCTTTGACTCTTCTGTCCAGTTCATCCCAAACCAACTTAATGGGGTCTGTGCTGGCCACTCCATGTGTTCAAGCTTACTATCTTGTTCTTTTTTCCTGAGGTGGTTCTGGCAAAGCTTGTACTTATGTTTTGGGTCATTATCTTGCTGTAGGATGAACCCCTGATGAACTAGTCACATACCAGAGGGTATTGCATGGTGCTGCAGAATGCTGTGGTAGACGTTTTGGTTCAGGGCACCTCTCACTCTGTACAAGTCCCCGACCCTGGATCCATCAAAACAGCCATCACACTTCCTCTCCCATGTTTGACAGTTGATGCCACACACTGTGGAACCATCCTTTCACCCACTCGATGGAGTACTAAGATTCTGCTTGATTAACCAAAGATGTAAAATTTTGATTCATCAGTCCATAATACCTTCGCCTAGTCTTCAGTAATCCAACAGCAGTGTTTTATGGCCCAGGCAAGCCTCTTTGTCTTGTTCTGACGTCTTAGCAATGGCTTTCTTGCTGCAACTCGCCCTGTCAAACCTGCAGCTCAAAGTCTTCTCCTCACAGTTGAAACTGACACTTGCCTACTGTGCACGCAAGCCGTTAACTCTCAGAAACTTGCCCTCTAATTCAAACCTCTTCCTGTCAGAGTTTGTCCCAATTTCGGAGTGCCTTTTGATAGTGAAGGAAACTGTACTCACTGACACCTTGACTTTCTTTGCAATTTCTCTGTAGGAAAGACCAACATTTTAAGTGTTATGATGGTCTGTCTCTCTTCCATTGTTAATTTCCTTTTTCTCACCATTTTTGTAGTAACACACTTCTTTCTGCAGTACAGTACTGTTTAACTGATGCTCACGAGGGTATGGTACCACAGCGTGTTCCAACACTGTTTTTATGCAGACAGAGGGGCTTGTAAGTAATCCAGAAAAGTTGGAACACCTGTAGGAATTCGTAGCACCAGCTTTCAAGGCTTGATCAACCTCCATTTTTGCAAACTTTAAATTGTCAACCCATTTTGTGTTCCCTGAAAAAGGCCTAAAACTTTTTTTTTTTTACCAGTAGTAAGTATCTATCTATCCATCCATCCATCCATCTATCCATCCATCAGCTTGCATATCTGTCAATAATATATCTTATTAGTCATATGATACTATATTAAAATGAACATAGTATTCACAGTTATTCATAGTTCTGGGGTCACAAGTGTCATCATTTATTTAATCATTAATTACTTTAACCCTAACTGATGCTGTTATGACCAAAGTTTTAGAGTTGACTTTTTACAGTCAGATTAGATATGTTTTGCTTATGTAGCACATTCTGGTTGGAACACATTTCCCATAATGAACCACCAGGCTGGGTGTAACTGAGGTTTCCACTGTTGTGGCTTTATATCTCCAGTGTTGCCTGTCTGCTGATAACAGGGCTTTTGCAAAATCAGGAATGCATTTT
This sequence comes from Aulonocara sp. 'chitande type north' Nkhata Bay, assembly GCF_057382095.1. Classification (NCBI taxonomy): domain Eukaryota; kingdom Metazoa; phylum Chordata; class Actinopteri; order Cichliformes; family Cichlidae; genus Aulonocara; species Aulonocara sp. 'chitande type north' Nkhata Bay. Next base: position 38,696,504 of record NC_141350.1, read on the forward strand.
GATTCCTTGCTGTATTATACTTTTGCTTCCATATGCATGCAGTTTCTATTGTTTGTACTTAGTGTAACATACTCAGTAAAACACTGTTTTTGTTTTTCAGATTTTATATCAAGATATTATGTGTATCTATCCATTAATTAATGTGATATTCTTTATCTAGCAGAATCCATAATCTTTGAGAACTTTTCTTTTTTGCTTGAGGAAGAATTCTGTTTTAAAACAAATGTATAACTCAGAGGAAACAGCACAAGAAAATCAGAGCATATGTTAACAATGGGTGTGCACAAAGGTCCCATAAATTATATAATAAATACAACATTAGGTGTTGAAAATGTCAAAAAGCTCTGGTAAAAGGCTCATATGCAGACTATTAATTTGAGAGAGCTTTTGTCAAATAAATTCAGCGTTACCTATGAAGAATTATATAATGAGTAATGTAATGGGAGTAATGAGACCTGGGGCTCCATCTATGACCAGGGCTTTTTCAAAAGGTTTCAGGTGAGGAACCCACAGTTTTCAAGCCTAAAAACACTGACCAGGTGAGCAGCCAGACCACGGTGTTGGTTGTCACCAGGTTATGCACTGTGAATTTCTCCTCAAGATAGGAGTTTTGTCAGTGTAGTAACTTCCACCATACCAGTGCATAAAAAAAGAAAGAAATGCAAGATTTTGTTTGGCCACACTATCAAAATCTTTGCACTCTACCAGCCCTACTTTGCAGATGCATTCATCTAACTTCGCCACTTCTTAAAAATGAAAAGCACACTGGAACCTTGAGTTCAAAAGGATAGAACACTGAGACTCCAAGTGAGGTGCGCAAAAAGATTATCTTGAATGGAAGATTGGCAAAATTTCACTGAGGTGAGGATTTAGATTTTTTTCGACCCATTTCCACAACTTTTTGATAATGCATTGTACTTAGGGGTTGTTAATACCAGGAATAAATGAGACCATTACGTTGCTTGGTAATTATTAAAAACTGTCACGAGCTGAAAGCAGGGACTCAAGCGCAGAGCAGGTTGATGTCTCAGAACACGATTTATTTACACACCCGTGCAATAATATATACAGTGACGGGAAATTCAGGGTTCCAGGGGATTAGGGGAAGGCACTCTCTCTCTCACGCTCGCTCACGTCCTCACACACGTTCGTACCGCGGGGAGGTCACAGGTCCGGGAAGATAAGCTGGAACAGGGAAAGGGAGAAATCACTCACAAATCACGAAGGCATAAAGGTGTAAGACCACGGGAGCTGGAAAGGTAGACTAACGTCAGTAGCGCAATCATCCCGCGATGAGAGGATCTGTGACCCAGCCTCAAATAGAAGACGGATAATCAGCTGATCGCCAACAGCTGTGAGAGCCAAGGGCGGGAGCCAGCTGTGAGCTCCGCCCAGGCAGAGAGATAGGGGGAGAAAGAGAAAAAAAACACAAGTGTAGCCTTGTGAGGCCGGCTGGGCAGGCACGGGGACCATGACAGTACCCCCCCCTCAACGGGAGCCTCCCGGCGACCCACCAGGCTTACCTGGATGCCTGCGATGGAAGTCCCGAAGCATATTCCTGTCCAGAATAGCCGCCCGAGGCACCCAGGAACGTTCCTCTAGCCCGTAGCCCTCCCAATCCACCAGGTACTGAAAACCCCTGCCCCGGCGCCGGGAGTCCATGATGCGGGAGATGTCATAGACCAGCTGACCACCCACAAGCCGGGGGGGCGGCGGGGGCCTGGCAGGAGGACACAGCGGGCTGGAGAGCACCGGCTTGACCTGGGACACATGGAAAACATTGTGAATCCGCATGGTACGAGGCAGCTTGAGGCGAACGGACACAGGGTTGACAATGGAGTCTATGGGAAAGGGGCCAATGAACTGAGGTGACAGCTTCTTAGACTCCGTCCACAACGGCACAAAACGGGTAGACAGCCATACCTGTTGACCGATGGAGTATTCAGGGGCCGGTGTCCGGTGACGGTCAGCGAGGGCTTTGTTGCGCTCCTTAGTGCGGAGTAGAGCGGCCCGAGTAGCACGCCAGGCCCGCCGGCACCTGCGGAGGTGAGCCTGAACAGAGGGGACAGAGTGCGCACCTTCGACAGCTGGGAGCAGGGGTGGTTGGTAGCTCAGGGATGCCTCAAAGGGTGACCTGCCCGTGGCGGCGGAGGCGTGGCTGTTGTGGGCGTACTCGATCCATGGCAGCTGTTCACTCCAGGTTGATTGATTGTGGGAGGCAACACACCGGAGGGCAGCTTCCAACTCCTGGTTAGCCCGTTCGGACTGTCCGTTGCTCTGTGGGTGGAAACCGGAAGAGAGGCTGACCTTGGCCCCCAATGCGGTGCAAAACTCCTTCCAAACTCGGGAAGTGAACTGTGGTCCCCTGTCCGAGACGATGTCCTCGGGGATCCCGTGGAGCCTGAACACATGTGAGGCGAGGAGCCGAGCCGTCTCCAGAGCCGTAGGGAGTTTAGGAAGGGCGACAAAGTGTGCGGCCTTAGCGAAACGGTCGATGATAGTTAGTATGGCGGTGTAACCTGCAGAAGGAGGCAGTCCAGTGATGAAGTCCAGCGCGATGTGTGACCATGGTCGAGCCGGCGTAGGGAGAGGTAGAAGATGGCCCGACGGAGGTTGGTTTGACCGCTTGTTCTGGGCGCAGGCGGGGCAGGCGGTCACAAACTCCCTGGCGACCCTCGCCATGGTGGGCCACCAGAAGTAGCGTCGAAGGAAGGACAGGGTACGGAAGACCCCGGGGTGGCATGAGAAACGGGCAGTGTGAGCCCACTGGAGTACCTGGGAGCGGACCGCCGAGGGGACGAAGGCCGGTCCCAGGATCCGGTTCAGTCTCTTGTGCCTCCTGAATGAGGGATTCAATCTCCCAGGAAACGGCTCCAACCACCCAGGCCGCCGGCAGAACTGGTTCGGGTACCGACTCCTCCTCCGTGGTGGAAAACTGCCGGGACAGGGCATCCGGTTTCACGTTGCGAGATCCGGGCCTGTAAGTGATGGTGAAATCAAAGCGAGCGAAGAACAATGCCCACCTGGCTTGCCGAGAACTGAGGCGTCTGGCCGAACGGATGTACTCCAGGTTCTTGTGATCCGTCCAAACAATGAATGGGTGAGCAGCCCCCTCCAGCCAATGTCTCCATTCCTCCAAGGCGAGTTTTATGGCCAAGAGTTCCCGATCCCCGACGTTGTAATTGCTTTCTGCGGGTGAGAGACGGCGAGAGAAGAAAGCACACGGGTGAAGCTTACCGTCCTCCTGTTGTGAGAGAACCGCCCCCACCCCGGAGTCAGAAGCGTCAACCTCCACCACGAACTGCCTTGTGAGGTCCGGCTGCCGGAGGATGGGCGCTGAGGAAAACCTCTCCTTGAGCTGGATGAAGGCTCGCTGAGCGGCAGGGTCCCACAGAAAAGGAACCTTCGGAGAGGTGAGTCTAGTGAGAGGGAGAGAGATCTTACTGAAATCGCGAATGAATTTCCTGTAGAAATTAGCGAATCCCAGAAAACGTTGCAGTTGGCGGCGATTAGGAGGGACTGGCCATTCAACCACCGCACGCACCTTCTCAGGGTCGGTACGTAGATTTCCGTTCTCAACTATATAGCCCAGGAAAGCCACCGCAGGCGCGTGGAACACACACTTCTCCCCCTTCACAAACAGCCGGTTCTCCAAGAGGCGTTGCAGGACCTGTCTCACATGCACCTGATGCTCCGCGAGTGACTTAGAAAAAATGAGAATATCATCCAAGTACACAAAGACACAGCGATTAACAAAGTCACGAAGCACCTCGTTCACCATGGTCTGAAAAACAGCGGGAGCGTTGGTGAGGCCGAAGGGCATAACAAGGTACTCAAAGTGCCCCTGGTGAGTATTGAAGGCCGTCTTCCACTCATCCCCCTCCCGGATGCGAACCAGGTGGTAGGCGTTGCGCAGGTCCAGCTTAGTAAAAACAGTCATGCCCTGGAGCAGCTCAAAAGCAGAGGAAAGCAGCGGCAAAGGATACTTGTTCTTGACAGTGATCAGGTTAAGGCCCCGAAAGTCGATACACGGGCGCAACGAACCGTCCTTTTTGTCCACGAAGAAGAACCCAGCCGCAACCGGGGAGGAGGAGGGACGGATCAAGCCCGTAGCGAGCGACTCAGAGATGTAACGCTCCATAGCGACCCGCTCCGGCTGGGAGAGGCTGTACAGGCGGCTAGACGGCAACGGAGCCCCCGGAAGGAGATCGATAGCGCAGTCATACGGGCGGTGGGGGGGAAGGGACCGCGCCCGATCCTTGCAGAACATGCCACGCAAGTCATGATAGACCCGCGGAACCGCCGAAAGATCTGGGGGGTCGGACGGCGAACCAGAGGGCAGAAGCGGAATGGGCGCCGTGGCCGCCCGAAGGCAGGACATGTGACAATTAACACTCCAACCCAGGACGTCACCCTTCTCCCAGTCAATGTGCGGGTTATGGAGCACAAGCCAGGGGTGACCGAGAACCAGTGGAGCCGTGAATGCAAAAAAACAAATCCTCTCCGTGTGATTGCCCGAGAGAGACAACGAAAGGAATTCCGAGACATGAGTGATATCGGGCAGGCGGTGACCAGAGAGCGCGTGCACGCGGAGAGGGCGTGACAAGGGCTCCAAAGCGATGTTCAGCTTGGCGGCGAGCGAGGTGTCAATAAAGTTCTGCTCATCCCCAGAGTCAATGAGTACTGAAAGCGAGTGAAAAACAGATTGTACTTGAAGTTTGGCCGGTAAGAGAAGTCTGGGGAGAGGGTTTTTACTAGACAGATCGCCCACCAGCACCCTCTCAATCACTGGCGAGCGCGCCCTTTTGCCAGCGTCGGGCACGAGGAGACAGAGTGACCCTTACGGCCACAATAGACGCACTCACCGGCGGCCAGACGGCGCTGGCGCTCTGCAGGCGTTAGCCGCGAGTGTCCAAGCTGCATGGGCTCCTCCTCATCACCGGCGTCAGAGTCGCGAGGCCCCGTGATAATCCAGTGATTCCTGTCCCGTCCGTGTGTGCGCGCTCCGGTGTGCACGTACTCTGTCATCCAGCCGAACGCACAGGGTCATAAGCGCGTCTAGGGAAGAAGGCAGTTCACGAAGCATCAGTTCTTTCTTTATGTCTTCGTTAACATTAGAAAGCAAAGTACTCTTTAAAGCCTCCTCCCCCCACTCTGTCTGTTGAGCTAAGGTGAAGAAGTCAATAGAGAAATCAGCCAAACTCCGCTTGCCTTGTTTGAGCGCGAGCAGGCGCTGGCCGGCTGTGAGCGTGGTGGATTTTCTATCGAAGACGCCTTTGAACTTATCCAAAAAGTCAGAATACGTTATGTCAGGGTTGGCGTGAAGCACAGCTTGAGCCCAAATCAGAGCCCGATCCTGGAGTAGTTGAACTATATATGCAATCTTAGCACCATCGTTAGCAAAAGCTTGCGGTTGCTGACGAAACTGAAGGGCACATTGAGTGAGGAAGCCAGCACATTTATCAATTTCTCCGGAGAAAGCTTTCGGTGTGGGTAGAAATCTGTTAGCTTGGGTAAGTGAAGAAGCAGGAGGTGTGGCACTTACTGCTGAGGCCGAGGCTTCCTGGAGAGGAGCGGCGGCAGGTGGAATTGCCGGCAGGGGTGTTCGTTGGGCCACAGCCTGCGTGAGAGCAGCGAGCTCGCCACGGAGATGAACAAACATCTGTTCGTGTCGCTCCAGCATTGCGGCCAGGGTGGCGAGAGTGGGAGTGGAGGCCGCCGAGTCTGCTGAGTCCATTTCCTGGCGGGATGATTCTGTCACGAGCTGAAAGCAGGGACTCAAGCGCAGAGCAGGTTGATGTCTCAGACACGATTTATTTACACACCCGTGCAATAATATATACAGTGACGGGAAATTCAGGGTTCCAGGGGATTAGGGGAAGGCACTCTCTCTCTCACGCTCGCTCACGTCCTCACACACGTTCGTACCGCGGGGAGGTCACAGGTCCGGGAAGATAAGCTGGAACAGGGAAAGGGAGAAATCACTCACAAATCACGAAGGCATAAAGGTGTAAGACCACGGGAGCTGGAAAGGTAGACTAACGTCAGTAGCGCAATCATCCCGCGATGAGAGGATCTGTGACCCAGCCTCAAATAGAAGACGGATAATCAGCTGATCGCCAACAGCTGTGAGAGCCAAGGGCGGGAGCCAGCTGTGAGCTCCGCCCAGGCAGAGAGATAGGGGGAGAAAGAGAAAAAAAACACAAGTGTAGCCTTGTGAGGCCGGCTGGGCAGGCACGGGGACCATGACAAAAACAAGAGAAACTAGGAAAGAGACCCCTTAGAGACTTTTTGGATTTCAGTGATTCCTTGTTTATGTACTTAAATTTAATAAATTAGGATGTACACTACCACACAATGTTAATATAGTCCCAAAACTTTGGTGCAGAATGGTGCTGCCTGTTTTGAATATGTTTGTTTTGTTTTTTTCCTTTTCTGCTCTACCTGTCTGCTCTTTATAGTGTAGTACTTGCCTGTTCTGCTTTCTGCTGCCTCATCAGTTCTGAGGCTGCAGATCTTAGGATCCTGTCAACAGTGCTTTGGTGTTAGAACTGATGGGTGTGCCGTGCTCTCCGCTGTTCTGAGCATCAGTCATCTGAACACTTCGCCTCAGGAAGGAAATCGATCTCCTGCCAAGTTCAGGAGAGAGCGAGATGAGCAAGAGAGATAGGGAATGAGAGAGGGAAACACGTACCCACACCTGCAGCTCTTCCCAGGTAGAAAACTGTGATAGATCTTCTGTCAAAACTAAGAGAGTGTCAGTTTACTATTATAACAGATGGAGGTTCTAAAAGCTGAAAACAGACAGTGTTTTACAATGCCTAATCAGCTAAAAGCCCAAGAGGAAGTATCTGATTATGCACAACTGTTTACAGTCCCAGCTCTAACTGAAGCTCATTTTTTAATTTCCAGTATGGGCACTGAACTGTTGCTCCATCACAACAGAAAATCACTGAAGCTAAATTACTTTTATAGAATTGTAGCTTATTATAGGTGACATATTAAACTCAGAAGGTAAACTCTACATTGGATCACAGAATACATTAAGCAAGATGCTACAAATCCACCTTCATTTTGTAACATAAATTTCCAGTAATGAATAATTAATGAATAATAAATGATTTGTACATGCTTTTTTTTGCCAACCAGTAATTCTTTCTTCTGAATTATCTGAAGATTTGTGAGGTTTTTTTTCTCCTGACATTTCTGCTTACATTGTTTCATTTTTTAAAAGGTTTAAATTATTTAAAAGTAAAAGGTCTATGTACTGCAGAATGTACAGTACATGAGTATATGAGACTCTGAAAGAGGTACCAGCTAAAGCCAGCAGTTCCATTACTGCAGCCTTTAAGCATATCCCCTTTCTGGTCACCAAGAAAATGCTTTATGCTATGGTTTAAAGTGAGCCAATATTTGGCCTACTTACCGCTTGTCATTTAATTTCTTTTTTCTTTTTTTTTTACATCAAATCCTGTCTCTAAAACTCAACAAAGGTCTTTTCTCCCCTTCTTTAGGACTACACATGATGATTTGGTGTGTATTTTTCATAATTAAAGCTCTGTGTGTGTAGGTGTGTGTGTGTGTTGTGTGTACTTGTTTGTGTGAGGAGAAAAAAAAAGAGACAGTAAGAGAGAAAGTTTGTGGGGAGAGGAAATATTCAAAGCAGAAATGAAATGATAAATATGTAAATGCATCGCCATCACCTGCTTGGTTTCCAAAGTAATATGCTAGCTGACATCCAGATGTGTCTCTATTACAAAATTTCTATGACATAGTGTGTGCTGCAAGATTGCAAGCTATGTTTCTAATAAAAGCATAAAATGTCAAGTGTTTTGTATGTTTTAGTCCAAATTATTAAATGTAAATATGTTCAATGGATTTATAAAAGAACAGAAAATAGTCTATGTGTGAGACTGTGTGCAGTTCTTAGTAAGTTCCCATACTCTCCTCATACTTTTTGACAAAAGGCCAATGTAGTCTTTCTGGTGTTGATATATTTACTGTACATATATTGGATGTGGCACAGTGGTTCAGGGTAATCAAAGTTTAAGGTAGGTATGAACGGCATAAAAACAGGTTATATGTTATATTTAGTGTTGAAGGGTAATCTGTCACCTAACCAGTATTTGGAAGAGTTTTTCTAGCTGCCCTACTAAGTAACCCATACTCTGCAGATTATTGAGTTCGCTAAGGCTGTTAAAGAGTGAAGCAATAGACTGTGAGTTCCCACAGTTGTGTTATTGGACATGAATTTCCAGCTATTTCATCTCCATTCTTGGTGTGAATGACTTGCTAGTACTCTCAGGTTTCCTGTCATATGCATAGAAGCTGACACTTCATGCTCAATGAAAACTGCATAAAAAAGTCATCTAACTTGAGTCACTTTGAGCTATGGCCTGTTGTAAATTAAGCTATAATAGAAGAAGACTAGATTAGAAAATAGAAAAAGAAACAGACTTGAAGGGATCAGCTTCAGAACTGACAATTCAGAAGTGTTTGGCTATTTATTATAAATATCAAGCATATACACATCAAGCATGTACTTTCTTCCTACAACATATATAGTAGGAAGAAAGTAAACGTCTTTCAGTTCTTAGATTTTACATATCAGGACATAATAAAAATCAGCAGGTATTAAAAGTAAGCAAAAATGCTGAAGTAGTCTGTGACAAATTAAGTACACCATTACTTCGTCCATAGGAAATGAAAGGGTGAGTAGCAGTCAGGTGCTGATGATCAAATATACTTGATAATTAGATCATCAGCAAATGTGCCCATCTCTCTAAAAGCTGACATTTTGTCAGTTTGCTTGACTGGAGCATTCAGATGTTTTAGCAAATTGACAAGGAGGAAAGACATCTGCAGTGATCTTAGAAACAATTGTTGCTGCCTATCAGTCTGGAAAGGGTTATGCAATTCCAAACACTTTAAAGTCCATTATTCAAGTGGGGAACATTCAAGATAGTTATCAGTATTCCAAGCGGTTTATAGTAAGTCCAAGAAAACTCAACCCAAGGTTAGATTATGCTATGCTCAGAGGAACTACAAAAAATTGAAGAGCTGCATCTCAGGCTCAACAGGCCTTATGAACTTATGATCTTTAACGTGTTACATGTTAAAGTTCATAAGAATAGAAACTGGGAAAAAGCAGAACAAGTATGGGTTTTTTTTGTAAAAGTTGCCAGGAAACGCATCTTCTCCGTACAGCAAAAATAAAACAAAACACAGCAGCATAGCTTAAGTTTGCAAAATTGTATCTGAACAAACCACTGAGACTTCTGGAACAATGTCCTTTGGACAGACGAGGACCAAAGTGAAAATGTTTGGCCATAAAGCACAGAAAACCAAACAGAGCATGCCAGCACAGAAACCTCAAACCAACTGTTAGGCACAATGGTGGAGGAGGAATGATTGGGCTTGTTTCGCTGCCAGAGGACCTGGGCACCTTGGCGTTAATGAGTTGATTGAAGATTGATTGAAAAGTGAAATGTGAGGACATTTAACTGACAGCTAAAACATGGCTGAAACTGGGTCAATAATCCAAAGTACACCAAGAATTATACAAAAGAATGGCTAAAACAAAGAAAGAATCAAGGTGTTGTAATGGCCCGGTTAATGTCCAGACCTCAACCAATTAAAAATGAAGTGGAGGTACTTTAAGAAAGTTCCCACAAACCTCTCTAAATTGAACACTGTTAAGAAAAAAAATGGCCAAAAATCCTGCACATTATGTAAAACACTGATAAAATCATATTAAAAAAATACTTTGACTTTCTGTTGTTCTACAAGCTATTCAGTCATTTTGACTTCATCTTTGTTATCTTTGCAACACCAAGTATGACCTCTCTGAGTTAAGTACATTTTTTTTTACCAGTACGCTTATTTACACTTAGAATAGAATAAGAGTGGGGTCTTTCAACATCCCATTGTGACCTGTTAGACACAGCATGTGAGAATGTAACTCTTAAAAGTCCCAACCCAATTGTGGATCATATTAACTTCTCCACAATTGTGAAGGATAGAATATTTCACTGTCATTCAAAGCTTGTGCCTCCACAATTATTTTCTTGTTTCATATTTCAATTATTTCATCCTCCATACACATTGTTTCTTACTGTGTATCTGTTGTTTTTCACACTCTGTTTTTCTTGCTCTCAGAGTGAGGTAGGTATTAATACTAAACACCATCAAAGCTTCAGGGCTCTCTTGAGCTCACCGGGCTGACCCATAGAGAGCCATAACAGTGATATACATTCTACATAAAAGCAATAAAACATTTAGTGGAACTGACTTGGACACAACTGAATTGCAATAATGAATATGTCAGACAATTGCAGAAAAGACTGCTGCTTAGCTTTCTTGCCATATTTAATGAAATGTCAGTATTGTGCAAAGACAATTATTAATGTGTTTATGCTTTATATGATTGGTGAACACATGCTCACGTTCTGCATTACATTCAGCTGAGTGATATTTTATGCTTAAAAAGGTCCTATAAAATAAATTCATACTCCATATTCTACACACTAAGTGTGTATTAAAAATAATATATTTGCATTAACGATGATTCTGTAGACTTCCATTTAGTTATAGCTATAGACTTACTTTCAAAGTTATACATACATTTCACTGATAGAAATATTGCCTTTACTTTTTAAATGGAATAACTATCTATCTCTCTCTATATATATATATATATATATATATATATATATATATATATATATATATATATATATATATATATATATATATATATATATGTGTGTGTGTGTATACACACACACACACACACACACACACACACACACACACATATATATATATATATATATATATATATATATATATATATATATATATATATATATACACACCCACACAGGGTTATTATTTAAACAATTAGAATTTTAGTTTCTGGTGATATCAAACAGTGCTAGAAAAAAAAAGGAAAATATGCCATCACTCTTGGGTTTACCCACTGTAGCCACCCAGACATCTTTTAATAACATGTCCACATGTCTCATTTATCACCACATGGTTGTCAGACTGGGTATGTGCCAGTCTAGTGTGTATATCCTAGGTAATGAACAGACCACCTCCTCCAACACAGCTAAACATTTAACTTTTAATGAACACCTGAGAGAAAAAAATAGAAAAGGCAAAACTTTTCATCATTTTTACTTTCTTAGAACTCGAAATGAAGTCCTCCATCATTCCTTGTGAAGCATCCAGGTGCAGGGAGTGTATAATACATGTCATATTTAGCATCTTGTCTCTATCCTTCAAAAAAGCAATCAGAGTGGCAAACATTAGTATGCTCTGTGCAGAGATGATATGCTATAAGATTTCTAGGACATGTACATCAGTGGTTTATCATACACAAGCACCTCACTCCTGTATCTGAGATACCAAATCAAGGTGTTCATAGATTTAGCTTTTCTTACATTTAGATGAGCTTAAAACAGTCATGCCAGATTGTAAAGTGACAGAAATGGGATGTATCAGGCTGGAAAGTTTAGATCAAGGCTAGCAAGCAAAATCAGTAAACGACTTTGTTTGTAGACAACCAACATTGGACGATAAAATTTGTCATCCAGAAACTGAGACTAGATGCAGAAATGCACAGATTTGCATGGATCTATCTGGATCTTGCCCCAGAATCACAAAAATACCATAGATGCATTTCTTCATGCGTAGAGAATCTCATCTGTTTCCAGGCCGTGTCACCACAAGTTCTGTGAGTTGAGCCAACAAGCTGTGGAAATATAAACCAGTGAAAATATAGTTATGTCCAGTAAATATTTGGACTACAGCACCGTTTTTGTATATTTGTCTTTATTTGTCACTATAGTGGATTTTAAATCATGCAATGAACATGAATGTGATTTAAAAGCAGATTCATCTTTAATTCAGCAGCATAAATGATGTATATACAGTGTGTTTTTCTATCACATGTGCAATGCACACACTGCTAGTTAGAAAAGGTTTTCATTGTGAGATTTTGACAAAAAATGGGTTACCTTCAAAAGTGCAGTCCTGTCTTGAAAAATGAAAAAAAAATGAAAGAGAGAGGAAATATGAGATATGATTAAAAACATTAAGGCAAAACTGACAAACAGGTGATGCAAAAAGGCACAGAATGAACCCAGACTGGACACTGACTGATTTATCTTGCGACAGAAGCTCAGATCAACAGAGACAAGTTAACTAGATTGTGAACGACCTACAAGTATTAAGGAACAATGGCTTGGGACATGGGATAATTTGTGATTAAATGTACAATCTGTAAAAAGCTTGCTTTGTCTCTCTCTCTCTCTCTCTCACACACACACACACACACACACGGACACATCTATTCCAGTATAAATGACAATTGTGGACCAACCGCACTGGCAGAATGCCAAGATAATCAGTGAACACTGAAGAGGCAGCTAATTAATAGTCACTGCAAGCTGATAGTTTGAAAAGATTAGCAGCTTTCTGGAGAGTTGAGAGGACATAGATATGCCTGTCAGGATCAATCCATTTGAGTAATACACACACACACACACATACACACACACACACACACACACACACGTTTGTGTTTGTATGTCGGTATGTAGACATGTTAGGTAGAAGTGCATTGAATGCAGTGAAAAACAGCAAAAACAAGGAAAAAAAAATCCAATCCCAAGTTGAAGCTCATTATTTTCATTATTTTCATACATCACATATTTTCATTCCATTTGAATCTTTATTATAAAGATGTCAGAATGATGGTACGCTGAATATTAAAACAAGAGACATCAAGAGATAGTCTTCACCCTGTACTTGAAGCTTCATATTCATTTCATTTCAATTCAATTTCATTTATAAAGCACTGAATCACAACAACAGTTGCCTCAAGGCGCTTATATGAAGCTCTCAGCATCCTGCCAGATTGTTTTAACTTTTCCAGTTTTGTTTCAGAAGTAGAAAGGCAGAGGGTGTTGTAATAGGCAATGCAAACTTACTAAAAAGATTAAAATTACAATGAATTCACTCTGTTGGTAAGACAAAAATGTCATTGCTATTTTGTATAAGGCACTCTTTAAAAAAAGAAGCAAACAAACAAGCAAATTAAAACAGGTATTTCTAGGCTTTTCAAACAATTAAAACTACACATTAAAAAGTCTGAGAATCTAGAAAATGTCTGTATGAAACAGCAGAAACTTTTCCGAGAATGTGTCATTTTATTTAGGCTACATCCATAAATGCAGTAACAGGCTAAGTTTTTCTTTTTAAGAGTTAGTATATCTCTTATCTCTTAACATGTAAAATGGGTCAAGATATAAGAAATGTGTCAAAACAGTGATACTTAATTTTACAACTTAATTCATAAAAAACAACAACAACAAAAAAACAACAAAAAACAGTTGTCATCTAACAAGTGGTCCAAGTACTAAGCAAAGAGTTTGTTTGGACAACCAAAAATATCCACACTGAAAGCCTTATTTTGACAGTGCAAAAATGTGATAAATAAGTAAACAATGCTCCTGGTCTAACTGGCACACTAAATACAGGTTTGAAAACTATAAACTCTTCAAACTGCTTGGTGGTGGCCAGAAACAAAACTTTCATCAACAGCAAATATACTTCACATCTAACTGGGCACTGTGCAAGTGGTGGAAATGAGCCATCTTAAAAAAAAATTTCAGGTTTATATGGTGGAATAATCTGTAATAATGCAGCTCTCCTCTGGCTAAACAATGTGTTCCCCCTGTGTTCGTGTCCTGAGGACTGTTGTTTTTGAAAAGAGAAACAAATGGATGAAACCTGCACTTACCATGTTTTTACTCTCTCATCAGGTGTGCTATTGTTTCATCCTTTAATATTTTTGAAAAAAGGAAAAAATTATTTTAGTAAGGTCACATTTCGCACAATCACTTGTCATCCAAGCCTTTTATGGGATATGAAATTAAAAATATGACAAACTAGACCCCCAACTGTTAAACATTCTTGATACAGTAAGTATGGGAAACATTTAGCTCTCTAAAATAAATCAATTGACCTTTTTGGTTATTAATTGCTTAAAAAGCTTTAAACTTCACCTTGTCCAAACTTTTTTGGACACATATTGTTAGCAGCAAATACAGGATTATAATATGTGATTTGCATGAGAACTGAGTGAGAACTGAGAATTATGGCAATATATATATATATATATATATATATATATATATATATATATATATATATAACGGGACAACATATAACATTTAACAGGACGATTTCAGCTTTAATGAGATATACTTTTGTGTTCAAATACAATGAAATTCTAGATAAGTTAACAACAAAAACTAAGTATATTTAGAATGTATGATGTTTATAATTAGTATTTTCTACTTTTTTCAGTTATTTTTATTGAGAGCACTGGGAGGAGCAATGTATGTTGTATGCCTATAGAAGAGTCTTCGAAATATAGCACTATCTAAAAAAGAAGAAAAAAAAACGGTAAATAAGTCATAATTATGGACTTCAGAATGGTTCAATGCAAAACAGCCTCAGATTTGGGGAAAACAAAAACAACAACAACAAAAACAAAACAAAACCCCAGAAAGATCAGGAAATCATTTTGACATATCAGATCAGGTCCACTGACCAAATTTGACTCAAGCTCCATAGAACTACTAACCAGAAAGCATATGTTAAAGAACAGCATTTGGAGAGTGTTACAGACATTATACAACCAATTTCTGACAAAGACATTATGAGGAGCTAACCCCTTTTATCAAGCCCTAAAAGTACAAGACACTTTGATAAATCATATGCAGTTATATATAAAGTATAGTAAATGGGATAAAACATGCAAAACATAGTAATTTCCTTTTGGAGTCTGGTGCAAAAGTTCAGAAAGCAATACTGTACCAAAACACTTGTTCTCTATGTCCCAAATCTGATCTCAAGCACTGTGTGGGTGAGTGCACATGCTCATGACTGTTTGTGTGCATGTTCTCAAAAGAGAGACTATGCCTCCCTTTTTTGGATTTTTTATGTCCTGTGCTGGATGCCAGATGCCAACTTCCCGCACACATGCACAGTCTACAGACTGAGCCTGTAAGTGTGTTTATTACCTCCCGTCATTGGACAGTAAAGAACAGGAAATGTTTTTCCTCCTCCTCTCACCTTCACACACTCTCACACACACAAACACACTCTCATTCACACTACCTCTGTCACTCCCTTACTCTTTCTGCTTCCTCCTGTCTCTCTTTACTCCTCTCATGTGGCCTCCCACATCCTCTCTGGGTACCAAAAAAGGCTTAAGGAATTTATAAGAGTTTATTTTATTTTGGTTCTTAATATATTTTCTGGACCACTGAATTATTGCTTTTGTGTAAAAGCGTGGGAGTCAGAGCATGAGAAATAGTAGAAGCCTTTTTAAAGCACGTTTTAGTTTCAGTCTACTTCTTCGCTCAGGATTTCAACAGACCCATGTCTTGTTACAGCCTTGCCACTGACTCCTTCAGGCAATGTTAGTTTGCATTTACATTCAGGGACGCAATTTGATTTCAAATCAAGAAATAACAGAAGTTTGAGTATAAAACCATAGTTTCCCAATAGAATTAATGTTTAATTATTTAGTCCAGGTATGTTTGATTTATTGGTAGTTGAGGGGCTCTCTGGATGCAGATTGATCACATGCAGAAGCTCCTTAAGCTTCAGTATGTGCTACACAATTGCTGAATAACAGCATAAAGAGTATAGTCACAGGGAAGAAGTCAGTAAAAATAGAACTTACATGCATGTAAGTTCACCATCATGCACCATAGTATAAAATATAAGACTTCTGACTTGTGATGTATTGTCAATATTAACAGGTGAAATCTTGATTAACTGAACTGCAAGAACTCAGTGTACTTTAATACTATATTTTAAGCATATCTACCATAAGTCTGTTCTTGCACTTTGTGTGAATCATAAATCTGCCTAGCTTTTAATTATATTTGGAAATATTAAATTAATATTAGTATTCTTAATGTAATTTCAAATATAATAGGTTCAATGACAAATGCAAAGCCTCAAACTTATACTTAGGAGAAATACAATTAGGCCCATATATATTTAGACACAGACACAAGTTTTTTTTTTGTTTTTTTTCCTTCTTCTTCTTCTTCTTCTGCTGTTTACTGAAACATATTCCAATTATAATTGTATAATGTATATGGACACAATGTATAGGTCCTCAGATGATTGCATTTGGAAGCTTTTACTGTGAACAGACAAAAAGCTGTCAAGCAAGCTCTCCATGCAGGTGAAGCAAGCATCCATAAGCTGTGAACACAGAAAAAATGAATCCAAGAAATTGCTACAATAGTAAGAGTGGCAAAATCTACAGTTTGGTACATCTTGAGAAAAAAAGAAAGCACTGTTTAACTCAGCAACACAAAAGACCTTGAAAGTCTACGGAAGACAACAGTGGTGGATGATTTCAGAATCATTCCCATGGTGAAGAGAAACCCCTTCACAACAGCCAAAGGAGTGAACAACACTCTGCAGGAGGTAGGCATATTGATATGCAAGTCTACCATAAAGAGAAGACTTCATGAAAATTAATAAAGAGGGTTCACTGCAAGGTGTATGCCATTCATAACTCTCAAGAATACAACTTTTCTAAAAAACCAAAAACCAAACCAAGATCAACCTCTACCAGAATGGTTGCAAGAAAAAGAGAAGGCACGTAATAGCTCATAATCCAAAGCTTACCATATCATCAGTCAAACACAGTGGAAGCAGTGTCATGGCTTGGACGTGCATGGCTGCCAGTGGCACTGGGACACTAGTGTTTATTGATAATGTGACACAGGACAGAAGCAGTCGAATGAATTCTGAGGAGTTCAGAGAAATAATGTCTGCTAAAGTCCAGCTAAATGCAGTCAAATTAATTGGGAGGTGTTTCATAATGCAAATGGACAATGACTCAAAGCCATCAAGGAGTTTATTAAAGCAAAGAAGTGGAATATTCTTGAATGGCCAAATCAGTCCCCTGATCTTAATCCAATTGAGCGTGCATTTCACTTGTTGAAGACTAAACTTTAGACAGAAAGCATCTGGTGAAGTGTATGAGTTTAAGACATCAGACTGTCATGAAAGTTGAAAGTCTGCATTTCAACTGCATCTGAATTGTTTCATTTAAAATTCATTGTGGTATTGGAAAAAGGTTGTCTCTGTCCAAATATTTCTGATGTGTAACTCTCTTAACATTCAGGCTTGTGGCAACAGCAACAGCAATAGTAATAGCAAATAGCTAAAATCAACTAAAACAAAATAAAATAACACAAAAATGTGCTTCTAAAAGTCTCTTTAACATATGGCATATGCTCCCAGTTTCTTGTGGCATGATAGCCAAAGGCTGCTTCCAAGGCTTTTGTCCTGTACTTTGTACTTGTCTGTATAAGCAGACTGTTGCTGGAGGACCTGAGAGGCTGAAATAGTCCATACACTCCAAGCAAGTAAGGCATATTAGAGCAAAACCATGGCCTATCTAAAGTGATTTTAAAATTAATATATAGCATAACCTGAGAGAAAATGATTTTGGGGGCTTGAAAACTGGTGTGCATAGTATTGGGATTTATACTTTGGAATTGGTTGTAGTTCATTTGTAACATTTTTGAATAAACAAGACAGAAAAGAATGACCACAGTCAAGACAGCATTAGGCAACGAGGCAATGTGAAGTTGATCAAGATGCACAGATTTTCAAATTGTAACACAAACAATTTAATTCATGACACAGTTCTTCTGTGACCATTACCTACCATCTGTGTGGTAAGCAGGTGGGACACTAGATACCATTTGCAAACAACTATTTCCTTTTCAAGCAACCACACCACAGCCCAGTGCGCATACTACTGAGAGCTTAATTAGTTGCATAGTAAATACTTGTTAAATGTATACAAGATTAAAGAAAATGAAAACAATTCATAATAATTCCCAAAGGTAGTTCAGCAAGTACTATAAAACATCATTACTGTCCAGGTTAGATTATCCAATCAAACAGAGATATGCAGGACATAGATTTAAAATTTTGTAATAGTCCAGTGTGCCACATGTTTTTAGACTTTAAATATTTGAATTTAGATTTGATAACTGTTGAGGTCATTTGAGTACTGAAAGCTCATTGTCATGTTTCTTGAAACTGTTTTCAGGCAATTTCAGTTTTGCACCATAATTGTGCTGAAAGCAGCCATTAGAAGATGGGAACACTGTAGTCATAAAGGGATTCACGTGGTCAGCAACAATACTCTAGGTTGCTGCATTTAAATGACAGTTGATATTGTAGCACAAAGTGTATCAATGAAATAGCCCCAACACCATTACACCACCAGCAGACTGAATCGTTGATACACGGAAGGATGGATCAGTGCTTCTATCATGTTTGTTTGTGAAGCTATCATTCATGTCACAGCATAAAGTGAAAGTCACCAAACCAAACAACATTTTTCCAGTCTTTTGCTGTTGGTTTGCTCTTCTGCTGCTGCAGCCCATATGCTTTGAGGTTCAATATGTTGTGCTTCCATAGATGCTCTTCTGCATACAGTCTTGCAACTTTCTGGTTACAGGGAATGGTTGAGTTACTCTCTTCCAACCAAGAAATCTGGCCATTCTCCTCTGACCTCTAGCATCAAAAAGGCATTTTCAACCACAGAACTGCTGCTCACTGGATATTTTCTCTTTTTTGGACCATTGTCTGCAAACACTAGAGGTGACTGTCTGGGAAAATCTGAGGAGTTTCTGAAATACAGGCCCATCTGGGACCACCAACCATGCCACATTCAGTCATTTAAATCACATTTCCTCCCCATTCTGATCCTCTGTTTAGCTGTCAATGGATAATGAACACTTGAACAGGTAAATGTAATAAAGTGACCAATCTATTCACAAAACTGTGTGACATCTGTTTTTTTATTTTAATTTTTAGTATCAATTTTTCAGTCTCAGTAGTGAAGCTTTTTGGTTCTTTTACATCCTAAACTGTCAAAAATTCATTGTCAGATTTATGTTGCATAACCATGTTTGATCGCTGTGAGAGAAAAATTAATTAATGAATAAACAAGATATATATCATGCAATGTTCAACAGTCAACTTATTTACTCAGTTGTTGAGCAGCAGAAACTGGAGGAAATTCACTGAATTTCCCCAAGACACTTGGGCTTGCATCAAGGCATTACATTTTACCAATGGCATCTCTAATTACTTTTGCACTCTTCTCCTAAAGTGCTTTTGCCATATCTCATCTCTCATAAACTCCCAGATGCACAATAAAAAATAAAAACTGTCAAAAATAATTCTCCAAAGCAATGTCATGTTGGAAGAGGCATCCCAAGAGAAAGTCTGCCAAACTGACAAATGTTTAGCACACAGTGACAGCAAGAATTGTTATGGGCACACTCTGATGTAGACAATCTCTTACAAACAAACCAGTTCAGTCTTCATTTCCATTAAGTGGCACCAGATCATCAACCTTCTGTCATTTTCTCCTCTCACAGCCCACATGCAGATTTCAGTTTCACCAAGAGCATTCACGTTTCATGATTTTTATAGACAAAATAAATCACCTTCGTTTTAGGTTGTTTCTGTGATTCAGTATATAAACCAAAGTTATCTGATTTTTACGTTCTGGAGGGCGATAAATTCTTTCATGTGGAAAATAATGTAATGTGACAGGCTGAGTTTCTGCATACAGCCAAGTGGCTCCAAACTAGGTTGATAGAAACTCCCTATTTCCTCTCAATGATTTGTTGATAACTGAACAACGAATAATTACATACTGTGAGAAAGCTACGGCTGTCTAAAATCAAAATTGTGGTTGCCAAACAGACAAATGTTCACATTCTTTTTTTTGACATAGCCAGAGATGTCAGAAGCAGAAGATAACTATGGAGATTTATTAAAGATTTGTAGCAAACCAACTGTGCTCTCATTTGCATCAAGTGGCACAGCGACTAATCTGCCAGCTCATCATCTTGCAGCCAAATTTCAGTTTGTCAGTCATAGAATTTAGCCACAGTAGCAACATTTGTATGATAGTTTAGTAAATGTTTATTAAATTAAAAAAAATCCTTTAAATTCAATTCAAAGTAAAATATTTAAAAAAACAACTGCGCAATAGTTTGGTTGCTTCGTAAAAAAAAAAAAATACAACCAGAATATAATGATTGGCAAATGTCAAACTCATATTTTATTCACAATGGAACAAAGAAAGCATGTGCACACATCATGCAATTAATTTGCACAAATATCTATAATATGCAGCTCACCCATGGTGGTGACTCTCAAAGCAGAGCCAATGAGAACTGATAAGAGAAATGATAAGAAATCAAATCGATAAATTGTATTGATAATGCAGTCAGAATCACTGAATTCTTTTCATTTCCCATCCCTGCTGATAAAATGAGGATGCATCACTACCTTTGGAGGCAACTAGAAATCTGTAAAGGCACAATCAATGCTGAAAGGCAAACAAGTTGTCAGGGAAGTTCCTGCATATTTCAGCAAAACAAAGCTAAAACTTACATACTGCATCTACTAAAACAGATTAGCTTTAGTTGATAGTGATGTGCAATACCACTGATTTGCTTTCTGATCTGATACCAAGTAAAATTCAGGGTGGTATCAACGATACTGATCCGATACTCTGTACAAAAAATTAATGTTTCATTGTATTTCATAATACAATATATAATTGCATTATGTAATTGTAATAATAATATAGCTTCATAATGATTACAGGACATCAGACTACTTGTTCTTACTGCTTAACGATGCAGAATTATCATATAGAAATAAAAAACCTGAAGTTGTGCGTTATTTGAGCATGTTGCTGCCTGCAGCACTAAAGGACTCTGACAAACGTCTGTCTCGCCCTAGCAGCACCTGTCCCTCTCCTCCTCTTCAGTTCGCCTCAACATAAGCTCGTCATATTCTGTGATATGATTTACTCTGAGGTGTTTGACGAGGCTAGTGGTGTTGCCACAACACTGTCTTGCCACATGTATCACAAACCATGTCTTGGCTGTTTGTGAAGGTAAAATACGTCCACACATTACTCCGTTTACGCTCAGCCATTGTTGTGAGTGCGCACGCCAGGGGCTGCGACACATTTATACAGCCGTGTTTCGCATATGACTATGAAAGGCGTAAGAGGAAGTAGTTCCTTCCAATTTAGACAATCCGAATGATGTAGTTTCTTTCCACTGTGTTCCTGTTAATGAAAAACTACAAATTTACCCCAAAGTACTAAAATATCGATATTTTAATATGAGAGTCGATTCTAGAACATAAATTACTGGTATCGGAAGAATTGATATTTCAATATCGATCCGCACATCCCTATCAGTTGAAGACTCAATGTGCTGAATGTCATGTGCAGGCTGTGTGCAGGCAGGAGTGGTGGTATGAAAGACCCAAAGTGCAGACACTCGGAGACAAAAGGTGAACTTAAATACAGCTTTAATGCTGAACTCAAACAAGTTACAAAAGTGCGAATCCAAAATAAACAGACAGACAGACAGACAGACAGACCACACAGCAAGATGAGGGTAGATCGCAACACAGACACAGAGAAACACAGGGCTTAAATACACAGAGGGAGCATCAGGGAATGAGTAACAGGAGGGAAACACAGCTGGGGCAACTCAGGCCTAACGAGACAAAGGAAGCAAAACCAGACACATTAACATGAGACACGGACTTCCAAAGTAAAACAGGAAACATAACACAGAGACACAGACTTGAATGGGGATACAGGAGACAGGGGAGACAGCAACTATGGATCACAGACAGAAAACCACAACACTAAAACTCTACCAAACCCACACCAAAAACCTAAACTAAGAATAAACCTATAACCCATAAGGCAAAGCTAGAATATAATGAAATAAACAAAATCAAAGAACCAAAAACACAAAACACTGGGTCGACGACCCAGGCACCCTAACAGTGAATTGGCCTGCCTTTTGTCCATACTTTTCAATAATTAAAAGCATTTAGTACATTGTCAAATGAAAAACACAATGAAGAAGAGTCAGGACTGTGGAGCAGCTAGAATCCTACATCAGGCCAAAATGGGACAACATTCCTCTCCCAAAGGTTGAACAACAGGTTTCCTCAGTTCCTGCTTATTGATGGACTGTTGTAAAAAGGAAAAACAGTTGTTTAACTGTTTATTCATCATTATACTCACAATTTCTGGTTTAGGTTACAACGACAGCATAGTAACTTAACTGATCTTGACATGAGCCAAAGTGATGAACATCTGTGATTCACCAGTACCATATAATACATAACATATAACATAATGAGTTCCAGGTCAGCAAACATGCTTCTTCTGTTGGAATGGATCATGTGTAAAAGACTGCAAGGCAAAAATTACCATTTTTGCAGGATGTAAAAATTTATTTTCCTTCTTATTTGTCCCCACCATTTTATGAGAAGCTCATCTGGGGCCAGAGCTAACAATAAGACCATCCAGCAAAAGAACATTCCCTTGGTATGCTTCTACTTTCAAATTATTATTAAAAAACATTTGGCTTTTACTGTCCACAGCCAGAGAAAAATAGAGCAATTCATTTAACTGTCAGTCTGCCTTTATCATTATTATTTGTCTCCTACCATCCCTGGCTCCATTCATCCTTCCCTAAACCCCAACATTCACTACACCCATTCACTCATCCATCAATCAACAGACTTATCAGCCATTACATCTTTTTTTTTAATCACTAGGACTTTTTTTCCTACCAATTCTTCTCAGTCATGTAAGCCCACATTTGCATGTTTGCTCATCCCTTTTTTCATTCCCCAAACCTTGAATCTGTTAAATTTGTCTCCATATTCTCTATCTATTCATCGATTCTTTGTCCGATCTATTCATGTCCTTCTACTCTAAGGACCCTCCAGGCCGTCAGGATCCATTGCTATTTTCAAAAAAGAGAGCTGAT
Organism: Aulonocara sp. 'chitande type north' Nkhata Bay; assembly: GCF_057382095.1. NCBI lineage: Eukaryota > Metazoa > Chordata > Actinopteri > Cichliformes > Cichlidae > Aulonocara > Aulonocara sp. 'chitande type north' Nkhata Bay. Next base: position 38,719,468 of record NC_141350.1, read on the forward strand.
TTCTTCTTTCCCGCTGCTTTGAGATTGACTGTGCAGTGAGTGAATGCTGCACAATCAAAGTGCATCATCTGGGCCACTTGTTCAGCAATCGAAAAGCTACACTTTCCATCATCAGCCTGATTCATAGGCAGGAAATGTCTTGTGGTTGCTTGCTCAGTGACTGTTTTTTTTTCTTCAAATGTGCATGTAAATGTGCATCTTTGCACATCTGTGTACATAGGAAAGTCTTGTTTTAGTCTCCTTTTACACATACTCTTTCCCTACTGTGACTAGTTATCACACGGCTTCATATGTGTTCACATACACACACTCAGACACAGACAGACACACTTAAAGGATATTACCCACAGGTGCAGAATCCCTTGCAGAGAGAAGCCATCATAAATCAGACATGATTGAGATGTAAAACCGATGTTCTCCTTCTTTTACAACCCCTAGTCATTCCAGCGCAATGTGGCCAAGTTTGTATGTTTTTCTAGGAGACTCGGGAGCTGTTAAAAAAGCCCTATGTGGAAAAAATCAGTAAAACTTTTTTTTTTTATGTACTCAAAGATTTGCATGATTGTCAGTGTACTATGGAAGTTTTATGTCAGTTAAATGATTCACAGCTCATAAGAGGCATTGTAGCAGTTATTTAATTTTACACAGAAACCTAATGTAAAAATATGCTGGCTGTGAAATCATCATCTTGCAAAAGCTAGTCATGCTGTAGGCTTTTATGTATTATCTCAGGTGTCGAGAATTTAGCTTTTTATATGTTTTTTTTTTTTAACTATTTTAATGGAAAATGTAGCTTAATATTAGCAGAATTTCATACTGGTCAAGTCATTCAGTGATCCGGTGTGGCTGGGGGCATTGTGGTCACTTAAACCAGGACAGAAAAGTTTCATCATGGAATGAAACTTGTACTAAGAACATGTTTGTATTGATTTGCTGTTATTCTCCTTTCTATGTTTAGTTATACCTATGAAATGCGAAAAGGGGCATAAATCAAGGTTAAAATCTTAAAGAAATAATGGTTTGTTTCTACTTTAACATGACATTACTGAAGCAAATGAAGTTCCAAAGATATGTCTAACTCATTTTACAATTGCACAAAATCATTTGTGAATTATTTTGCAACAATTATTTTGAAAAACCAAAACCACCAGTATATACTGAAAGATACTGACACTCTCAAATGTACTTATCTGTGAAGAAAGTCAGTATCTCAGAAAAGCAATCTGTGGAAGTAAAACTGTTACTATAGGAAAAATTTAAAAAATAAAAAAAAAGACAGTGCATAGACTACTGTTCTATCAAATCACATAGTCATTTTACCTTACTTGGATAATTTTACATACCTTCACTTAAAAAGTGTTTATTGGAAATAAAAAAGTAAAGAAAAGTAGAAAGTAGGGCCAGTAAGCATCTTAACAGAACAAAATGGTAGTAAGGATTATTAATGTCTAGTATAGTGTGCCCAGAGGAAGCACAGGTCACTGGGTGTGAGGGGGAGAGGAAAAAAGATGGAAAAGAAGACTAAGAAAGAAGTGAAAGAGTCATAGTTTAGTGTTGTCAAGGGAGAGACAAGTCTTTGTAGGTTTTTCTGTAGGACAGGAAAACTATTAATCTGTCAGGGCAGATGAAGGGTGTGGGGGAGTGCCCGGAAAGATGGAAGGAGCAGAAAGAATGTAGGGACAAAAAGAAAAAGAGATGGTCCCCACATAGAGAAGAGAGAAGGTAGGACAAGCTGCTGGATTGCAGGGCTGTGGGGAAGGGAAGGGGGTGGAGGAAAATTGATAAAATAGGTTCAGAGTGGGAATTATAGTAAGGAGAGAGAAAGAGAGGGAGAAATTAGAAAATATGTGTGATGAAGCAAGACCTCACTGACCAGAGTCAGGCTTGAACACCATCAATCTGCCCCAAAACGTCACCCCGAGGAGCAACAGATCACACAGAAGGACAAAAGATAGAGGAAATGGAAACAGATGGAAAGAAGGGGGAGCTGAGATACAAGAGGGATATAGAGTGCAAAGGAGTGGGTGAAGGTGAGACAACAAGAGGGAAGTTAAGTTTAAAGATTTGTTTTTTTCATCAAGACTTTGCAAACTGATAAATTTGTAGTCACATAAGGTTGACTGAGAGTAGACCAAATAATGTGCCCTCCACACAGATAACAAGAGGAAATGATTACCCATGCACAACAAAATGTGAAAATGTGTAGTGCATGGGGGCAGATATATTAGGAAATTTCTTAGCAGTGCTACTAGAGAAGCCCTCCTATGTTTACACTTTCTTTTGTTGTAAGGCACACTTGTATCAAGATGCAGTGCTTTCCAATGGACAGATAGTGTACAAGATGAACTCAGTGCGAAGAAAAAAAACTGTGAAAAGTAGAAGTGGAGTTGTTAAGCACACTAATTAGATTAGAGGATGCATGGATCCTCTGCACAAAATCATCAGCGCTGTCACTTGGTGTTCATTCTCTCTGTGGTAGAGTATCACTTCCTGTCCCTGTTACAACACAGTGTTTTTGTGTAGCTTATCTGCATAGGAATTTAATTAAAAACTTTTAGATAACTTGTAATTTCACTGGGGGTAATCTTCACATGCTTCATCCGAAGCACAATCTCTGTGTATTCACTCGCTAATTTATAGTCTCAGTACTCACTCACTGGTTTCGCTAGCTTATATTAGCTAGCCGACTCGCTAGCAGCATGACCTCTTTATCTGTCCCTGCTGCACATTTTTTCTCTTTGTGTCAGATTGTCACGGTCTGCAGAGACAGGCCGTGCGGTGGTGTGTGTAATGGACCCAGGTGCGTACACAAGTGAGTAGACGGCAGTGAACTTAACAGAAAGCGAGCCTTTATTATGGCTGGAGACAAGGTGTACAAACAAAGTAGGGATAGCGTGACTAGACTATAGCTAAACTGGGAAAACTAATACTGTGACAAACTAAGAAAACTCAGAGACTAAGATGATCACTGAAAAGACTGACCGTGAAAACATGGAGGTGAGAACACAGACGACGCGACACCGCCTACATGAAACACAGAGACTAAATACACATGAGGGATGATCAGGGGAAGTGGCCACACATGGGAGCACAGCTGACACACATGAACCTAACGACAGGACAGGAGAGGTGAAACTAAATACACTGACATTGAATACAGACTTTCAAAGTAAAACAGGAAACATGGAGATTAGACATGACATGAACTAAACATAACCATGCAGACATGACTCATGACAGGTAGACGCACGAACCAGGGAGACGGAGTACAGGGGAAGCGACAGCATGAACTTGACAACACAAGACACACAGACATAAACACATGAAGGGCAAGGGAGGCTTAATACAAGGGTGATATAATTACAAATGAGCTGGAATAACTTAATGAACCTAAACAAACAATAACATCAAAATAGACTAAACACAAAGCACTGGGTCGCACGACCCAGGACCATGACACAGATGTTTAGTTACCTCTCAGCCTCCTTTAGCAGTAATGATACTTGTAGTAAATGTAGCCTATTTGCGGCTCTGGAGGCCAGATCACTGAATTGGAGACTCAGCTTTGCACCCTTGAAAAACCGGAGGTCACGTCAACCGGAGGTCACTAAAATCAATATTGAATAGGTGTGTAATAGTGTGTTGCCAAAACAATGTTGGTGTCACGGTTGTTATAGAGTGGACGCAGCCGCCCGTGTTGCAATATAAAGCCCAGGAAAGACACAGTCGGAACATGGAACTCACATTTTTCAGCCTTCACAAACAGGCGATTCTCCAATAGGCGCTGCAGTACGAGCCTCACATGCTCCACATATTCCGCCGGGCTCCGGGAAAACACAAGGATGTCGTCTAGGTAGACAAAGACACAGTGGTTAATGAGATCACCCAGCACATCATTAATCATAGCCTGGAAAACAGCAGGGGCATTGGTGAGCCCAAAAGGCATCACCAGTTATTCGAAATGCCCAAGGTCAGTATTGAACGCTGTCTTCCATACATCCCCTTCACGAATTCGCACCAGGTGGTAAGCATTGCCGAGGTCCAATTTGGAAAAAATTGTGGCGCCCTGGAGGAGCTCAAAGGTGGACGCCAGCAAGGGCAAGGGGTATTTGTTCTTAATCGTGATTTTATTCAAACCCCGGAAATCAATAAACGGCTGGAGCGTCTTGTCTTTCTTTGCCACAAAGAAAAACCCGCGCCCAAAGGTGAAGTGGAGGGTCGAATGATGCTGGCTGGCAAGGAGTCATTAATGTTCCATCGACTCCCGCTCGGGCTTGGAGATGTTATAAAGCCGACTGGTGGGCAAGGGAGCGCCGGGAATCAAATCAAAGCCACAGTCATACGGGCGATGGGTCGGAAGCGAGGAGGCTTTGTCTTTGCTAAAAACCTGGGCCAGGTCATGATACTCAGGCGGAACACCAGACAAATGAGGAGGTGCAACAGGCCTGAGACCGTCGCACCCAGAGTAGCGGAGCGTAAGCACAAAGCGTGACACTGACTGCTCCACCCTGAAATACGGCCCTTGGCCCAGTCGATCTGCGGATTACGTTGTGGCAGCCAGGGATAGCCCAACACAAGGGGAGCATCAGGAGATTTAAAAAGAAATAAACTGAGCTGCTCCGAGTGATTGCCAGAGAGGGTGAGTGTGATGGTTCGAGTGCAGTGAGTCACCGTAATCAGTGGGCTGCCGTCAAGAGCCGAAACCTGGAGAGGTTCGGGGAGAGGAACAACGGGTACGGCTAATTTGAGAAGGGTCTGGCTGCAGCCACTGTGGAGCTCCACAGTAACCGGATACACGTGACCTCCACACTAACCGGAAACACGTGACCTCCACAGTAACCGGAAACACGTGACCTCCACAGTAACCGGAAACACGTGACCTCCACAGTAGCCGTAAACACACATGGATACCGTGGAAGTCTTGCAAGTTGATCGCAAAGGTTGGGACAGAGTCTTTCTTAAATAAATTTGCCGTTAGTGATTTCATAATTCTAGGAATCGTCTAGTTTTCTTACAATGATCATGTTGCCACTTTTTTTGCGTTACAACAACATTCCTTCTTATTTTAATGTTTTTTCATCGTGCTCCATGGCAGAGAAACACACAGATCAATATCTCATTGTCGGCACTGGGTCAAGCTGTTGTAGGTAAGTACATGCATTGTCTCATGACCAGAACGCTACCATTGTTTACATGTTAGATTTGTTCCTATCTGTGTGTGTATATTCTTTTCTTTGTGTACCTAGCCCCACAGGTGTGCAATAAACCCAGAGAAATCACAGAAACGATGTTGAACCCAGCACCTTCAATGTCTGGTGACACTGGTAAAATTTCTTAATTTGAATAGTGATTGTCATATATAGGTGAAATAATAATCTTGCATTCATTATCTTGTTGTAGTTGATGGCTCATAAACGAATTTGTTACATGCTGTTTCAAATGAATTTCCTTCTATAAATAGTGCTTATTTTTCTTGCATTTGTATGCATTTAATATGCATTCTATGTAGTGTTTTGTCTGAAACCTGTTAAAATCCCTATAGAACCTCAGGAAAGAGTTGACAACAAGAAAGCCAATAGAAGGTCAACAGATGCAACTTTTCCTGACCTGTGTGGACCACCGTGCGAAGCTCTGACAAAGCCTGAGAACATTTTGGCCAGCCGTTCATCATGGTGTTTTGTACCGCACCCTGGCCAACAACAGCTTGTATGTTAAAGTTTTCAGATGTCGCAAAGTGCAACTTTTAGTGCTTATCTGATTTTGTCATCCACAGTCTATGACACCATCTGTTTTTTTTAGCTCAACTATGTTCTGGACATCAGCAGACCCAAAGATGAGCTGATTGTTGAAACGTCTTCTGGATGCCTCACACGGGCAGATTTTTGGACACTGGGTTTAAACAAACAAATGGAATTGACTGTAAGTATTTTTTTCTCCTATGAATATGAAATAATAAAGTGTACATTCATTTTTTTTCATGATTTTTTCTGTTTTAGATTGGAAATGGCTGTTTTGAGCTTATCACCAAAATTGTTCAGTCAAAGGTACTGTATGTTGTATATGATGATTGTCAAGCTTTAATTTAAAGAGTTGTTGTTTTAAATGTTTTTTTTTTTTTACATTCTAGGGGATAAGCATTTACATAGAAAATCTGTATGTCACCCGGACTTGGCTTGCACCCTATGGCTGTGATCCATTGCAGTCCTTTCCTGTAAGTGTACCGTCCTTTAAAGAAACAAGCAAGTAATCAAAATGATTTTTTTTATAACTTTGGTGAGAGTTCATATACAGGATACTTAAAAATACAATTCTGTTTCAGACTGATGCTCAGAGGATGCACATCATAGTTCTCCCTCTCTGGACACCTAGTCATTTCCAGTTGTGTGTAAGTCTTGTTTTTTGACACATACAAACTATTAGAATTTTGCTATGTGTCTGAGATGTATTCAAGCTTTTATGACGCAGTTTCAAAAGTCTTTGATTGTGATCGCTTGCAATGACATTGTTTGCAGGTTTGAAGTCATGGCTAACTGTCTTTTAGGTACTGAAGCCACCTAAAAGAGAAATCCTCTTTCTTGACCCATTATACACCAAGGCAGGATTTGGTGGCCAACAATATGTTTCACTTTTGAGGTCACATTTTTATAAGCATTTTTGGTTTGTTCCGGAGTTTTCAGGAACCTGTTCAGTGTTCCAGGTTAAGTGCATCCCAGATCATGTTCTGCTGATCTTGAGTGTTCACACATACAGTACACTCACATGGTTTTTCTATAAACTATATCAGCAAGTTTCTGTGTGGAGTTTGCATGTTCTCCCCGTGTTTGCGTGGGTTCCCTCTGGGTACTCCGGCTTCCTTCCACCGTCCAAAGACATGCAGCTTGTGGGGATAGGTTAATTGGATAATCCAAATTCCTACTAGGTGTAACTGTGTGAATGAATGTGAGTGCGAATGGTTATCTGTCCCGGTGTGTTGGCCCTGCGACAGACTGGCGACCTGTCCAGTCTGTCGCCCTATGACAGCTGGGATAGGCTCATCTTCACATTATGATCATAAAAATTAGTTTATAAAATATGCCAACCTTAACTTAAAGCTGTAAATGCTTTATTTTGACCAACTGTGAGCATGTGACTGTACTTTTTCATTTTGTTATGCTGTTTTGTTGAGGTCGTGTTCCTAAGGCCTGTAGTTACAGTTGGTGCTATTAGCAATAAACATTTCACACCCATCATGATGACATCTGTTAACTTGTGAATGTAACTGTCTTTAAAAAAAAAAGGAATCTTGCAGTGAAGATCATTCCCGGGCAGTGGTCAGAAAAAAAGAGCTTTGACTTGAAGGTATGTGCTAGTTTAAGTGTATGGTGAATAATATGAATTACACTAGTCTTCTTTTAAGGGATTTTATTAACGAGCCTTTATTTTCAATGTAATACAGGGTTTTCCAAGCCAAGACTATGGAGTTGACTGTGGGATCTTCATGCTGATGGTAATTTTTCTCTTCTCTTCTTGAGATTCATACAGAAGCTAATTTAAGCTTCTAAAAAAATGACATTTTTATTTTTTCTTCCAAATAGTCTGCTCTGTACGTGGCACTGGATGCTTCATTTGACTATACTATAGTAAGTATTCTATTTACTTTCACAGCAATGGAGTCTTGAATCTTTTGAAAGTTGTTAAATATGTTTCATATTAATATTTTACAGTCAGACATGCCCTACTTGCGTAAATGGTGGTGCTTGCTGTTGATGGAGAACTTTGATCTCAGGAGGTATTTATATTTTGACTTCTGTTCTATGTTGTGTCAAAGTTTACACACCTTAACAATATCAACATTTTCTGTTAAGCTCTGGCAAGCTATTTGCACACTGGAGAGAGGAAGCCAAAGCTGTGCTTGAAGGACAACACGTGCCCATTTTCAGACTGAAAAAGCGCAAGTTCCAGGAAGTCAGTCAGGTCAGTATTCACTTTAAACAGTAGTGTAATTACATGTTTAGTGACATTTGAATAACTGTTAAAAAACTGTTCTGCAACAGAGAAATAACTATGTTTTTATCCCCATTTGCCTGACACAGGAGCCAGCAGTTGTTGAAGATCTGCGTCCTGCTGTGCAGTGGGTTGTCCAAAATAAGGCACACGTAACAATGCCAAAATATCTGTCCTTAAATCAAGGGGACCAGCAGAGGGTCTTAAGAGACATGTCAGAGGAAGAAGACACTGGAGCAAGGGACTTGTTCCTCTTTGTTTTTCAGTTTGCAGAGGACATGGAGCTCTTTTTGAAAGCATGTGCTGATGAGCAGGGACTAAGGGTCAGTGCTATGTTTGACATGTAATGGACAAATGAAGGCACTGGCTGTTTGTTTGTTTGTTTAATATGTCGTTGTTGTTGTTTTTTGTTTTGTTTTTTGCATAGTACAAAATTCCAATTAAACTTATTTCAAAATGTTGTTCACTTGATTCTATGTCCATACTTATAATAAAGGATTACAGTGTAACAGCATTAAATGTAAATGTAACAGCATTTTTTTTTAACTTGTAATTTCAAAATAAAAAGCTTATTGTTGATATTAACAGTAAAGAATTGTAATCAATAATATTTTTATACATTTTAAACATTAACACTCTGGGCTCTATCCTGGCCATTTGTGGACACTTCACTTATTCTTTTTTTTGACTACTGCACTGCAGTGGACCAAAAGAATGACACGGGTTTGATCTTAAGGATCTAATAGTTGTGTGTGTTGTGCATGACATTGCCACACAAATATGTATTTGCAAGATCGAGTAGAATAAATTATGACGCATGAAATATTACATAGGCTGCAGTGAATTTCTGTTGATACAGACTATTGAGCTTTGAGTTTCCCAGTCAAACTTAGCTTTGAAGCACATGCTAAAAACACTTTTACTCTTGTACATTTCATAACAAGACATCATAGCCAAAATATTAACAAAATATATATTATTAAAAAATTCAAAGCTGCAGCACATACAGCAACAAACACCGTTAGTAAATGTGTCCTGGAGTTTAGTGCTGCTGCTGTAAGTAAGCCTAACAGCTTCCAGATCACTTATTTTTCTGGAAAGATGGTAGGAAGGGCATCACTGCTCATTTCTACAGTCTCCCAGATCTTGAAATACAATCGCTTTGTACCATGAAACCACTTCGCAGTACTAGGAGTCCACTAAAACATATAAAGAGAGTGATCCTGGAAGAAATGAGGCACACACTAGTGACCTCAACAATTGCAAGACACCCTTTTCCCCGATGCTCAGATGGGGAAAAAAAAGGAAGTTTCATGAAAACATTAGAATCAGAATCAGAAATCATTCTGATTCTGATTCTAAGAAATATACATTTTATAGCATTTTGTGAACATACACAAAAAGTGGCCATTTTTGGCAACAAACAAGCTGAGAGAGAGTTTTATATTTTTTGCTCTCCTTGAACAAAAATAATAGTGCATAATAATCAATGTTGATGTTAATCAATTAGATGTCCCACTACTATTAATAATACAGCAGTCGCTCGTTTATCGCTGGTGTTACGTTCTAAAAATAACCCGCGGTAGGTGAAATCCATGAAGTAGCCAACTTAATTTTTTTTACAATTATTATAGTAGATGCTAAGACTGTAAAACCCCTCACTACATGCTTTATACACTTTTCTCAGACAGGCATGAACATTTTCACACTTTTCTCTTTTGTTTAAACACTCGAGTTCAAACCTTCGTAGAAAACGTAAGTCCAGTATTATGGAATGAAACCAAAAGGTGCATTTGAGGGTGCAAAACGTTTCGTCGGCATTGTTGTGTTTGTTTGGGAGAAAACTTACAAACATACAGTACAGCACTTCAGAATTACACTGCTAGCGATCGAAGATTTATGTAAATTCGACAAGCTAAACGCATTCTGTACTGTACAGCAGGAGTCCCCAACCTTTTTTGCACCACAGACCACTTTAATGTCAGACAATATTTTCAGGGAATGACCTTTAAGGTGTCGCGGATAAATACAACAAAAGAATAAAAAAAAGAAACTGTGGTATTTTGTAAATATAATAATAAACGTGACTTGAGCTGTGCGCCAACAACAATGACAGCGACATCCTCCTCTCTGCTTCTTAATGCTCTCTGGTCGCTATGGTAACGCGTAAATAGTTCTTTCAAAATAAGACACACAACTACAACCATACATTTCACACCGGAGGATCAACTGTCGCGGAACGGTACCAAAGGACTCACGGACCGGTACCGGTCCGTGGGCCTATTAGGGACCACTCCTGTACAGGAGACACTGGACTAGATTGATTGACAATGGTCTACAGCAATCAGAACGCACAACACAATGTACTGTAAAAAAAAAAAAAAATCAGCGAAACAGCAAGTGTCGCGGAAGGTGCGCCGCGCCGCGAGGGACCACTGTACACTTTTGGCCACGAACAATTTAGGGGATGGTGAATTTTTTTGAACAAACCCAGAGTGTTAAAAACCCCCACTTAAAACCATTTTTATTTCTCAGCAGCATCAATAGTAACAAAAAAACAATTTAGTTTTCGATTTAACTGAAGTTACGTGTTTCCGGTTACTGTGGAGGTCACGTGTTTCCGGTTAGTGTGGAGCTCCACAGTGGCTGCAGCCAGGTGCTCTTGGCTAATTTATGAGCTAGCGATTCATCCAACAAACTCTGCTCAGCTCCAGAATCAATTAGCGCGCTACACGGGTGAGTTAGGGAATGAAAAATCAGCTTGGCCGGACAACTGAGATGGGGAACAGAGTTAGCTGTAGTACCCGCCAGTATTCCCACAGCTACTGGCGGGCGGATTCTTTTACTCGCTTCGCTATCGGCCCAGTGTCCCCTTCTTCCACACACGAAGCACTCTGTCTTCTCCTCCGATGGGAAGCACCGAACCGAGCCCGGCCCAGCTGCATCGGCTGTTCCTCATCCTCCGCTGGGTCTTCTTCTTCCTCTCTCCATTGAGAAGGAAGCAATCTGGTAGGCATATTGGCACCACCTGCCGGTCGTCGTCCTTCTCCTGCCTGTCTCCCAAACTCTTTCATATGATTATCTAGTTGAATGCACATATTAATTAAAGCGCTAAGAGACTTAGGTAGCTCTTTTGTAGCTAACTTACGCTTGATTTCTTCGTTTAGGCAGTTCAGGAAGGCTCCCCGGAGTGCGTTTTCTACCCAGCCCGTCTCCTCAGCCAGGATCCAAAAGTCAATGAAGAAATCCGCGACACTCTTACATCCCTGCTTCAGGGTAAACAAACGATTAGCTGCGCCATTAGCTGCGCCATCTGCATCTGTTCCTTTATCAAACACATCGGAACTTGGTCAGAAAATCTTGGTAGGAGATATTCGGTTGAACATTTAAAACAGCTTGTGCCCATTGCAGCACTCGGCCAGTCATTAATTCCACCATAAGCGTTATCTTCGCGCAATCTGAGCCGTAAGCCTGTGTCTGTTGTCTGAAAATTAATGAACACTGCATCAGAAAGCCTCGACTCTTTGTTATATCTCCATCAAACATCTCCGGAACCGGTAATGTATGTTCTCGCCTAGGTGGAGGTGGTGGAGGTGAAGGAGGTAGTGGGCAAGCTGCAGCCACACTTACTGACGGAGTGGGTTGTGGATTCTTAGCTGAGGTGCCAGGAGCAGTGAGTAACATACCTTGAATGTTTGCAAGCACCTGTCGCATCGCCGTTTGTTCCGTCATAATGTGTTTCATCATGCTCTCATGGTGGTCCAAAACTTTGCCCTGAACAGAGAGCTCTCGCTGAACTGGGTTTGAGTCCGCTGAGTCCATGGCTGGCTGGAGTATTCTGTCATGGTTGTTAAAGAGTGGACTCAGCCGCGGAGCTCAGAAATGAAGACAGTGCGTTTATTTACAGTGCAGCAAGGTGACAACAGTTCAAATGTGCAACAATGGTGATAGTGCGTCCTTCCTTCTGTGTAAGCCCGTGCGTGGTAGTGAATGCCCGTCTCTCCTCCAAGTGCTTCCTTTGTGTCTGTGAATCCTCCGTCAATCCCTGGGTGAACACACACACAACAAGATGAGTACGTAGATCAGACAATACTTCAATAACGCTAGCGGTTCGAAAACACTACCAGGCTTAGTGCAATACTCCAGCGCTGTCTGTCGCTCAGCCACACCATTAAGTAGCCCTGCCGAAGATGGTAGTTGATTGGCAGCAGCTGGTGGATTGATTGCAGGTGCGGTAGCTCCGGGTGACAGCACTTCCGGGTCGGAGATAGCCTGTTGCTAAGTTACCTCCTAACACATGACAGCGGAGCCGGAAGGGAAGACAGGGCGATAGGAGAGACACACATACACACGCACACAAATATACACACTGGCAGGTCGACCGGTCAGGGCGCCTTCAAATCCTGACAGTTGGACTCTGTCGTTTTCTCTGGTCTCCTTCCCAATTGGACCATTAGTGACATTTTGAGCCGCATGTTCTCTTTAAATTACTGGCTGTCCGAGTCGTGTCCAAAAAAACAATGTGGGCTTTATAGATAATTGGGAAAGTTTCTGGAGGAAACTTGGTCTTGTTAGGAGAGATGGCATCCATCCCACTTTGGATGGAGCAGCTCTCATTTCTAGAAATCTGTCCAAATTCATCAAATCCCCCAAAATGTGACTATCCAGAGTCTGGGTTGGGAGGGTTTGTGGCTCGGTTCTGTGTGTTTAGTGGACTTTTGCGCAAATACGTAACTGCTCTTATAATCGTTGCTTGTTTTTGCTGTGTTCTAAACTTTGGCCAAAGAGAGTATACTTTCACTGATAACTGTTGCTTTCACACTATATTAAAATAAAAAATAAACTAGAGAATGGGATTCAGCTGTGTGTGCACTCTCCTTGACCACTACTGGTAACAAGTTAGGTAAAATTTACCAGAGACTGAGTATTTATGTATATGATCCTTCTAACTGGATTGCTTGGAATGTCTAAATACAATGAGTGTTGTCAGTCATGTAAGTCACATGGACTGGAAAAAATGGATTGCACTGATTACTACATTAAAATGTTATCGGAGCAAGGACTGGCTAAAGAAGGTAGCCATCCATATCTCCTGTGCTTTGGTGCTACAATGATTAATGGCCAGATAAACACACCTGCAGATAAGGAAACACATGCTTGTCACACGCACACAGACATTTTAGAATGCAACCATGTTGTCTCCACTGACTCTCAGCACACAGACTCACCCATCCAAATCATTGCATTCAGGTGTTCCAGTCATTTTCATGGTCACATAAAATCAAAACCTAGGCATGCAGACTGATTCTACAAACATTTGTGAAATAATGGATTGCCCTCAGAAGTTCATTGAATTCCAACGTGATAGTATACCACCTGTCAACAAGTCCAGTCATGAAATATAAACATTCTCTAAATATTGTACCTGTTAGTGATCGTATAACAAAGAGGAAGTGATTAGGGACAACAGCAACTCACCCACAAAGTGGTAAGCCACGTAAAATCACTGAGTGAAGAATAGTAGATAGGAGTCACCAACTTTCTGCAGAGTCAATCTCTACATACCTCAAACATGCCCACATACTTCATGTGACCTTCAAATTATCTCAAGAACAGTACATAGAGAGCTTCATGGAATGGGTTTCCATGACTGAACACCTGTATTCAACCTTACAAGTGCAAGGCAAAGCAGTGGTGTAAAGCACACCACCACTGGACTCTAGACCAGTTCAGACATGCTCTCTGCAGTGACAAGTCATGCTTCTCTATCTGGCAATCAGATAGATGAGTCTGTGTTTGGTGGTTGCCAGTAGAACGGTACTTGTCTGATTGCAATGTTCAAAGTGTAAAGTTTGTTTGAAAGGGAATTATGGTATTGCCTGATCTTGAGGAGCTGGACTAAGCCCTTAGTTTCAGTGAAAGGAACTCTTAATGCTTCACCATACCAAGATATTATGTACAATTTCATGCTCCCAAATTTGTGGGAACAGTTTGGCTCACCAGTGCAGAAAGTCCATAACAAAATGGATTGGTGAGTTTGGTGTGAAAGAACTTGACTGGCCTACATAGAGTCCTGACCTCAACCTAAAAGTACATTATTGGGGTCAGTTAGAGTGGAGACTGTGAGCCAGGCCTTTTCATCTAACAATGTCTGACCTCACAAATGCATTTCTGGAAGAATGGCCAATACGTTATAGTATCATATTAAACCCTGTGTAACAAAAGCTCAACACTGCGCCCAGCACCCTGGAGCACTTCTGTTGTGTTTTGTATGTGTTTTGAGTTTTTATGTGCTTCTGAGTTTTTACGTGTTTTGAAGTTTGTACGTGCTTTGTCTCTAGGGGCCACCGTAAATATACTTTTATTTATTCACTCCACATAAAATGTAATAAATAAATCATATAATACAAAAACCAACTATTCACATTTCAACTTTTAACTATTTAAATTTTCAGCTTTTCCCTTTTACAAATATAAAGTGAAACAACACAAAACACTGCAAACCACAACACAATTAAATATAAATTGAAATATGAAAAAAAAGATGCATATTCTCTGTCCTATGGGCCTGCATGAATAAACTTTCTGAATCCTTTATCATCTGCAACTGAATATAGTTGTGAATGATTACTATACCTTTCCTGATGTCCCTAATGTAACTACCGCCCCTCCCCCCTCATCCCAGCGTGAAGCACAAGGCTCGCATGTATGGAATCAGAATTTATTTTGTATGGATCTGTTTGAGGAAAGAGGGTTGTGGCAGTAGAATCTTCCTTACCTCGATGTCTTATAGTGACGTGTCGGTCGCAAACGAAATGGCTCTTAGGGCCGGATCTTTGACGTGAACGACGCGAGCCAGCTCCTTATTGCGAGCCGTGTTTTTTTTTTGTCTTTTTTTTTTAAACCTTTCTCTTGCACTTTTTTCCGCTTCACTCCGCATGCTATGGAATCAGCCACCTTGAAACGAAACCAAAAAAAATATTGAAACCGAAAAAAATACGACAGTGAAAAACAATTAATTGAAACTGTAATTATTTTGTTTTCGCTTACTTTTTTTTTTTTTTTTTCAGTTTCAATCCATGTTTCGGTTTCAATCCAGTTTTCGGTTTCAGTCCATGTTTCGGTTTCAATCCAGTTTTCGGTTTCAATCCATTTTACGGTTTCAAACCATTTTTCAGTTTCAATCTGCTGGCACTGTTTTGGCGTCCGGAGGCGCGCTTGAGGGGGCGGGGATTCCGACCCGCATGAATTTGCATACATTATAGAGTCCTTGCTCGTGCTGACCAAGCTGCCATTTTTCTCTTTTTGCCTCTTTCAATAATGGCTGCATCAAGTTCAAGTGGACCCTCTAAACTGCAGGTAAGTAATCATTTTCCATCGTCTTTCTTTGCTATTTCACTCGACTGGACATAGGTGTAGTTTTTATTAGCTAAATCTGGTGAAGTTGTGGTAAAATGCCAACATTAGCCTATTCGTTGTAGCAAGCTAGCTGGCAGCTAAAATTTGCTAAATTCAGTGATGCCCCTGTCTCTTTTGTGAATAAACAAACACTTTAACTTTGAAATGGAGGTTTTTGAGGTTCAAACTGCAAAAGTATCTACAAGGATGCCAGAGCCTTACTCCTGATGGCCAGTGGTGATGATAACATATTAAGCAATGGCAGATTCCAGGCACATAACAGTGAGACAAGTGTAGGGTTGGAAGTAATGTCTTGCAGGTCACCTGTTTTTTTTTATACATCTTTGTATGCCGTACTCTTTAACCCTTTAAGACCTACCATAGAACCAAGTCCGCCAGAGCTTATATTACATTTTTACATGTTGTAGTGCCATTTTTGGGAGCATTTCAAGTTGCTATACATCAATATAACCATTACAGCCTAAATTGTAATAATATGTATGCATGAAGTGCATAGTACTTACATAAATTGCAAAAAAGTGCAATAAATTACAAAAAAATTGAAAATTGTTTTTGTTTTTTTAACATATATTTCTAGTTAGAGAAATTTAACCCTTTAAGACCTACCATAGAACCAAGTCCACCAGAGCTTATATTATATTTTTACCTGCTGTGGAGCCATTTTTGGGAGCATTTCAAGTTGCTATACATCAATACAACCATTATAGCCCAGATTTTAATAATATGTATTCATTAAGTGCATAGTAATTACATAAATTGCAAAAAAGTGCAATAAACTACAAAAAAATTGAAAATCGTTTTTGCTTTTTTAACATATACTTGTAGTTAGAGAAATTTAAGAGGCTTATCCCTCAAAACTGTAAATACAAAAAAGTTGCACAAAATAGTTTCCCACCACAGGAAATTTATTTTGAGTGTCTTCATAGTTTTATTTTTGAAATACACCAACGGGACCGGATGCTGCAGAACCTCCTTCCTGATGGAAGCAGTCTGAACAGTTTATGGCTGGGGTGACTGGAGTCCTTGATGATCCTCCCCGCTTTCCTCAGGCACCGCTCCAGCAGTGCAATATGAGTCCTAAGCATCCCAGAAATGACACAGAAAGTCATAAAGTCAAAGATAACGTTTAAAAAGACGAGTATAGGCCCTGAGGCCCTGATAGTAAAAAAAGACTACATTTCCGCGAAAATGACGTCACTTCCGGTTCCGGGCAGGTAATGGCGGAAATGCAAAAGTTCGCGCTGACGTCTGTTCCAACGTAGGAAGTGTTATGAACAGCTGATCGAATCGGTAAAGCGTGTTTCTGGAATATTATGTTTTTGTTCCATCAAGCGCTTTTTATGCAGTTTTTGCAAAGCTTTATGTGGAAGGAAACCGTGACCTAGGGCAAGCTAATGGCATAAGATGTAAGTACAACTTCTCCAGTTTCATATGCAAAAAAAATTATTGCGCTAGCTTACGTGGTTGCAGTGCTACTGGGATTTTAAAATAGTTACGCAAAACAGAGCGTGCCCGCTCCGATCGGCTGTAAAGGGTTAAGAGGCTTATCCCTCAAAACTGTAAATACAAAAAAGTTGCACAAAATAGTTTCCCACCACAGGGAATTTATTTTGAGTGCCTTCATAGTTTTATTTTTGAAATACACCAATTTTTATACACTGCAGGAAAAACGAAAATAAGTATTATAATGCAAATTTGCAAAAAAGCAGCATATGCATCAAAATGAACTATTTCCAGCAGTGCAATATGAGTCCTAAGCATCCCAGAAATGACACAGAAAGTCATAAAGTCAAACTTAACTTTTAAAAACACCAGTATAGGCTCATGAGGCCCGGATGGTAAAAAACTACATTTCCGCGAAAATGACATCACTTCCGGTTTCGGGCAGGTCAAGGCGGACATGCAATAGTTCGTGCTGACGTCTAATCCAACGTAGGAAGTGTTACGAACAGCTGATCGGATCGGCAAAGCGTGTTTCTGGGATATTATGTTTTTGTTGCTGCAAGTGCTTTTTATGCAGTTTTTGCAAAGCTATATGTGGAAGAAAACTGTGACCTAGGACAAGCTGATGGCATAAGATGTAAGTACAACTCCTCAGGTTTCATATGCAAAAAAAATTATTGCGCTAGCTCACCTGGTTGCAGTGCTACCGGGATTTAAAAGTGTTTGCGCAAAACGGAGCGTGCCCGCTCTGTCCGGTTTTAAAGGGTTAAAACAAAATAGTTGCCTGTCTGTCAGTGGAAAAAGGGTGCTTTGCCAAGCCATTTGTAACTAAATTAATTTTAAATATGAATATTCTGCTCCAATCTGGACAAAAAGTTTTCACATATTTTGCATTTTTAAGTATTTTTAAATCATAAATGTATTTCAAACTAAAATTCATTAAAAGTCTTATGAAATGGACGTACTTGTTTATGTAAATGATTTAATTTGTTTATCTTCCTGTTGTGTTCATGTACATATGCATAGATTAATATGTCATTAGTGCACATTTAGCAAATGTATCAATTTCTGTTCCAGGTACATTAATAAGGAAGCAGTTCTATGAAAGATTGCTAACAAAGCTTCATGGAGCTCTACAACGCAGACCTGTAGATATGGACTATTTGCATTATGTCATCAGTCATGAATTGAGACTTATACGGTCATTTGGTAAATTTAGCAGTACCACAAGATATTCTTAATGCCTTATCCAATCTTTTGAGACTGATAAATTTTCAAGACGGAGAGAGACACCCACATTCTTCTCTTGTTGATGTTGTATACACAGCGAGAGGACAATGTAAACTTAGCATATCAGAAGAATGTTTGCAAAGCCTCATCAAAATGAAAATTTCCATTCCCAGTATAGATCGGCTTCTGGGTGTCACAGATGATGAGCTGGACAGCCTTGTTAGATCAGTTAAAATGAGACTGCCACACATCGGCTATCGAATGATGATGGGGGAACTGCAGGCCATGGGATACCGTGTCAAATGGGAGCAAGTATCTGTATCGATGCATAGGGTAGATGCTGCAGGAATCCTAGAAAGGATGGCATCTGTCGGCTGTGTTGCAAGAAGAGTGTACTCTGTAAAAGGTCCCCTCTCATTGGCCCATGTAGATACAAACCACAAACTCATCAGGTTTGTATACAGTACGTGTTTGTATGTTCAGTACTCTGGATACACTGTAACTATTTTCATTTCTGATTTGAGCATAAGGCATTTTACGTTAACAGTTAGAGGATCCAGGTAAATTTCTATTTCTACAAAGTAAAAAAAAAATCCTGTTTAGTAAGCAAAGAAACAAACAAGTTGATAAATTATGATTTGTGGACAAATGTTATACTTGGACGTGTGTTTCATATTTTGCTTTTGTTTTTGTTTTTTTGGCATAGTTATATTTGCTGGGATTGATCACTATTCGCGAAAGGTAAACAATATTCCATTGCAATCACAATTTTTTTTCTCAAAATTAATTAACTACCCCATAGAGAGAAAGTGGCGTATTCTTCTTCCACTCCTTTGACAAGAAATTTACGTTCATTAGTGTTGAGTTGTCTTTATTTTACTTTAACAAAGTATATAACTGTCAGGTGTTCTTAGTTTGTTAGATATTGTGTTTGTTTCTTCAAAACAAAATCATTTATTCATAAATTATTTTCCAGATAATTTACCTTGGTGCTGGAAATAATAACAAGGCATCAACTGCATTAGGCTTCTTTGTGAGCTCTGTTGAACAGTTTGGCTTTCCTTTAAGGTAATGTACAACCTTGATACATGCTATATTATTAGTCAACCTTCTGAAAACTTGTTTGTATTCTATTTCGTCATGCAGAGTTAGAGGAGACCAGGGTGTCGAAAATGTTTGCATTGCTCATTGCATGTTTATGTTAGGTAAACTGACACAGATGGATTATGTGGCAGAAACACACACGGACACCAAATAGTTTGTGATGCAAGTTTATATACACGAGTAGGGAATATTTACAAGGGAAGGGGCTATATACAGTGATAGATAAAAATGTGCCAGGAGATTAACACCGAGGAGATGAGACGGAGCCGAGGTATGCAGGTAGGCAGGTGACGCACCGGAGCTACCTGACAACAAGGAACAAAACAGAGTTTACGGCGTACCGTTGATAGCCGAGCGTTAAACACAAGTGGACGGAGAGAGTTGGAGAGCTTACTTGACACACAAACCACAGCTGCTGCAGTGACCGCAGCCTGATGGAACGTAGCACTCCGTCACGGATCCACAATAGCCAACACAAAATCCTAGGTAGGCAGGCAGGCAATGGAACAGGCTAAGACAAAAGAGAAGCAGTCAAAACGTGGATCCCTAAAACATACAGCTCCACAGCGTAGAATCAACAGATTCAGCCTGTGCTACCTCGTTACCACTTGTGACAGCGAAAATACTCCGACACCAGACGTCTGTGACTCTGCTCCCTAAAAGCGCTCACTGATGACGTCCGATGCGTCGCAGGTGTGTCGGAATGCCATCAAGCCCCGCCTCGCCTACCTATAACGAAAAGGAAAACAAAACCCAAACAACAACAATACACCTACCCACCACCTCCTAACAGTTTACTGTTCGTGGTTGTGGCAGAGCAAGCTACATTTCAGGAAAAAGTGTTCACAATCAAAGGTAAGTTATATATAGGACTTAGCATATATATATATATACATATATATATATATATATATATATATTAGGGGTGCAACGATATTCGTATCGATATTGAACCGTTCGATACACTGCTTTCGGTTCGGTACGCATATGTATCGAACAATACAACATTTGTAATTTATTTTATCAACTTTCCTTCTGACGATGCTGTCTGTGTTGAGCGCTCAGTGAATCTGTGTTTGACTACTCCGCCTAGGCTGCACTGTCGAGCGCAGATCCACTGAGCGCTCAACACAGACAGCATCGTCAGAAGGAAGAGCGCAGGGCAAGCTAGCAAGACAGAAGTTAAGCTCTCCTTGCAACATGGACCTCCCCCACCCTCATTCAGATCTGGCGTTTGGAATTATTTTGGTTTTCATGTGACGTATGACCCTGAAGGTAAGTGAGTCATGGACTAAAGTAAAACAGTATGTTGGATGTGCCATGCAATGCTCAATTACATGGGTGGGAGCTAGTGTGTTAGCGCAGTTAGCTCGTTAACGTGTTGGCCGTCTAGCCCCATGCACGGGGCGATCGGCGGTAGCTCGTTAACGGAGATTTGCCGTGTTGTGGCGTTAAGGTCATTTCAACGAGATTAACCTGAAAGCACTAGTGGGTGTAGAAAAAGGAGGGGATGTTTTTCTCATTATCATTTAATATTTTAATATGGCATTATTAGTTCATTAGAAGTATATAACCAGCTTTGCATTAAGCATGAATTGAAGTTTTTGATCTTACATTATTCTTTGCATTACAGTGATGGTGATAACTTTAGTTTGATCTTTTCTTACAGGTACCAGAATAATAACATGATTTTCCATTGCAGATGTAACCCTGATCATTCCATACACATTGCAGTTTGTTGCTCATTCTAGAGTTGTGCTCAAGGTAATTAAAGGTTAAAAGCTACAGCCAGCGCGAGTCTGGCTGATCTATGGAGGGCAAAGGCTTTGAGCTTGGAAGGCCGCACGCGCTTACACAGCACTTATAAGATGTTATTCTTGGTGATTTTGTGCTTAGTCATGTTTTAATATGTTTTAAGTAGAAGTAGCTGATCCAGCAATATTCATTTAATATTATAGACTTGATTTAGAGCAATACACACTGATGGTCTTAACAAATGAAAGAGTCCTTGTAGTTGCCATGTTGTGTCTTAGCAGGGTACAGACGGTTCCAGGAGACGGGGGCAGTCAGCGTCTGCCCTCGGGAAGGAGACAATGTTATTCTTTGTGTTAAATAAAATTGTCAACATTGATTGTATTACACCTGTCACTACGCATGAGGGGGCGTTCTAATACCCTGATTTCATAAAACTATGGTGATGTGTTTTTGGAGGTGAGATCTGAGACTGTCTGCATACAGTGTCCATCTCCCACGTGTGTGTGATCATTAAATCATCGTTTGACTCAACCCGACCGGACCAGTGTTGTTATTGTGGGTTTTTCCTCTGTTGTCCATCCCCAATATTTTTTGAACCTTAACATGGGAACACAACGAATATGACTGCACATTTACGCCGACATCATCCTAGTGCAAAGACAAAAACAACAAGCATGCTACTAACTTTAGCCGAGTCATTTAGACAGCTGTTAGCACATGATTCTCCTTATGCTGCTGAGAATATAGCCCAGAAGAAGCGGATAGTATAGCTTTTATTTTGGAAAGAGACATTTCTCTGTAATAAACTCTCTTTTCCAAAGATGAGTGATTCCTCAATCAGATACAGGGCTCGCAATATCGCTAGCCCGACGTCCCGGGGCTAGCGATTTTTTTCAGTCGGGCTACCAAAATCAATCTCTTCCCTGCCCGTCGGGCTATTGTAGGAAGGAAAAATATATGTCAATGCTTTTGCATTCTTTCAGAAATGTAGCTGGGTAATTATGTCATTGGCATCGGTGAGCCACTGTCAATATGTGACATATTGAAATCGCGTTTGAATTTGCGCTTGTTTTTTTGCTTTCACTTTGCAATCGCGTGAACTGTGTATAGAGAGCGACAGTACTGATTGGTGAGTGATGATAATTTGTGCACCAATTCCTCTGACATCGTCTTATTAATCGTTACATTACTATGCAAACATGACAAGTGAAATCTCCCGCAGCAAGCTTAAACATGTGAGAGGTTGATCGCGCAGAGAATCGCTGAGCTTATGTGAGTGCGTGTGTAAAAGCAGCACGATATATATTTTAGTTCTGCTGAGCCAAATAAGACAGGTCAGGGTGAAGAAGTGACAGCCAAAGAAAAGCTTACCACAAAACGGAGAAGTTATAACAAATCAGACTATAAGGCAAAAAGAAAGTGCAGCTTTATGGTTTCAAGGACAAAAGAATTTCTGTGGCTGCAATATGACGAGCTAAATAACCAGGGCTGCACATAAGTGGTCCGCAGGTGCGCATTTGCTGTCAAAATAAAAAACACGCACAAGGGTTAGGGTTAAATTTAAAAACTGTACTTTTGAGTTAAAATATATATTTATAATTTTAATAAATGACAAATTAAAAAGGCATGAACATTTTTTTTGTATCGAAAAAATATCGAACCGTGACACCAAAGTATCGAACCGAACCGTGAATTTTGTGTATCGTTGCACCCCTAATATATATATATCTTGTAAACCCAAATCAATCATCACAAATTCAATATGTATTTATTTATTTATTTTTAAATACATGGGTCAAAATCCTGTGGCTGCACCAGAAAACACTGAGGTACGACTATAAAATGTGCTATTACAGATGTTTTATAACGCTTATGTTTTTGTACCTTGAAATTCATGACATGCATATATTTAACATGTGCACCTGTCTTTGTTTTTAAAGACTTTAACATAACTTTGTAATTGCTGCAAACTATAGTTATACTGTTCATAACAAAAGCAAGTGAATTTTCAGGACATTCAAGAACATTTCTCTTTGGACCTTGACTATTCGAGACCAGAGAGTGGTGGTGTAGTTCTTCCACCAATACAGTGTCCTTTGGGGCCTGAGGAGATGGCAGGACTGAGGGCAGCCATTCATCCTCTTAGTCCCTCCTTTGACAACGGAAGAGACCTTTATGAGAGAGTGCTGAACTACATCATAGTTCATTCAGTAACACAACAGAACCCACTCAGTTAGCCTTTCTCATAGGATTTGACCACATTATTTGTATTGTAATGATAGAATAGCAAATCAATCAATCTTAGGATGTATTTTCAGATTATTTGATGAATGTATCTTTTTTAATTGCATCAAATACTGTTTTTACCTTTTATAACTTAATGTTTAAAGTAGCCACATTCAGTTAAGCATCTCATGTCTGATGATTTTGTGTCATCAACAATTTTAACGTTTTACGTTACGTTACTGAATGAGAGTAACGTATTCTGAATACTTTGGATTAGTTAATATATTATCATTTTTACAACTACACGAATGTACTATTACTATTACTGAAGGTCTGCGGCTCCGAACCATAGTAAAGGGACCTCTGGCTAATATGTCGGGTTCGTGTCGGGCTCGTAGCCAAAAACTAGCTTTACTTTGTTGTCTGGGTCAAATTTGCTAGTGAGAGACAGAGAGAGGCGTTGAAAGGCTGCTGCAAAAGAACTTATTGTTTCGGAGGAAAACACGAACACAGTGTACAGTCGTGTCTTAATGGCTTACTTACAACTGGGCTTGTTAGGCTCTCTTTTTGGCTGCAGTGGTTATTATTATATTTACATGCTTCCAGCTCCCATTTCTGCTTGATGATAACTCGTACTTTTCCACTCTCCTTTTTTCTCCCTCCTCACTCTCACAGACACATAACGAGTATGGTAGTCCATTCTCCCTGAAGCACAGACTACACTGCCCATGAGGCTACATTCTTCAGGGCTATGACTGTAACACTCTGCCTATTAGCTTAGCACAACAACAACAACAAAAAGGCGCTCTCTCACCCAGGAAACACAGTCGCAGAGAGAGCACGCGTCACCCTGTAACCATAGCAACCGTAACGCTGCCGCTGTGTAATTCATATATTTCAACAAAGTAACTGTATTCTAAATACCACCTTTTTAAATGGTAACTGTAACGGAATACAGTTACTCATATTTTGTATTTTAAATACGCAACGCCGGTACATATCTTACGTTACTCCCCAACACTGTATACACACACAAACAATCAGCATTTTTTCACTAGTCTGTACAAACACAGCTCACCTTTTCGATTAGAGACCTATATTCAGTGTCATCCACATCATCTTTGGTCAGCTGAAGAACATCGAAGTTTCCTGTTGCAAGAAACTGATAACACCAGCTTCTCAGGAAGCAGGGTGGTGGACCTCCCTGGGCAAGGCTCACTGAAAACACTTCTCCTGCACTTCTGCAAGATACAAAGAAATATTTAACATGCTTCATATGCTACATAATCCTCGGAAATGTATAAAAACAGACAAACCTGTAGAAACTATTTTCTAAATCACTGATGATGACATCATGAGATCATCATGAGATCATCAAAAGTACTGGTAACTTATTTAAATCGAGTTCTAATAACAAATTGATAAAAAATTGAGTTCAGCCTATTTAATATTTTTAATTAAACACAATATTACATTTCAAAATGTAATATTGTGTTTAATTAAAAATATTAAATATTAGATTATTGTCATTGCTGTGGATCTTTACCTGATACACTGACTTGGTGAGTAAATGTTTACTCTTATTCAAACTGATTTTGTGGCTTCTCTTAGTTTAGCACCAGGTTTATAATCTTGCTAGCTAGTTAGTGTTAGCCTAGCTTTGCTGCTGCCGCTGGGCTCGTGACATCATGACAGGGCTCTTTCCCTTCTTGCCACTGTCTTCAGTCGAGTCTCAATACCATGCATCATTTCTACATAGAGATACAGAAAGACAAAATAATTTAAAGGGTATACTGTATCTTAATTTGATTTGGCCATATTCAATATCTGAACTGTAAGTACAATGTACATAGCTATATCAGTCAAAAATTCTTTGCTTAATGCACCAGTATCAATTCCTGCTTCTCCGATAAAAATCACGTGGCGTTTGTTGACAGGGGAAGCCTTCTTCTGTCGTTGCCACTGAATGAAGCCTCTTTGAACAAGATCATTGCGAGTGATGCAAATCCTAAAGTCTTTGCTGGTATCCACCTGACTTGAAAGCCACTGTAGCACATCTGCTTCACTGAGAAAAAAATATATAAAATGATTATCGTTTCTTAAAATGAAAGCAAATGTATTATAAACAAAACCAGATAATCTGAAAGGGCAAAGAATATAAATCATACCTGACTAAATCAGTCAAAGGATCTGTTCTGTTGCTTGGCACACTGCACTCAGAGTCAGTACTGGCATAAACGTCTGTCATGTGAGTGGAAGTGTCCTCAGGTCTAAAAATTATGAACAATAGCAAAAATATATGTGATGTAACTTATGATGTCTTTTAACTGATTTTACTGGCATTTAAATTGCGTCCTGAGCTTAATAGGTACGGTGATTACATTGTGTGTTTCAATTATACTGTAAGCATTAAAATGTGGACCAAGTAAGTATTTACTGTAACTACATACTGAGCTCAAAACTGTAATGGCTTAAAAATTTTAAAAAGGAATCCGATGTAAACATAGGAAAATGTGTTTAATATGTATAAATTTGAACGAACCTTTCACCACACAGGCTTGCATGCTGGGCAATCTCATTCACTGGAAAGCAGCAAAGACAAATTGGGCATTCTTTCATGTCCTAGAGAAAAAAAATATTGTTAAAACATAAAAGAAACAATGATTTGTAAATATGTGGATTGAACATTATCACCTGCTTCATGTCAAGAGGCTCTCTACAAAAACTTCGTGAATTCATGACAGACAGAAGCTGGACATTAGTCTATGAAGTACAATTGTAATTACTACAATGTATTGTACATTAACAAAAACAGAATAGAACACAAAAAAACCTTCTATAATTACGTGCACAAATATCCCAAATATTTATAGACTGTTGATAAGGCAATATTCCACAATATAACATAAATTCACCTCATCTTCCTCTTCTGTTGACTGAGACTTCACACAATTGTTGACATGGAGTGCTAGGATATGCAGAGGCATACTTTCCTTGCACACCTGGCAAGAAGCCTTTGGCATGGTTTGAAATCCAGCTGCATCTGATGGAAGAGGAGTAAGATCAAGGTCCTGCTGCAGCGGAACAACATACAAGAGGGTCTTTCCTGCACTGGAAACATTGCGGATCAGTCTTCCTGTGTAGCCATTTACATCAGGAGGAATTGCTACAAGTTTCCTCCTACCTTGACCACCTAAATACACAGATTGATAGAAAAAACATTGTACAATTTTCAACTTTCACTAGCATCTAAAAAGAATAATTTCAAAGAGGAAAATTATGCACCTGATGACTTGTGCAACAATCATCCTTGCACGCCATCCATTTTGGGATATTCTTCAGTGATCATTTTATTAATCTAAAACAGTACATAAGGGGACACAATTGGTAAAACTACACAATTAAGAAATATTTTTATCAGTGCTAATATATGACCCAAACCAACTATCATTTGAATGTCTATCATTATGATTTGATATAGAACATGTTTTTTTTATGTAAATGCATTTCTCTTATATAAGTTTAACTACATTACCATTGTATGGCTCATATCGTCAGTCAAGATGAGGGATCTCTTTCCCAGCCCTGCTTGGCTCAGCTGCAGCTCCTCAGTAGCAGAAGGAGTGTTGGTGCAGCCTTTATTCACTAGATATATATATATATACACTGAATGGCTTGCTGGATTTAGGCCTCAGCGTGCTACTTTGGAGTGGGGAAAAGCGATTTCCCCCCCCCCCCCCTTTTTCTTTTAAAAAATCCTGGAAATGACCTATATGTGAGAAGCAGAAATAATTTTCAACATGCAGGGATTTTATTTTATTTTTTTACTAATCCAAATGATTAAAAGTATAATGGTTCAATACAATTTCTAACCTTGCCATCTCCGCCTGCACTGTATCTTTTGGGGTCTGGGCTTGTCCACCTGAGTGCTCGTGAGAGTGCTCAGCATTTGGTAGACATGTGGTATTAGGTTGCTGAAGAATTTGAGCTAACCTGTTGATTATATCTTGTGCCGCCGTTATAACACGGGCCTCTAACTCCTAAAAGAGACAGGGGCATCACTGAATTTAGCAAATTTTAGCTGCCAGCTAGCTTGCTACAACGAATAGGCTAATGTTGGCATTTTACCACAACTTCACCAGATTTAGCTAATAAAAACTACACATATGTCCAGTTGAGTGAAATAGCAAAGAAAGACGAAGGAAAATGATTACTTACCTGCGGTTTAGAGGGTCCACTTGAACTTGATGCAGCCATTATTGAAATCTTGCTACAGTTATTGTCTGCACAGTTGCTACTCTGGGTTTCTGTGTTTATTAAACATGAGCTGTACAAACAGCCCAGTGGTAAAACTTTCACAAGCTGTTGCCAGTCTTTGAAAAATTCAGAGTGCCTACACAGAGGAACTTGTAGTGAAGATCTATAGTGAGTAGCAAAGTCTGAAATATCTCAAGAGATCTGACCTCAGATCATGTTTTGATGCACATACTGCTGCACATAGTATCGCAAGATATGTGAGTGAAAATTCCTTTTTATTTGTGTTTGTATCGCTTGTGTTCAAATCAATCCATTTTCCTTGACTTTGCAGCAAAATGCCCGTTAAGTCTAAGGCTGCATTTACACTGCAGGTCTTAATGCTCAATTCAGATTTTTTGATCAAATCAGATTTTTTTTGTCTGCTTGTTCCCACTACAAATAAAATGTGACAGCAAACACTTTAGTGCGAACCCTCAAAGCAGCCCGCATGCGCAAAAGAAGACGTCACAAACAACGCGCTCTGTTTAGACCCAGAGCAAACAGTATTGTTTGACTGATGGCCCTTAATATAAAGACTTGTTTTGGACTTTACGTTTCCAAATTTTGCTTTAAGTTATAAAGTTATTTTGTTATTTACATATGGCCTAATAATTATCCTTATTGCTGTTTTAGAGAGGAGCGGTGCTTCAAAGGATAGTTGCAGATTTCTGTCAGAATCTGGAGATTATACAGTACAAATAAAACGTTCACGTTTCTCCAACGCTGTCTTCCCAACAGTTTCACTAACATCTACATGGGATGGCCAGGAAGCGTTCGCGATGTCTTATTGGGCGCTTCTCCAGCTCTGATAATTGGCGTCTGTCTTGTGTCAGTGACGTAAAAGACGGATTTAATGCGACATAACCATTCAAACAGCAGTTGCTTTTTAAAACATCAGGTACGTATCGGATTCAGTACCACATACAAAAGTGACCCAGATCGGATTTGAAAATATATGCGATATGGGTTGCATAGGGTCAAAAAAGTCTGATTTGATGCGTTTTCGCCTGCAAGTGTCTGCAAGTGTGAGTGTGCACACTTGGCTTGTATGTCCCTCCCCAACCTTTCTCTATTTGAATACTCATCTCCTCATAAACTCTTTTAAAACACATTTTAAAATGATTTCGTCCCTATACATAACTTTTTAATGCCCAACAACCTAAGCATTTATAGGGCTAGAGGGCAAGGCAAATAACAGTCTGAGAAAAGTGGAAAGGGTGATGTGGCTAAATTTTATATTTAAAAAAAGAGACAAAAACAACAATGGGTAAAGTCAAAATACAAGGAGCTAGTGGAATAATTGGTCTACTATTTAGCTTTAGTTAACAATTACATCACCCTACTATAGTCACTGTCCTTTCTCCAACTGTCTCCAAACTCTGGTACAAGATAAAGTACTAATCCTATGAAGAACAGAGAGGACATAACCATAGACCACACAAATGATGGAGGGAAGAGGACATTGAGACTAATACCACATGTTGACAAGATAAAGAAAAATAGGGAGGGACTGATGGAGGAAGTAAGAGAGGCAGGGTGAGGAAGCTTGTGACTGGGTCAAGTCTGTCCCCACAGGCTTATGTGACTTACCAGCAGTGCAAGTTCAGCACAGTTCAAGGTTGGACTGACTTTTATTTGAGGAAGAAAAGTGAAACTTTGCTTATTCAGAGACATGGTGCTCTTAGAAAATGCATTTTCAATTTTACTTTTACATTTTATGTCTATATTATAAAGATATAATCTCCTAAATACCAAAGTTAGACTTCTTTATACCACTGATCCCTAATGCAAAAAAGAGAGTATTTTATTTTTAAATATTTACGTATCTCTTTTGTGTTAATGGTTATAAATGTTCTGTAAATGTAATCAATGAACTGGAAATCATTTAGGGCAAACATGTAAAAGGACAGCATTCATACTGTCTGCCCTCTGCACGGAGAATGTGAAATTAGCGCATTATTTACTTTGATGCTTAAGGGGTAAACTACTACATTATTTATTCAGATGCACTGAGAGAGTTTCACTCACAGCAAATATTTGTATATGTAACTGTGTGTGTGTGTGTATGTAATAGCTTATATTCACCTGTGGAAATGAATGGAGACATTTAATATTAATAAATGCCGTAGGCTATTGCTGTTCCTTGTTCTTTTGTGTGCTTATATTCTGTACCCTGTGTGTGGATACATGGGTGTGCAAAGTAATGAATAATAAAGTAGATGTTTGTAATCATTACTAAAAGAAATGGCTTAATGCATATCAACAATTTTGTGAATGTGGCTGCTAAAATATGATAAAACTGGGACTTTGTGCCTCAGAATAAAAACAGACTAATTACATAGAAATCATGTCACCCGTAAAATCAGTGTGGATTGTGTTTGTGTGTGAACAGCTGTGAACTGGTCATCACAGTGACAGAAGATTCCAGAATCCAAAACAAGAGAAAATTATTTTGGCATAAATTTGTAATCAGATTAACATTTTAATAATTATCAGGCCGCCTGTGACAACAAAGATAAACAATAGATGTTAATATATTTGGCAGGCAGATGAATAGGAGTAGCCTGATTGCATTCAAGCCAGTGGTCACTGTGAAAGTAAGACAACGGTTTGTTTCAGCCCAAGATGAAGACTGCTGCTCAAGGCTCCGCGAGATACATTTCCCGCTTCGACAAAAACAGAATGAAAGTCTGAAATTGGTGTTTCTCTCTTTTTGTCATTCCATCCTCCTCAGTGTTGGGAAGGTTACTTTTAAAATGTATTCCATTACAGAATACAGAATACATGCCCCAAAATGTATTCTGTAACGTATTCCGTTACGTTACTCAATGACAGTATTCTGAATACTTTGGATTACTTAATATATTATCATGCTTTTTACAACAACGTGAATGTACTATTGCTGTGTGATTTATTACTATTACTGAAGGTCCGCGACTCCGAACTGTAGTAAAGGGACCTCTGACTAATACGGCGGGGTCCCTGTCGGCTCGTAGCCGAAAAATAGCTTTACCTTGTTGTGTGGGTCAACTTTTCTTGACAGAGAGATGCGTTGAAAGGCTGCTCCAACGGAACTTATTGTTTTCGGAGGAAAACACGAACACAGTGTACAGTCGAGTCTTAATAGCTAACTTACAACTGGGCTCGTCAGGCACTCTTCTTGGCTGCAGTGGTTATTATTATATTTACATGCTTCCAGCTCCCGTTTTTGCTCGATGACAACTCGTACCTTTCCACTCCCTTTTTTCTCCCTCCTCGCGCTCACAGACCCATAACGTGTAAGGCAGTCCATTCTCCCTGCAGCACGGACTACACTGCCCATGATGCTACACTCTTTAGAGCTATGCTTGTAGCATTCAGCCTGTTAGCTTAGCACAACAACAACGAAAAGGCGCTCTCTCACCCAGGAAACACACAGTCGCAGAGAGAGAGCGTCGCCCTGTAACCATGGCAACCGTAACGCTGCCGCCTGGAACAACAGAACGTAGCTGTCAAACAAAACCCAAACAGTCCTGACCCGCCGCAATATCAAACAGGAAAGTACCGCAGTGTAATCCATTTATTTCAACAAAGTAACTGTATTCTGAATACCACCTTTTTAAACGGTAACTGTAACGGAATACAGTTGCTCATATTTTGTATTTTAAATATGTAACGGCGGTACATGTATTCCGTTACTCCCCAACACTGATCCTCCTCCTTAATTCTAATTTATCACCAAGGATTACATGTAAATGCACAGGCAGCAGATCGTCGTGGAAATTAAACAACTGCTCTGTGTAACTCTCCACAAGCAACTTACGGAATTTCCACAGCTTCTACGACAGGATTAACAGAGGAAAAAAAAAAAAAAGGATTAACAGAGGAAATTATAGCCAGTAAATTACTATTAAAAAAAGTTTCAAAAGCATGCTAAATATCTCAGACGCTGTATAGAAACCTCTTAGGATAAAAGACAGGCTTATGGCGGTAACAATCAAGCATTTTTAATAACTGAGATATTTTGGATGTTGGCTTTGAGTAAGAAATTTAATGGCACTATGGCGGTTGATAACAGCATCACCATACTACCACACCATACACCATATTAGACTGTTTACAATGATTTATACATATTAGATAGTATACAAAATTAGAAAGAAAAACTAAAAATGTTAGCTTTTATCACCAGAGTTTATAACTTTTAAATTATTTGACAAGGTTATTGTACTATGGTCAACTAATGTACCTAAAGAAAATAGTTTTACACCACAAAGCCCGATGGTTGTAAACTTATGTAGATAGGGCAAGTTGGATATATGTTTCAGACTGTAGTTTATCAGTGAAACAAATTTTATGGAGTCCTGAATCTTCCATATTTATCAACTGTTGCATTAAGAGTACCAAGAAATATGAGCTCTATGTCAAAAATGTTTTCATCTGTGTTTTATAAGTTTTCCTCCCAGGCTTCAGTCAATATAACCTTAGTAGCAAATTAAGGCGGATTGTAGCTTGAAAGCCAGGCTGCACCCAAGAGTCAGCAAAACACGTTGCTGTGCAACCTTCTACTGACTATTTTCTCTGAGCACACTGTAATAACTTAAAGCAACTCTAATAGGTGTGTACACATGTTGAGCAGCTCCTCTCATCTCTCATCCAGATATTGGCAGCTTGACAGGGAAAGGAGACCATTTGGTGGGAGGAAAAAGTCAAACTGAATAACCTGGAATGAATGAAGAAAAAAAGGAAAAGGAAAGCATGCTCTTATAATTTCTGGTCTTCAAACTAGCCAATTGATAATCAAAAGTTCATTGTTTTATAGGAAGTCCTCTTCATCTCTTAGATGAATAAATTCAGAATATGAACACTTTGCTGGCTGGAGGTAAATTCTATCCTAAATAATAACTACTTTGTTTACCTGTGTAAAGTAATGGCAGGAAGTGTGTCAGAGACCCTGTGGAACACTGTGAAGGTGCTCATTTTTACATTTAGTGGAGATTTATTGTTGGGTATCGAGTCATGAAACAACCTTAGCAACACAGCTGCTGTACCCATCTGCTTCACTTGCTCAACACACACACAAACACACACACACACACACACACACACACACACACACACAGAAATCCAATAAATGTACAGTACATGAATCCATGTTGTTGCTCTAAATGTCATAGACACTTAGAACATTTACTCAGAGCAAATTAGTCTTAGATATTAGGTATCGTCCAGGTTTTTTCTCGCAAACACATAGAAAAGAAAAAGTGTGACATGGAAATGGAACAGTCTGTATATGTGACAGTTCCAAGGATATAATAAAATGTCCATTTTTATGTAAAGACTTCAGCTTGTGCATTTGAGAACGTAAGGAGTGCAAAGAATTGGCAAACCACATTAAAGATTGATAACGCAAAATGATGCACAAGAATATTCATGCATCTAAATTTTTGTCACACATAAAAACTCAAATGTCTAAACTTTCACACTCATAATTAAGCAAAACTAAATGTCAGCCTCAAGGCAACAACAGGGCCACAAGGCACACACGTGAACGTGCAATGTAGAACATCTGCAAGGATGCATATTTTACACCTTGAATAAAACAAAAACATAGTGAGTTTATACTAACTAACCTTCTTCTTGCTTCTGTCTTAATACTCTTTTACACTCGTTCTCTCTCCTTCTGTCTGGACTTTACCTTATGTTTCTCTCACCAGACATATTGATCCAACATTCAGCCCCTTTCCTTTAACTCTGCCTTTCCCTTGATGTAATCTCAGTACTGCCAGCATGATGATAGCCTTGGTTGGAGGGCAGTGAGGAGGGGGTTGTATTTCACTGGTATTTTTTGTGTTGTTTTGTTTTGCTTTATTCATTCATTCTATTCTATCTTCCTTTGTCCTCTCTTTTGTTTCTTGCTTCTCTATTTGTGTATGTATGTCTTTATTTCTCCATTGAGAGACTCACTCCAGAGAGTGCTTTGTCTTCCCCCTTAGCCTTTATTTCATTGCACTGTATTTGGCACAAGTAACAATACTTCATTGCCAAGGAATAATAGTGAATGCCTCTTGCTATTGCTCTCTGTATCTCGCTCTCTCTGAACAACTCAATTTCAAATTTAATTTTCAGTTGTGCTTTAAATGGACTGCTAGTAGCACTGCCAAAGCAATTAGATGATAATAACAAAAATAAAAACATTATTTTTTTAACCTTTAAAAAAGGGCAGTCTTATTGCATCATTAGTCTGACCAGGAAAAGCAGATGGCGAGAACAGAAGATAAAAATGGAGATGGGAGTTACACTGCAATTTTGAGGTTAATTTAAAACTTTCCACTTATTTTTTAAGTAATGAATTTATTTTTTATTCACTCACTTATTTATTTTTTGTTCATTTGGCACTAACCAGAAATTTTAACTGTGACTTAAAGCAAATTGGAATGTAGTTAAGTGAACAAAGACAGTTTTAAAAAAAACTATTATGAAGTAAGCCAGCACATACCAATGCTACACTCGCTACACATAGATACAGCAAAAGTATCTAGTGTTGAGTATATTTAATATTTGCTAAATTAGACGATGCTGTGATATGAAATGAAATGAGATGATGAAATGGTTTTATAAGGTGTTATAGGTGTTATAAGGCACCTAAATGCTAAAAAAAAAAAAAAGTTTTTAGCAAAATTTAAAACAAACTTAATTTTAGGTAGTGGTTGCTAGGCAGTTTTGTTCATTGTTTTAAATCTATCATTTAACTGTCGTTAAATGAAAATGATACAATGGATTTCTGTCTTTATTTTTTTAACTTTCTTTTGAAACTAGTTATATAAAATGTTAGTTTCTCCTTGAAAAGCATTTTAAATGTCAGGCAAAGTATAGAAAAAAAAACCCCAAAATCTATAGATATAAGTGCCATCTTATACCTTATAGCCAGTGTTGGGAAGGTTACTTTTAAAATGTATTCCACTACAGATTACAGAATACAAGTCTCAAAATGTATTTTGTAGCATGTTACGTTACTCAATGAGAGTAACGTATTCTGAATACTTTGGATTACTTAATATATTATCATGCTTTTATACAACTACATGAATGTATTATTGCTGTGTGAATTATTACTATTACTGAAGGTTACTCGCCATACCAATAGCAACTAGATGTTTAAATCTTAATATAAAATGAGTAACAGTAGGATGGACATTAGGCAAGGCTGCACTTTTTGCAGCGATCTCGTATAGAAGACTATTCCGCGCCTATATAAAACAGGTCCGCGGCTCCGACCCGTAGTAAAGGGACCTCTGGCTAATACGGGTTCGTAGCCGATTGTCTGGGTCAAGTTTGCTTGCGAGAGACAGAGAGAGGCGTTGAAAGGCTGCTTCAACAGAACTTATTGTTTCGGAGGAAAACACGAAAACAGTGTACAGTCAAGTCTTAATAGCTTACTTACAACTGGGCTCGTCAGGCACTCTTTTTGTCTGCAGTGGTTATTATTATATTTACATGCTTCCAGCTCCCGTTTCATGTCGGTGACATCTCGTACTTTTCCACTCCCCTTTTCTCCCTCCTCGCGCTCACAGACACATAACGGGTATAGCAGTCCATTCTCCCTGCAGCACGGACTACACTGCTGCAGGGAGTGTAGTCCAACACTGCTTATAGCCATCTCCGTAGGGTTTTGGCATTCTTAGTAATTAGTGAAATTTGAAGAATTGCAATTAAAATTGTACATAAAACTGAAAGTAAATTTTTTTTAAAAAGTCCTTTAAAACAGCTTGTTTGAAATGGGTGTGAATCATAATGGTTGGATCGATGGTTCTACCACTACTTCTGCCTCCTGCTGCCATTTTAACCTGAAAACTCTGAATACCCTTACTTCACTTCAGCAGGGTGGAATATCCAGCCATTTTTTTTTTTAAATTTTCCAATTCAGGGTCACAGGAGCACTTGAGCCAATCCCACTGGGAGAGGTGTGCGGTACACCCTGGACATGTTGCCAGTTTATCACAGGCCTAACTAAGACAGACAACCAATTATTCCTCACCTATTGGACTGTTGTAGGAAGAAAGAATGGATACCCAGAATGCAGGACTATACGAACTTCTTCATTAAGTCCCTACTAGTAGGGCCGTTAAACTGTAGCATTTAAAATGGAGTTGATAAAATAATAAATGTCACAGTGAAATATGACAGCCTACTATAGTAAGTCATATGAGATGTGATGGAATATGGTAAATAAGTTCAGAATTTACTTGTTTTTCTCTAACACTTAAAACACCCCCTCCCTCAGACATACAAGTCCATACTGAAGCATAAATTGATCATACTCCTTGATATACTGTATGCGCACAGAATAAAATGTAATGATCATGTCTGTGTAGGTTCTCAGTCATTAAGGTCAGGGTAGTCTTGAGTATTTGAAAAGATAGCAACTCGAATTCTTTAGTTTTATGAAGATGTTACACCTTTCTTCTAACATGCTTCTTCAGTTCGAAAAACAACTGATAAAGATTTCTGATATTTAACCATTCAAGGTGTGAAATATAGATGTGGGTCATTACCAGGACAGAGCGTGAAACTTCTCTAATGCATATTTTATGATACAGTAATTGTGTCTGTTTGTGCATATATTTCCCCATGGACAGCATATGGAGAGGGGTTTTTAGCTACAGGTTGATTTTTACAACAAACCTGCCACATAAAGGACAACAATGTTGCTCTGTCCATCTGTTTTTTTCCATGGTTGGTGTCTGAGGTTCTTGTGCATCTTTGGCAATTTTCTGACAGTCCAGTTAGAATGACCACTCTTTAAGTGCTTTAAATGTCTCTGTATTCCTTATCTAAAGTATGTATGGTGTCTGGGACTATTCAATCCAGGTCTCCCACATATTTTAAAACTGTTCACACTTTAGTTGCAAACCAAAGTCAGTTAGTTGCACATTAGCAGTGATGATACTTGCAACTTAACCTGGATATTGAGTCAGACTGTTCTACTGTGCAATTCGCTGCCTCAGGTTGTCTTTCTCATGTGTCATACTCAGTGACAGTGGCTGCCTTAGCCTTCTGAAGCTTTTGGACCCTTATCAGACAGGCCTGCCAGTGGGTGTTATAATCAACAGTTGTGTCTTCAGATGTAATTTTGCATTTTCTATCCTTCAGCTAAACTTTGAAATGTTTTTTTCTGCACTTAAGCTGACCGCTGACATTATTTTAATACAGAGACAGGATCCATAAAGACAGCCAATCCTGAGGCATGCTGATAGCAGGCCCAAGTCAGCTGCTACGTGACTGTCCCTTAAAGTATACTGCAGTATAAACTATACTGCAATCACTTTGTGCAAATATGGACCTCTGCTTTTAGAATGTTTTATTTGTTTTTATCATGAAAAAATATTCGCAAAGATTACTCTTAGAACAAAATGCAGGGAATCATAGAATTCTTCTGGATAGAGTTATGAAAATGAATAGTAAGAGTCCTAGTTTCCCTAGTAAACCTTATTTATATTACAGCGTGTTTGCAGATACTTTACATTTCTTTTTCCCTGCAATGAATTACAATTATAGAAAAAGTAATAAGGAGAATGTGTCATGGTCCTCAGTCTTTTGTGTTTCTTTATGCTTTTTGTTTATTCTGAGTATGTATTCTATATGTATGATTTGCCATTTGTTAGGTTTCTGTTCTGTGCCTGCCCTGGTCCCACTTCTGTGTTCTGTCTGTCTATGGTGTCACACTGTCTGTTTGTGAACCTGTCTGCTTAGTTCAGTGCCTTGTCTGGTGCTCTGTGTCTGAGTTTCCTGTTTTATTCTGAAGGTCCCCATCTCATGTGAGTGTGTTCAGTTTACGTTTCCCCTGTCCCGTCGGCTCTGACTTCTCCCAGGTGTGTTGCCCGCCTGTCTCTCATCCCCTGATTACTGCTGTGTGTATTTAAGCCCTGTGTGTTCTCCTGCCTGTTGCTGGTTTGTCATCTGCATTGTTCACCCTGTTTGGTATCTCAGGTTTGTTATTTAGTTTTCCCAGTTTAGGTTGCTTTAGTTTTGCCACTACACCACTTTATAAACAAACATCACTAGCATTATCATCTACTGCCTGCATTTTGTGTCCTTTCTCCCTCCACCACCACACGCTCGTCTCGGCAGCCGTGACAGAATGAGCCTTTCTAATTAGAGCCTCTGTCAATTATAGATATGCACAAGCCTGTATGTTTATGATAAAATGATATTTGAGGAAAAATTATAAAAATCTTAGTTTTTCTTAAGTCAGAGAAGGGAAATAAAAGGCATAGCAATAAACAAATTAAGAGCTGATTGAAGTCTTCTCTTAAACAGGCCAATTATCAAGCATCTGACAAAGATTTTACATCACCTGATGATAAAGATGGGAAAGGTCATCTATCACATTCAAGATCCACCCTGTTTATGTGTTCTTGAACAAAACATCACTTCTTTATGACTACTATAGGTGCTTTTCCTATCACTGCTATAAACTCCAAATTCTATCTGAAGTTCTCTGCAGTGTTGCTGCCATTCTCAGTGTCCTTGGTAAGTGCTTTGATTCAGTCCATTGTAAAACATACACAACAGGACATATGTCTCCTGCTCCTGTTTTTGTGACCCAACGTATCTGTCTGCCCTTCACTTCTGCATTTCATCTCCTGATCAGCTCTTGTGACCTGCTGCCTGCCTCTGCAGCTGGATCCTATAACCTAATTAGTTTCTGTGGACACTGCTTTTTCTAAACTGATACTGTGTATATGTGGCTCCCATTGCCAGTTTAGCTTCATATGCCTTTGTCATTGTCTGCATAATATCTCTTTGGCTTTGATTAACTGGCAGTGTGCCTGTGCACTGCAAGCATATTCATGTTCAACCTTAGGGTCTGCATTTGCATCAGACACAGCTTGTATTACTTTTAGGTCATTGTTCATTTGCTCTTGAAAGTGAACTGGAAACACTTGTCTTGTTGGGCTTTCTTCTTTCCTTTTCACATGTGGTGGCCCAACAAGCATCAGGTTGATGTCCAAAACCAACAGTCTAACCCTATATGTGTTTAGTACTACAATTCGTAAGATGGCCAGGCCACAGAGGCTCTTGTTTGGCAGTATTTATTTTTAAAAATCAGTTTGAACATGTTTGTGGTTTGCATGAAGTGCATGCTGTAAAACAAAATCACTTCCACATACAAAATGCAGTACAACATTTGTGTCGTGATACTATGAACAATAGGCATGGGAATATTAAACAATGACACACTGTACTTGTTCTCAAAAGAAGAAAGGTTCATTTTTTTTACATTGCATTTTGTACAAGTAATGTCCCTTTTGGCTTGAATATAGCATATCATCTTCTAATAGTTTTCCAACACTTGTCCACCCAAAACCATAATGGATGATATTTATAATCCTGAGAAACCAGACAAATTTTCTTTACAGAAACTGCACCCTTACTACTTGCTTCCTCTTAATTTGTAGCTCCTCTGGAACTGTGTCCTTTCTATTCCTCCCCATTTCTCACCCTCTCACTTTACCCCAAGTGTTTCATTCTTTCCACCCTGCTGTTTTTGTTTGTTGTTCATATTTCCGCCAGTTTCAGCCTGACACCTCAAGGCTCTCTTGCTGTTATATCTTGTAAGTGTTTAAACAAAGAATGATAAAACAATGAGCATGCTTTCTCTTTTTTTCTTTTGAAATAAGTCCCACAGATGGCTTACAGGCTTTCTTCAAAGCAAGAGAATTTATTATTGTGAAAGCCTTATGTGGCACTTAAAATGATGAAGAGATTAATTGAGAACTTGGGACTTTTATTGTGTAAAAATGTATTTGTATAAAACTACATGAGCCCTTTCATTTAGATGTATCACCTTTTTAATCATCCACCCCACCACTGTTCTATCTTTCTTCCATCAAAATCCCTTTGAAGCTCTTTCATTTATCTACTCACCTTTTCAGTCATCTATTCCCATTTTTCCTAATGATCACTGGCCACATCTGTCTTTAATGTGATCCATCCTTGAGTTTATAAGAGTAAAATATGGACTGAATTAGCAAAACACAACTGGTTTTCAGCTGTTAGCATTTTTTTTAATGCATGTATGCTTTTCTCTCTGTTTGTTTATACGCTTGTTAGTGTAGTGTGTTGTCTGTTGCTGCTGATTTCATCTGCTCTGATCTTATGTTTTATTGCAGCATACAGAGTACAAAATGTTCATGTTGCTGCTTCTGCATCCCAATGTGCACATGTTTTGGCCTGTCTGTGCTTCCAACCATGTTTTTGAAATGACTTTTAAAAAGTGGGTGTAGTAAAAATTCTGAGCTTGATGATGGGAATTCTGGGTTTGTCATCAAAGAAACTCCATGTCAGTTAATATATGATAACTGACTGTGTGAACCTAACCTCCTCCTTGTCACTTGTATATTACATAAACATACTTTACTAATTATGCAGGTACTGTGCTAGTTAGTCTGATTCATCTTTGGTTAATTCCGTAAACCACAAGCAGTGTTGGGGAGTAACGGAATACATGTATCGCCATTACGTATTTAAAATACAAAATATGAGTAACTGTATTCCGTTACAGTTACCGTTTAAAAAGGTGGTATTTAGAATACAGTTACTTTGCTGAAATAAAGGGATTACACGGCGGTGTTTTCCTGTTTCATATGTTCGGCTATGCCCTCTCTATTTTTCGTTTCCACGCCCCAAACAAAACACGCATTAAGAAGCTCTAATGCCTGTGTCTCAATCTCGTGGCCCATGTCACCTCTACTTGTGGCCCGCATAATGACGTGAAGAAATATTTTTTAAAATTATTCACAAAAATTATTTAATATGAAGGCAATAGGCAGAGTGTTACAGTCATAGCCCTAAAGAATGTAGCCTCATGGGCAGTGTAGTCTGTGCTGCAGGGAGAATGGACTGCCATACCTGTTATGTGTTTGTGAGCGAGGGAGGGAGAAAAAAGAGAGTGGAAAAGTGCAAGTTGTCACCGACCAGAAGCGAGAGATGGAAGCATGTAAATATAATAATAATTATATAATAATTTATATACGCATGAAACAGTTTTCTGTACCTAATGTCCACCCAACTGTTACTCATTTTATATTAAGATTTAAACATCTAGTTGCTATTGGTATGGTGGGTATCCTTCAGTAAAAGTAATAATTCACACAGCAATAGGACATTCATGTAGTTGTAAAAAGCATGATAATATAATAGGTAATCCAATGTATTCAGAATACGTTACTCTCATTGAGTAGCATAACAGAATACATTACAAAATACATTTTGGGGCATGTATTCTGTAATCTGTAGTGGAATACATTTTAAAAGTAACCTTCCCAACACTGACCACAAACCAAATTCAATATAGGTGAATTCAGTTATTCTGATAACTTTGGTAGGGAAGCTAGCATGGCCCTAAAATGATAATTATTGTTGTTATCCGTGAATTTTACAAAGAAAAAGGAGGAAAACATAGTAAAGCACATTACTATTTTTTTGGTTAAGATGGAAGGGATGGAAGTCCCACAGGATCTTAGCTCGGTCATTCTTGACAACCCTAGGGGGCATATCCCATTTCCAGGCCATACCCGGCACAGATGTTCCTATATGTTGTCATCTTGCACCCTTATTATTATTATTATTATTAGTGGTAGTAGTAGTAGTAATATTAGTTCTAGTAGTATCATAACTGCTGTAACAAAAGAATTTCCAAAATATATAACAAAGAAAGTATTTTAAATCTTGTAAAGTATCTGTCCAGTCCACTGCACTGTGACAATATGGAGATCCTACTGAGCTATTGGTATGTATCTGTTTGTTGCACTACTGAACTGTTGCTAATATTCAGCTATGACTTTTTAAGTTAAGGGTGCACTCAGTCCACCAAAATGTGTATCTTGTCCTTAAAATATCAGGATTTTCATTGGACGTGACCAGGAGAGACAGCATCATAATGAGCATATTAGAAAAACAGGTCAGGCTGAGTGGTTTGTAGACAAGAGTGGTAAGGCTGAGATGTTTTGGTTGGGTAATGGATATACTGGAAAAAGCTAACAAGCAGGAAGAAAAGGGAAAGACCACAGAGAATGTTCATGGATGTAATGAAAGAGGACATACAGAAGGTTGGTGTGACAGAAGAGGATGCAAAGAGGAAAGAATGAGATGGAGACAGGTGGTTGTGGTGACCCATAACGAGAACAGCTGAATGAATAAGGAGAAGATCTGAGTACTGTACTGTACTGCATTGTATAATTCTATGTTCTAACAGGATTTTATGATAAAACCTTGTCATATTTTGAAATACATTACACATTATTGAGTGAGATTTAGTTTTTATTCTTTCAGCTACCAAAACCTAACCCCACTAATTGCATGTCTTTAGACTGCAGGAAGTTTGAGTACCCAGAAGGAACCCACACAGACACAAGGGGAACATGCACACTCCACAGAGGGAGGCCCCAGCCAAATGGTAGAATTAAACTCAGGACCTATTTGCTGTGAGGCAATGGTGCTAACCACCACACCACCATTCTGACCCAACAATGTTTCATACATTTTCTAAAAGTTTCTAAATCCCCAAAATTATTACAAGACATTCCAGTCAATGCAACACACATTAACTTGAGCAACTTCTGTGGGATTGTTTGAGCAGTGTTTAGCCCTAAACATGGAAAACAGACAAGAATAAGATGTGTCGCAATTATCAGTTGCATATTACTTGATTCTCCCATTTTTCCTTCCATCACTTGTCACTCATTTATTCTTGTTTGTTTTTTCCTTCGCTGAACTCCATTCTTAACTAATGGTCTGTTACTTTCGTCACTCTTGTCTCCTCGGTCCAACTCCCCATTTATTCTTTCCAAACTCTTCTTATCGCTGATGTTTTTAAATGTTTTTTTTTACATCTCTCTTTTACCCTCTGCTAATTTTGTATCAATGTTATATTAACTTCCACACATTCTCATTTTTCTCTGCTCTTGTGTACTTCCTCATTTTCTCATCTCATCATTATTTCTCACTTGTTATCCTTCAGTCCCTCTGGCCTTCTTCCTCACCCCTGAATTGTCACCATTTCCTTCTCTGCCGCTTCCATGAGTTGCATTACTTTTATTCCCTACTTTTCCTCTCCATACCTGTCACTGATACTGTATCCTTGTCTGCCACTTTGATGCATTTTACCTTCTTGGCATGCAGCTCTTTCCCTAATTCCTTCTTCTTCTGTCGTTTCCGCAGGGCAGGGAAATCAATCTTGTCACAACCACCAACAGGACACTGTCGTCCAATTTATTTCTTTTATAAATGTATATGCTTGAATTTCTGTTTGATTTATTTAAGAATTTGCACTATTTTCTTTCAGAGTTTCATGCAGTTCGCAAAATTTTAAGACTTATGACTTCTGATTATGTAATTGACAAGTTCTTAGATGCTGAGATTTTCCACTCAATTCAGAATCTATATAGTGTAGACACAATGTGAATTTCCCTATTTAGCCATACTGGTTCCTAGCTTAATATTTTAGTTAGGGATGCAGAGTAATGTGCTTGACTTTTACCACTTGTTTTGTCAATCAAGATTGTGATTCTGTGTATGAAATAAAGTTCATTACTAAATTATAACCACATTTCACTGAAGACTCTTTGCTGGACACCTGGATGTGTTCTCCTCAAAGATCCTGTACAACATTATTACTGCTGATGCCATTACGTCAGCTAATTGCTAGCCTACAGTGATAGTTCCATTAAATAAAACAATATTATGGCAGCAAAAAATAAATGAAAGATTAGGATGGATTAGAGTAATTCAGTACAATTTACAGAATATTGTTACAAAGCACATTTTCAAACAAAAGGCTACCTCTTTCACATGAAATAGTGTGGTATTAAAAAAGTAAAAGGCAATAAATTTTAACGCATGAGGGGGAGGGTTTAAGTGAAAATTACTACACAAAATGTGGGCAGAAAATGAGAGTGATCTGGTTGAAAGGAGAAAGTGAAAAAGATATAAAGATAAATGGTTATAAAAGAGGTGAGAAAGTCACAAAAGAGATGAACTCATGCATATATAGACAAGTGGAGATTTTATTCGCCTCCAGTTTATTACTGCCTGCATTCTCCTTAACATAAATCAGGTTGGTTTATATTGCCAACAATGCACTTACTGCTTTTTTCATAAACAATGCTTTTATGGCTTCTCACCAGATCGGCTTACTTAGCTGGAGAACCTGACTGAGTGAGATCCATACTTGTAATGTTCAGCAAGGGATCAGTTTCAACAAGAGTAGAATATTGAGATTATAGAAGAATGGAGGTGGAAGAGAGGGATGAAGAAACAAGACGAGGAAGGAGCAAGAGGCAAAATATCTGAAATTCATCATCTTAAGAATAAACAGATTCAGTAAAGGACTAGATGTTACAATCCCGGACAATGCATTGCTTTTAATGGAGAAAATCTTGAGGGATGGCTGTTATGAGGAAAGCAGCCCATAAACTTTACCAGCAGCACACATCATTGTGTGCCTCAACTTTCGTTCTTTTACCCAAGCTAACCTGCCATTTTCCCTGGTTAGGTTGAGGGATTAGAGATCCAATCTAAATTGTTAAAATTTGGGACACATTGTCAGTAGTGGACCTTGGATTCATCGGGTGTTTCAGCCATTATCACTAGACACCCTCATCCAAGGAGGCCCTGCCAGGCTTGATCAGGCCACGGAGTGTGTCAGTGGTTTATGTTAAAATAGTTTTTCTCTTCTTCTTTCTCTTGTTTAATTTTCTACAGTTCTATCTATTCACTGCAACTGAGAAATACTTACCTCTTTAGCATTTATGGAGCCTCATTTCTTCAAAGGGACAGAAAAGGTGACAGAGAGGAGTAAGACAAGTAAGATAAGATAGGAGAGAGCAGAGAGGAGAGCCAGAAGGGGGGCGCCCGATCTGGCTTCCCACACCTCCCTGCCGGATCGGGCTGTACGCTCTACCTCCCCACTGCCTCCCAGGAAAGGGAAGAA
Source organism: Aulonocara sp. 'chitande type north' Nkhata Bay (assembly GCF_057382095.1). Lineage (NCBI taxonomy): Eukaryota > Metazoa > Chordata > Actinopteri > Cichliformes > Cichlidae > Aulonocara > Aulonocara sp. 'chitande type north' Nkhata Bay. Next base: position 38,763,899 of record NC_141350.1, read on the forward strand.
GAGCACAGGGGAGAAGAGCAGAACATTTTTCATTACTCTTTTTAGTTTTACTACCATGAGGTTAACTGTACAGTCTCAGGAGGCCCTGAGACTTCTAATGTTAAGTTTTACCCTTTCGACGCCCCCTGTTGAGGCAGGCCCACCACGAGTCGATCAATCCTTGGCATGTGTATCGTGGTTAGCTGACTGCCTTAGCTGTCCAAGTTATGCCAGCCCTTTTTAGCCATAGCCAGTGACTGCTCCTCTCAGCAGTGTTTGCTAATTCTCTTATAGTCTCTAAACAGTTTTGCTGTTGTACTGGCAACAAAGCCCCTACACCCCACTTCCACCGGGCGCACCTTGATCTTCCAGCCTCTGTCCTCTGCCTCAGCTGCATACCGCAGCTTCTTACCCTCAAATGCCTCCTCAATTGCTTCCTCCCATGGTACTGTCAGCTCAATGACATACGCAAGTTTTTGGGAGTTAGACCGAAGGACAAGGTCTGGTCGCAGAGTAGTTGTTACGATCTCTGTGGGAAAAATTAGCCTCTGATCCAAGTCAGCTTGCGTTTGCAATCCCTGGCAACCTTCAGCATGTTCAAGTCCGGAGTTGAGGGTCTCGTCCTCGGCTTGTCTCCCTTCCCGGACAAATGCTGATGAAAACTGACGGTCCTCTTGCTTTGTGAAGGGTTGAGCGTTGATGGATTTCCTTTTGCGCTCAACTTACTCAGCCAGACACCTGAGGACCTGGTTGTGTCTCCATGTGTATCTACCCTGAGTAAGGCTAGTCCTACAACCAACCAAGATATGCTTGAGTGTGGCTGGGACTTTACACAAGGGGAGGCTGGGTCCTTTCCAAACCACATCTGCAGATTTATTGGGGAAGGCAGCACATCGTATGTCGCTCAGATGATGAAATTTAGTCTATTAGACTCCATTCCCCAGATTTCACTCCATGAGAGTTTCCTCTTTTCAACACTCTCCCAATTCATCCAGCGACCCTGCTTGGCCAGCGCTACGGCTCTAGCATGTCTGGCTGTGTCCTCCTGTTGTCGCACCCCCTCCACTACCATTTTTCGACATTCGGTTACTGAGGCCTGTTGCCACCAAGGTGTTACTGCCCCAAGACCAAGTCCTCCTCTGCCCTCTTGGATGTGACCCACCACATCACGATGTCAAAGAGCAGATTTGGCCTATAGCACAGATGTGGCCGGGGTCCACTTCCTCCCCGTCGCTAGGGTGGGAGCTGTGGGAGTCTGTGAGTGACATCTCAAGCCTCACTTTTGCACATTTAAACTCCTCTACCAGGCTAGGGATAGGCAATGCCAGTATCCTGTCGCTATAGAGTGCAATGTTGCTGAGGCATTTGAAGTCCGAGCCACTCCTTAACGTAGGAGCGATTGGCATGATTGTGTGAGACCTCGTACATTGTCAACGGCCACAGTAGTCTGGGTAATAACCCAAACTGGAAGCATCAGAGCTTCAGTTTCCCTGGGAGTGGCAGCCTCGCTTCTGTCAGTCTGCCCCAGGGCAGCTGTGGCTACAACTGTATTTTGCCTTCACCAGTGTGTGAATGTGAGAGTGACTGAATAGTGGTATTGTAAAGCGCTTTGAGGGGTCCCGAAAAGTGCTATATAAATGCAATCCATTATTATTATTATTATTAAGATCAACCTCAAAAATAGCTGTGTCCAAATTTTCAGTTGCAAAACTGACATTACACCTCTTTAATGAAACCAGTAGCTTTATGTCAAAAAGGGTCCTGATTCACAGACAATGCTGAACTAACTGCACCACCAGGAACACTTACTGATAGTTTAAGAAAATACCAACTAGGCAATGTCATGGCATGCATATTTGTTGAAAACATGAAAAAGGGATGTTTGACAAGAATAACTAGTGCCGTTCATAAGTACTTCACAGCTTGTCAGACAAGCAAGAGGAGAAAAACTGCTGGAGATGAGAAAAAGTCTTAACAAGAAACAGATTTCCCATAAAATCTTGTTTTCACCTTGACCTGACAGCACCCAGCCATAGTCCTGACTCCTACAGTGAAACTGGTTCTCTATTCTGCATGCACACACTCAACTTGAAGGCTGCATAGTTGCAATGCAGAGGAATGGTGGGAAACATGTGACTTTTAACCCCTTGGTCAGGGTCACAGCCAGGCCATTGGAGACCTCAGAAAGAATGAACATCATGAAAATGATCAGACCTGACAGCTTACTTTTTACCCTGACAGGAAATCAAGTGGATAACTGCTCCAAACTTCCAATGATTGTTAGACACACATTATTACCTGCCTTTAAACACACAGTAGGAGCTGAAGTAGATTAAAGAGCTTCACAGGAACTGTTAGGGGATCAGATTCCACATTAAAACCTGCCTGGTTTTGTTTAGATGTTTAAAAATCTTGCATAAAATGCATTATACTACCATATCTTCTTTCTTTATCCACCTCTTTATTCCAGATGCAGATTGGTTTTCAAAATGGTTCCTCAGCACACAGCTTCCTGTTGCAATATATATTTAAATGTGCTTACATTTTCTTCACAAGCTACAGTAAGAAAGTCTGAAACCTCTAAGTCCATTAAGTTCTACTGTAGCAATGCCATTGAAAATGGATGTATATCTGGCTTTAGGCTAAATCGACTTTGCCAATATACTGCTATCTGCTGTAGCAGACTGTGTAGAAAGTCTGCAGTACATATTAGTGATTTACTAGGCTATTTACAATGCTCCCACAGCCACCCTCCCTCAGACTGTAACTCAACACTACATTACAGGTTCAGCCGCCTGCTTATCTGAAGTCATAATGAAAGTTTGGGTTCCCTTTATTTAGATGGCCTATCATTGCTCTCCAGGAAAAACAACTTTAGTTTACACTCAAGGATGTTTTTTAATGATGAAGTTAGATATGCAGATAGGCTGTATGATGAATTAGGCAGCCCGCTGCCCACTTGGTCAACATACAAACGTTCACATATGCAGAAGTCTTTAATCAGTGAAATCAGTGACACCAAAAATGTCTCCATTTACCAGAAAAGCAAAACTCAAATTGCACAGCACAATTTTTTTTTCATCATCAAAATCAGAGTTACTAAAAAATTTGCTCTTCACTGTATTATACAACCATTAAACTGTTCAAAAGGACAGACAGTGACAAGCAGAAATACTGTGTTGGGTTTAAAAACTAAGCAGTACCCTTTTCTGTAATTAATTCTAATAGTGCCAATACATTTATTTATTTATTTTTAATTTATTTTATTTGTGAGGATTCTGACTGACTTAATTCAACATCTAGACTAGCCACCTCAGCTACATGCATACTTTTGTGCCAAACCCATGACCTAAACCAAAATATGTTCTGTGAAATCAGTGACACCAAAAATGTCTCCATTTACCAGAAAAGCAAAACTCAAATTGCTCTTCACATACACACAAAGACACATACACAGAATGCACGTGTTTCCTACAGTCTGTTTATCACCTTGCAGACACAATTCATGCTTTAGCTTCAGGGGACTTGATTTTAGAGGAAAAACACTTTATGATACCCATATCAACCCACATACACAAAAGCATGAACACCTGCAAAACACTGCTCAGGCATACTGCAGACCACAAAAAACAAACAGACAAACAAACAAACAAACAAAAAGAAATAAACACTATGCATTCATGTGTACAGAAACACACTTATGCATATAGGAACACCAGTTATATCAGTAACAGTCAAAATAGCCTGAGGAGAAAACATCTCAAACAAACTTCCAGGTGGATGGATATGCACTACGTTGTGCAAAATGGCTTTTTTGATATGGTTTGACATTGTGGAACAATATGTGATTTACTAACAATTTAACTTTCACTAAGCTAAGCTTTAACTAAGTTAAAATTCAAACAATTCAAGCAATGCCAAGATGGATCAAAGCAGCCGTGTTGTGTCTCCTGTAAGGAACTTTTCAAATAAGACTATTTCACCAGGATTTGCAAGAATGATTAAAGTTTGTACTTTGTACTAATTTCTACTGGAAAGGTTCTTTATCTATAATTTTCATGTTTCAAGACAGTGATCAAGACAAATGATCTTTTGGTGTTACTTAGCTGCCAGTGGAGAAACAAGGGAAGTTGTTACACCTGCGGCAGATGATGGGATGGTCAATTCAGTGTAAAACATTTGCCAGGTACACACATAAACGCTTATGACCAAAAGTACCCACACATGCAATGGTCAGTGTATAAACACACACAGGTGCACGCACACACAGGCAAGTCATACCCAGCATTCATAGTGCTAAATACTCACACATGTACACACTTTCCATTGCAGATATTCATGCCAAATAGACAGCTCATTCCCTTGTGATGCCGAGAGTCCAAGGGAGTAAGTCTGAGATCTGTATCAGGGCATTTAAATCAGAAACAGGTGCAGGCAGGCTGTCTTTCGTGCTTTCTTTGTGCAAAAAAAAGCACACACACACACACACACACACACATGCATATGCATATTTGCACATGTTTTTTCACTATAACATTATCCAGAAAATCTGTTAACTCTATTTAAGGAGAATTGAATTATCTCCGAACTCTGACCTCAGTGTAGATGTCCTTGTTTGTTACACAGGAAATTGTTTCAGTACCATTAAATAGTCTCAAGTCAAACCAAGATTAACTTAGCTCACAGTGTTTTAAATTAGTCCCATTCTTTCTTAATATATATTATTTATGACAATGGCTGGAGCAACCAGATGGCTGACAGGCCAGCTGATGTTTAATGTGTCTCTCCCTCATATTCCAAGGTTGGCTTGAGTAGCACAGTAATATAGCACCCTGTCAGGGCAAGCAAGGCAAGCAGTGCTTGTGTAGTGAAATCTGGGCAGTTAAAACCTGCAATCTCCTTTCATCTCAAAGTGTTCTGTCATAAAGGTTTTCAAAAAGCCACTACAAATATAACTTCATAGATACTAGCATAGGTGGTATAAAAGATTGATATATAGCTACCGTGACATGACTCGTTGATTTCTGAAATCCTCTTTTTAGGCTTCACTATCTTGGTGGGAAAATATGGTTATGATGACGAAGGTGGGTTTGACTATGTAACTGCATACTCATTGGCTATTGTCTGGTGATTGATAAGTCATTAGTAAATTAAGTTTCATACCACAGATAATCCTCCATTTTGAACCTCTGAAAATAGTGTGACCAAGATTTTCAAAATAGATTAAATTATTTATTTAAAAGTGAGCGACTGAGCCCGTAAAGTTGCAGGGAAGTCTTTACAGAGGTCAAGACAAAGTCGTCTTCCCACAGACTTCCACAGGACTATCACCATCTGGTGGCCTTTAAATAGAATGCAGGTTTAAGACACTTTCTCAGTGACTTAAGTTAAACCCAAACATGTTTGTTTGGGTTTTTTTTTTTTTTTTTTTTCATTTCTGTGAGTGCTGCCGATTAAACAGAATATAAACTACTTGAAATGAACTCAACCTTAAACATCTGCATCAGTAATATTGACCAGTTATGGGGAACTTTGTTTTTTGTGTTAACTAGTAAAATCCTTTAGCTTTTTATCAAATTTACATTTTATAAACTGTCTTTGGCATCTTGGGACAATTACTGCTTTGTGTGGTCCATCATTCAGTGCAGTGACATTGCCATGATCCTTCCCTTGTACTCACTGGTAAACATTGACAGTTTTGTTAGAAGGGGGGTACCTGACAGTTTGTCTCTACGAGAAGGATCGATCATGATCCAGTCATGGACTCAGGAAGCCAAAGAGCTACAGCTAAATCACCTAGCATTCTCCCTTTACTTAAAGATTCTTCAACCATTTCTTTCTCTGACACTAATTGGATTTTGTGATGAAATAAGAAGAGGAGAAGTCCTTCATCTCCCCATTTGGCTTTTTCTTAGATCAAAATTTCTTTCCACTCAGCCAAACACATTTCAGCACTTCTCTTTGAATCCCACTTCTCATGCACACTGACTCTCATTTTTAAATTGCTTCTTTATACCTCTTTTACAGTTTCTCTTCTTATTTGCTCAAAAAAACAAATTCTGTCACACTTTTATTGCATTTTCTGTTGCTTTTCATATTGCTGCTCAAATCTCTCTGTGCTCACCTGCTACCATCCATCTCTTCACCACTTGAAAATCTTTCCGCTTCATACCCCAAACCTCATACCAGTTCAAATCTAAATGCTAATGACAGTTAAAGTCCTTGACCCTTCCCTTCAGCGATCTTCCTTACTGTTGAATTTTGTATGATGGAAGAAAAAGGAAGTAAGAGAGGAGAACCAAGTTTATTGTGGAGGGGTTAAAGGCTACCAACTCATTATTAAGATCTGACAGACATAGAAATGGAGAAGGCGACAGACTGACAGATTTTTAAAAAAGTCTTTTATTAGATTAAAAATGTGTATATAGTTATACATAAATGTGAATTTGAATGCTTAGATAAGAGTTTAGGGTTGTGGGGTTCAATATACGCCCACTCTTTTGCTTGTGGACCCTACATAATATTTAAAGTTCTTGGCACAGTGGGTTATTGGGCAGTAGGTTAGATAACCCATAGTCAAATTATTTCTGAAGACATTAAAATTATATTAAGGTCTAAAGATAGAAAAATAAAACAAAAAAGGAAGAAAAAAGTCAGGAAGGTTACTGACTGCAGACATTGAAGTGTGTTCGTGTCTGTGTGTTCAGTTCCAAGTGTTGTTGTGTATGCATAGGTGTGTGAATATTTATGTATTCAGCTTTGTGTCATGTATTGAGCAGACTATTCTTTAAGCAAATGACCTTCAAAGGCAGTTAAATGACGGGTAGAATCACAGCCCTTTGCTTTAATAATGAACCAACTGACATTTGAAGATCAGATCAGGAGCTGCATTACTATTAGGACTGAAATTTAAGCAACTGCATTAATGTCTTGTCTAATGAAGAAATGTGAAGCTCTTAATGAACTACTCTAAAGTAAGTTCTGTTGTAAATTTCTTCTTGGGCTTTGAATCATTGTTATATTGCATGACTTAATTTCAGCCAAGCTTGCACTACTAGAATACTTTGGTATACAGAGGAGTTAATGGTTGAATTGGTGACTCGAAGGCCTTCACAGCTGTTTTTGAGAATTGGTATGAGATTTTTGTGTTCATATGCTGTTTGTTTGTTTGTTGTTCCAAAATTAGTGCTGTGCATTGTGGCAAAACATCTTCACTTTAGACTAAAAATCATGCAGTTTCCTCAGAAGCAACTTTGGAAAACAAAGCTGTGCTGCTATGTTCTTTTTAGAGAGAAGACCCTTTCTTCCTCCAACCCTTCCTAAATGCTACAGACTAGCAAACTTCCAAAATCTCTGCTTTTATAGAGGTGGTCGCACTTGATGATCAGTGAGCTGTGCAATTGATTATCAACATTTACATTTGGCTGTTACTTATCCTCTTAATCCCTATGGAAATAGTAATGATGTGCTATATGACTGTTGTTAAACAAATAATGACACAGTGTAATATGTCATGTTTTATAGTTCGTTTTGTAGAGATTTACCAAAGATTAGGACCTGCTAAGGACAAAATCATTTTTAATATATTCTGATACATAAAATCTCAGAGGATAAAAGGAATGTACTTTATTTGCACAACTGCAATATAGGCACCATCAGCCTTACCTATAAAAGAAACAGCTCACGGATAGTATGTCTTTTTCATTGTTCATTAATGCTTTAATGAACTAGACCATGAATGGTCCCTCTCTTTTTCTTTCTTTCTTTTTTTATATTTGAGAGGATTTGTCACTTTTAGAGAGAATTGAGACTCAAGTAACTAAATAATAACAATTTCTGTTAAATCTTTGTTCTATGTAGAGTTATGCAGCCCCACAAGTAGCAAGAAATATACCAGTCAAAAACACCCCAACAATGCTGAATTCAATATAATTCACAGGTACTAGTAATTCTAGACTGAATCCTCTATAGCACATAAAAATTTCTTCTATAGATCAGAGACTTGGCAGAGACTTTAGTAGTAGTCCTCCATCCTAGATGAAAGAGCTTTTTAAAAATAGCAGCATAGCTACCAAATCTATAGTACTGTGTATAAATTATGAATGTTCGTTATTTGATATTAGTCATTAGAAGTATCATTTGGTAGGCTTCAGTAAATGCACTGTTTGGCACATACAGTATCTGCCCATGTTGAAATGTATAATTAAAAGCTGTCAAAAGGCTCATTATACTGTAGCTCACTTTGTAAAGGCAAATAGCAATAAATAGCTGAAACTTACATTTCAGAGCCCCAATTCATCAGTGTTTTATATACCAGCTTCCTGTTATTGTTTTTGTTGTTATTGTTTTTAATGAACTGTGAAAATTAAATTAATGAATGTTATTACATTCATTTCTGAATCAGGCTTTTTTTTCCCTTCATTTTGTTCTACTTGAATCATTTGCTGACAAATCAAGCATTCATTGACTGTTTGGATTATCATTCATTGGAATTTTATACATTATGCTGTGTAGCCTAGACATTTGAATTCTTACCTATTTTTAACACTTTATTCTGTTATCTTCATACAAGCTGATGTATGACTTTGAAATAATATGTGATAATAATTCTAGCACAACATTTATAATCATAAACAACTACACTAAGCTGATCTCTTTTTCAGTGTTCAAAAATAAATCTTACAGATTAAAAATGCAATCAAGAGCACTCCAAGTTCTTGTCAGCAATAATTAAGAACAATTACTGTTTACAGAGCATGAAATAGTTCTATAATAACATTTGCATTTTAAAAAGATGACTTCTCCATCTTGCATTAACCGCATGCCTATGCTGTCTAAGAATAATAAAATGTTTCAAGGAAATCAACAATATCAATTTGCAGTACAATAAGTCTTTCCAATGATACCCTGCAGCAAACTGTGTAATCATACAGTGTGATTCCAACGACATCATTATTTTACATTATATGCATTTTCATTCTTATGTTCATCATGTTTAATCAATGTCATTAATTGATATCATAATTAATTAAACTAATTTCTTCTTGGCACACACCACGTTGTTGGCTGCAGCTTCATCTCTATGTTATGTAATCAAGAAAAAAAAATGCAGATTATTATGGTAATCAGAGAGCCAGATCCTTGTGATAGAACAACAGCCAAATAATTAGGTTAGCTTCTTCAATTCTTTGCTGTCAACAAACTATTTGCCAATGAATGGGCAGCACAAAAATGAATCAATAAACAATGGATATGGATGTAAATATATTTATATTTCAAAGTATGTGGGAATTTTATAGATAGATCATGTGTGCATGCTGAGCTTTCAGACATGCTTTACTGAGATGTGAATTTTGGCAGTGCCAGTGCATGTAAAGAATAAATTTCTGGAGATGAAGTACAAAAATGAGGAATATCCAGTGGTAAGAAAAAGAAAACTGCAATTAGTATTTAGACTCCCTGATAGTTTTAAGTACAATTAAATGCAGTGATATAATGACAAATTAGAACAAAGTGTCCCAAAACTGAATAATGTGATGACTGATTTTGTATATTTTATGCCCTGTCAAATGCTTCCCGTAATGGATGTCAATCATGCACTCAGTTTAACAATAAAAGACTAACGACACCTATATTGCAAGTCTTGCTTGCGCTGCCTTCCAGTGTGACATTATGTTTGTTCTCCAGCCTTTAAGGTACAGACTCATGGGCTATAATATGTGGGCCTGATCACAAGTACAGTCCACACATGTTCACAACCATAATGAAACATTTAGTCAAGTGCCACATACTTTAACTTTTAACAATCAGCAGTGATTGTTGCAATGTATGATTTACTGTGGATTTTAACACTTAGGTCTAAGCATTAAAATCCGAAGTAATGCTATGCTATTTAGTGTATTTAGGGATCTATTGCAGTTCAACCATCTGGATTTTCATTCTCATTTTTGTATGAAAGCGAAAAGTTAAGTCAGCAAAAATTTTGTTACTTTGTGTTTCCCACATTCAACCACTTTTAATAACCATCTTATGTTATTTGTGGATTTGCAAATCAACACTGCTTATAAGGTGTGAATGCAAAAAATAACAGATACTTGTTTGCAACATGATGCATGAGGGAAACTAAACCTCTAATTTATATGTGTTCCCCATACACTCAAACATTTGTATATCATAAATTCTCTATTGCTTGAGCTTAAATGGACCATTAATTTACACTGAAATCTAAAGTGGCTGCAGACGGTTTTTACTCTTTCTCTAGTAGACACTAAACATTTTCATAGAGGAAAAGAAAAAAAGACCAGTTTTTGTTTGGTTGGTTTTTTTTGGAATCATTTTCAGCTTGAGAAACTCCCTCAATGTCGTCAGACTGTGTTAGTTGTTTGTGTATCCATCTGTATTTGCAGTTGCCTGAGCATATGTGATGCTCTGTCAGGGGGGAATCCCTACTGCCAGATTAAAGGCCAGATTGGTTGAAGTAAACCAGAAATAATCTGGTATTGCACCACCGTGACATTATTGGGGTTTCAGGAGAATGAGGGAACAGTGGAAAAAACAAAACAAAACTGTAAAGGCAAGGCAAGGCAAGGCAAGTTTATTTGTATAGCACAATTCAACAACAAGGTGATTCAAAGTGCTATACAGAGACATTAGAAACAAAGACAAATAAAAAGCACGATTTAAAATTGATTAAAACAAGCAAACTAACTAACTAACTAACAACAAACAAAGTATATAAAATCAAAACAGATAAAATCAGAACAATAGATAAAATCAGTAGTTAAATGTAAGTTTTGAAATTTAAGCTTAAAAGTGTGGATTTGGTGCTTTATCCAAATGCAACTGAGAACAGGTGAGTTTTCAACCTGGATTTAAATAAACTGAGTGTTTCAGCTGATCTGAGGCTTTCTGGGTTTTTGTTCCAGATATAAGGAGCATAAAAGCTGAATGCAGCGTCTCCGTGTCTGGTTCTGACTCTGGGAACTGATAAAAGACCGGATCCAGATGACCTGAGGGATCTGGAAGGTTCATACTGGGTCAGGAGGTCACTGATGTATTTTGGTCCTAAACCATTCAGAGCTTTATAGGCCAGCATCAGAACTTTAAAGTCTATCCTCTGACGGACAGGCAGCCAGTGTAAAGACCTCAGAGCTGGACTGATGTGGTCCACTTTTTTGGTCTTAGTGAGGACTCGAGCAGCAGAGCTCTGAATGAGCTGTAGTTGTCTGACTGATTTTTTAGGTAGACCTGCAAATATGCTGTTACAGTAATCAAGCCTACTAAAGATGAATGCATGGACTAGTTTTTCCAGGTCCTGTTGAGACGTCAGATCTTTTATCCTTGAAATATTCTTGAGGTGATAGTAAGCTGACTTTGTTATTGTCTTAATGTGTTTTTCTAAGTTTAGGTCTGCATCCATCACTACACCCAAATTTCTCGCCTGGTTTGTGGTTTTTAGGTGTATAGATTGAAGTTCTCTGGTGACCTGTAATCGTTTTTCTTTGGCGCCAAAGACTGTTACCTCAGTTTTGTTTTTGTTTAGCTGGAGAAAATTGTGGCACAGCCAGTCATTAATTTCCTCAATGCATTTACCAAGAGCCTGTACAGGGCCTCGGTCTCCTGGTGACATTGTGATATATATTTGTGTGTCATCTGCATAGCTGTGGTAGTTTATTTTGTTGTTCTTTATAATCTGTGCCAGTGGGAGCATGTAAATGTTAAACAGAGGGGGTCCCAAGATGGAACCTTGGGGAACTCCACATGTGATACTTGTCTGCTCAGATGTGAAGTTACCTATTGATACAAAGTATTTCCTGTTTTCTAAGTATGTTTTGAACCAGTTTAGTACAGTTCCTGAAAGACCTGTCCAGTTCTCCAGTCGTTTGAGTAATATGTTGTGGTCAACTGTATCAAATGCTGCACTGAGATCCAGTAAAACTAAGACTGACATTTTTCCACTGTCTGTATTCAGACATATGTCATTGAACACTTTGGTCAGAGCAGTTTCAGTGCTGTGGTTCTGTCTAAAACTTGACTGGAAGGCATCATAGCAGTTATTCTGTTTTAAGAAGTAACTGAGCTGTTGAGAAACTGCTTTTTCAATGATCTTACTTAAAAATGTGTGTTTACTGGGCAGCTTAGATAATGTCACTTCAGAAAAGAATATAGCCCATATGATGGTCACATCTTGCAGGAGCTTTCCTCTCTTCAGGAACGCTCTCTGCAGGAGGGGGAGATACAGGAGAGGTGGAGGAAGATCTCAGCCTGGGCGTTTACTGTCTTATGTAGTCTGGAAGATGAGTGGATGGTGGGGTGGGTGCAGTTTTCTCTGTGGTGGGGTTGGGTGGACTGTCCCGGGCTCTGTGGGGCCGGGAGGCGCTGCTGCACTGGGCCCCGGTCTGGATGGGCCTGGGCCCCCTTTCCCTGGCGGGTCGTGGAGTGTGGGAGTGCCTACTGGGGTCAGCGGGGGAGCTGGCCCCAGGGAGGGGTTACCTGCCCCTCCCTTCCTTCCCTCCCCATCTCCAGCTGCCTCCCTCTTCCCGCTCCACCACAACCACCCACACATGCAGGGCCTTGGAGTAGGGGTATGTCACCAGGGTGCAGAGGAGGCTACCCCCCCCTCTGTCCCCTTCTGGCTGCCTCTGCCTCAATTTTATCCCACAACTTAGACATTCACATTATTCACACTCTCATTACACATACATATAGGATCTTGGGGGTGGGCACAATCACGGAGTCCAAATTACCATCAGGGTGTACACCTCACCCCTGGCGTCGTTGCCCACCTCTCAATTTTAAATACACTTAGACATTGAGGGCTATCAGGAGGGACTATGCGCTTACCTGCTGCTCCTTGGCAGGTAGCTCCATGCCCTCCTGGGTTTTAATTGCACCTTAGAACACACATGCATCAACACTACAATGAGCGGGTGGAGGGAGGTTTGGAGTCTTCTCCCACCCCCATTCTCAGCGGCCTGCTGGAGCGGGGGGGCTAGGTGGAGTTGGCCGTCCGACTGCGGTCTGGAGTGTGGGGCCTCCCTGCTGCTACGGAGTCGGGGTGGTCTGCCTCTCCCCACCGCAGGGAAAAGGGTAACACCACCTGGGTCTGGGTGCAATTCCCCCCTCCAGGGGCAAGGGTACCTAGACCCGGTTTGTAGAGTACGCTTGGGGAGTGTGATTGTGTGTACAGCGTCTCTTTATGTCTGTCTCCAAGTTGGTTGAGTGTGGAGTAAGTGCATATGAGAGCATGAGGGTGGGAATGGATGTTTGTGTCTGTGTGTGCCTGTATGTCTGTGTCTATATGTCAGGTTGGGTATCAGACGCCACCTCTCTGGGGACACCTCAGGCCCTCCAAGGTTTGGAAGCCTATCTCCACCCACCACCACTTCCCCTGCCGGTGGCGGACTCCCTCAGGTGTCGGTGTGTTGGTGGTTCTTTGTGTCTGGGGGTGGGCGTCCGGGTGCACACCGGCTCACTCCTTGGCGGCCGCTTGTCGGGGCCTGGGGCCTGGGGCTCGCTCGGGCCCCTTTGGAGGTGGGGTGCCCCCGGCCTCTCGGCCTAGGGCTCGGTCACTCAGGCGCAGCTGGGGGCCGGCGGAGCTCACGGGCGCGTCACTGCAACTCCCCCTGACTTCTGCTCCGCGGCTGCTGGGCGAGCCCTCATCTGGGACTCTCCTCAGCTCTTACTGGGACAGTGGCGCGGCTGCCCCTCTGTTGGTCTTCCATGGTCTCTTGTGTTCTGGGGGCCTCTGGATGTCTGGAGTTTTGATCTCCTCCATACCCGCTTCACACCCTGGAGGACGGGGCTGTGGCCCCCCCACACTCCCTAGCAGATCATTACATGGAGAAACCTTTGGAATGCAAGCATGCTGATCCACACAGGTATGCACACATGGGTATTCACAGACGCGGACTAAAGCTTTCTTGGCTGCTACCTCAAAGCACACTGTGCGCTGTCTATCTTGCGTGCTGCACAATATCGTTTATTACTTAGTAAATACTGATATCTATGACTAGCTAGTTTATTGTGATGGTGCTTTGTTTTCTCTATTATTATGTTGCTCTTTGTTGTTTGCTGTCTCCTCTGTTTGTTTTTGTTTGTTTGTTTTTTTTTTTCTCCATACAGGTGACCCAGGAGTTTTTTTTTTCTCTCTCTTCCCCCCCCCCTTCTCACCGTCTCTTCTCCCCTTTGGTTTTCTTTCTTTCTCTCCCCCTCTCTCTCTCATTCATTCCCCCTGTCCTATTTATTAAAAAAAAAAAAAAAAAATGACAAAGGATGAACTGAAGCTCTGCCATCACGTAATGTCGCATACTGCTGTTTCTGATGTCATTTAGAAAAAAAAGAAAAAAAGAAAAAAAAAAAAATGGGAGATTTGAGATCGGCCTGTAGTTGTTCATTTGTGTCTTGTCAAGATTGTCCTTTTTCAGTATAGGTTTTATTACAGCAGTTTTTAGTGATTCTGGAAACACACCTGATAATAAAGAAAGTTGACGATCTGTAACAGGTCTGACTCCAAAGTCTTTGAGACCTCTTTGAAAAAACTTGATGGCAGGACATCTAAACAGCAGGAGGAGGAGTTCAGTTGACCTAAGATGTCCTCCAGGTCTTTGCTGTTAATAGGGTGAAACTGTTTCATGGTGTTTTTCGGTGGACACAGTACATATTCTGGATCTGCTGTTGATGTACCAATTGCTTGTCTAATCTTTTGGATTTTGTCTGTGAAGAATTTGGCAAAGTCATTGCAGGCCATGGTCGAATGAAGTTCAGCTGCCACTGACACAGGAGGGTTTGTTAGCCTGTCAACTGTAGAAAATAAGACCCGAGCATTATGGCTGTTTTTAGTGATGACGTCAGAGAAGTAGGACCTCCTTGCACTCCTCAGTTGTAAATTATAATTGTGAAGTTTCTCTTTATAGATGTCATAATGAACCTGGAGGTTTGTTTTTCTCCATCTGCGCTCAGCTTTCCTACACTCTCCTTTTTCATTTTTCACTAGTGTGGAGTTTCTCCATGGAGACTTTTTCCTTCCAGAGATAACCTTCACCTTAATGGGAGCAATAGTGTCCATTACATTTAACATTTTTGCATTGAAGCTATTGACGAGCTCATTGACTGAACCTCTGGGCAGGTCAGGTGTTAATGGGAAGACCTAGTTAAAAATTGCACTACTGTGTTCAGTTATACACCGTTTTGTGATCACTGTTGTTGATATATTTATGTGGGCTGAGATTTTACTTTCAAAGAAAACACAGTAATGATCAGACACGCCCACATCAGACACAGTAACCTTTGAAATGCTCAGGCCCTTGGAGATTAGTAGGTCAAGAGTGTGTCCTCTATTATGTGTGGCTTCTGTTACATGCTGAGTCAGCCCAAAGTTGCCCAAAGTGTTACTCAGGTCTTTAGTCCCTTTGTCCTGAGGGTTGTCCACATGGATGTTAAAATCCCCAACAATAATTACACAGTCGAAAGCAGAGGGAATTAAAAAATGGACATCCACACTAAAGTAATTTTCATCACCTTGCTATTGTACTATTTTATACCCATTTCTCCTTAAAAACAAATAAATAAAACGTTTAAAATTATCAACAAACTGTGAAGAAAATATGGTTTTGCCATCATTTCTGGGACCTCTATATGTTTTGCTGAAGAGATCTACTGCAGCACACTACAACTACTACTTTCTACTGAAGTTAATAGACTTAATAATATACTTACCATCTGGCAGTGGCTCATGGCGACTTTTGATGACTTTCTTAGGATGTAAATGACAAAGAAAAAGGTACTTATATCACTTTTTACTTCAAGCAACACTTTCAAACAGCTTTGAAACAGCTTCTAGCTGGCATGCACACACATCCACTCCAGCAGATGCCTCTTACCCAGCTACACTTTAATATACTGGTTAGGGTTTGAACCACCAACCTTTTAAGTAGCAAGCAACTCATCCCACCGCTTGATCCACAGGTGCCTACTGTGTCTGTGGTTCAGTATAGATTGTTTCCCACTGCCTTCCAGTCAGAGTGACTATACTAATGGGCATTTCATATGGACAATGGAGCACCTGGTGTTTTTTCATTTACATTGGGAAGAGATATACAGCATATAAATCAAAAACTAGCTTGCGTGAGCATCTGCTTGAAATATTTAATCAGTCTCAGCTTACTACTGGGATAAGTCCCCCCCTATTTTGTGTAATGCTAGAAGTTTTAATATTGCAGCTGTAACTCACATCCCCTAACACTACTGCTTATAAATGACTAAAATTCCACATATTTCTCAATTTCCATGATATGAATGAACAACTTTGATAAGACTGGAAGTTATTCATTTAATTCTTTAATCTATGAATGTTTAAAGTTGACTGTGCAATTTCTTTTACTTGTTTTAGAGTGATTTTTACCGTCACCAGAACGTGTGGTACGTCCATGTGTTTTATTGGTATTTGACTCATTAAACTAGGTTTGTGGCTGCATCCAGCTGTAATATATTCCATTTGCAATCCCAGAAGAGTGGCATGATGAATGAGCATTAGACAGAGTGAGATGTATTCCAAAAAAACATTTAGGCTGCCACGAGACAGTGGCCAGACACGGGGAAAAAAACAAAACAAAACAAATAGGAAATTGTGAATGACAAAAGCAAACACATTTACATTTTCCAATAAATACTTATAGTCACTGTTTTGGAAATAATATAGAATTAATGGGCTTGCTCCACCACCCCGCCTTGACATTTTGAAGCTAACTTTTTTTTGCAACACTATCTTGCATGTTTACAACATTGTGCTGTTGCAGTAGTTGTTCCTACAGTAGGTGTCTCAAATTTTGCCATTGTTGAAACATAAGTATGTGCATGCATGCACACAACCACTCACATACACACAACATTTCTCCCACTGAAAACGCTACGTCCAGATGAACAGAATCAATCTTTTGGAACTCACGCACACACATACAGAGAAAGATAGAAACAATCTCAGCCACATTATAGATGCTAGCAATAAGACATGAAAAAAAAAACTAAAGACAGTGGGAGTCCTAATATTAAACTATAGAAGAAGGAGAAGAGAAAGAATAAGATGCTCCAGGGGGTCAAACTAAACAATGTTTAGAGTCTTTCATTTTTCCTCATCAAATACTAATTTGCATTTTCATATTTCCTTTTTTTCTCTTTTTTTCCCCCTCTGGGCAACAGAAACACATGAAACACGTGATTCATATCATTATCAAGTGGTCATATGAATCCACTTATTGCTGTCTCCCTCGCTTGTTTGTTATCCCCATTGTCTCATTTTCTCTTATTCTATTCACTTGCAACAGTGGGAAATATACTTTCTCCAAAATACAAAATCTCTGTAATTGACATGTTTATTTCTTTTCTCTGGTTCCTTTCTTTTAAGTCCTTTAGGCAGCCAATGCAATAACTATTTTAGATTGGGTTACAAATATTCCCTGTTGGATGATATTAATATCCACACACACAGTGTATGTGGGTGTAACATGCATCCTGAAATGCATAAAGAAAGTAATATGTCACTTACTTCTTTTCATGCATCCATAAAGGCAAATGGGCTCACTGGATAGCTCAATACAATATATAGTGTCTACAAAGATGTTAAAATGGCGAACTTTATTGGAGAAAAAGAAATGTTTACAGCCTGTTTTTTTTTTTACCCCTCTACTCTATTGAGGGGTAAAAAGTGTGTGATTTTCTTTTGATTTCTTTCTCTCTTTTTTTTTTTAGCTTCCCCATGTAAACTTTATAAAGGGCACAGCTGCCTTAACTGACAGATGGAAACTCACAGAGGTGACAAATGCCAGCAGCCATTTGCTAAGCTTCAGCTCAGCATATTCAAGTGACAGTATAAAATCTTTTAGAGCATTAATGCAATTATCTGATTTCTGTGTGGTTAGCTGTACTAACAAGAGGAGTTCTCCAGTTTAGATGAGTGAAACTGTAAGCTACTTAGCACTAATTAGGAGCTCTCTTTGTATGTGTGATGTGCTAATGCAGTCTAAGGATGCACATGGTTAAGCTAGTTTTCAGTTTCATTAACTGAAATCTTAGAGTTCCACCCTGTAATCGAAATATTGTCACCTCTGCCTCCAAAAGCACAACATAGCGGGATGGCAAATGTTGCACCCTCAGAGAGACATGACTCTCCTTTTGGCAACACAAACACCAACACTGAATGTTCAAAAAGGCAGTTAACAAACAAGTAAATAACATAATGATGGCTATATCTGTGTTTTCATGCTGGCCTTAAAAGATCTGAACAAAAATCTGTGAGATCTTAGACTTGAAATTGAAATTCATCCTCTCGGGATCATAAATGTCTATACAGATGTAATAGCAAGCCACCGTCTGTACCCAAATAATGGACAGGAAAATAAAAACCTTCAGCTTGAGTGTAAACATGTCTGTCACCCCTTTTCATGCTTCGTGTTTGACACTGTCATCCATCGAACCAAAGCAATCTTGGTAAAGATAGGACACAGTAGCAATGGAGTGAGTGAAATATGATAATGGGCTGATGCTAGACAACCAGGCAGACTATTACACGTGATCTCTCTCTGACACACACGCACATACACACAAGCATACAGACTTGCAAGGGAGTGCTGTGAATGGAACCTAGTTGGAAAAAGGAAAAAAATGGGTTTGGGGAATAAACTGACCCACTAAATGACATTTTGGCTCTGAATAATCCTCAACGTTAAACACAATGGATGCCACTCACCAGTCATTTTCTCTGAACATAGCGGCAGTGAAAGCTCAATGCAAAGTAGAAAAGTTACAGAATAAACAAAAAAGTTCTCGATTCACTCCACATTCCTTTAGCATTGGATAACTATTTCTTTTTTTCTTTGGATACTGGCTGCTTTTTGAGACATTTTTAGTCCAGTCCCTGTAACAGAACATTAACTGAATTTTTATTCAACAGTTATTATTTTGTTAGGCCACTTAAAACTTACCTATGAATCATTCAAGCACAAAAAGGCACATGACTCATGAGTGCAACTTTTCAATAAACCAATTTTAAATGGTGTCTTTAGGCACTTTCTTACTAGCAGCTTGTCACATAGACACATTGTTTGGCCCCATTGGGGCGATCGTGGCTCAAGAGTTAGGAGTTCGCCTTGTAATCGGAAGGTTGCCGGTTCGAGCCCCGGCTCGGACAGTCTCGGTCGTTGTGTCTTTGGGCAAGACACTTCACCCGTTGCCTACTGGTGGTGGTCAGAGGGCCCGGTGGCGCCAGTGTCCGGCAGCCTCGCCTCTGTCAGTGCGCCCCAGGGTGGCTGTGGCTACAATGTAGCTTGCCATCACCAGTGTGTGAATGGGTGGATGACTGGATATGTAAAGCGCTTTGGGGTCCTTAGGGACTAGTAAAAGCGCTATATAAATACAGGCCATTTACCATTTCTTTAACTGAGTCATTGAAAAAAGAACGCACAGTTTCACAGCATTAACAATTAATTTTTACACATTGCAGTAAGCCATTAGAAGAAAACTTGCTGGACAGTTGGGGTCAGAAGTTTACATACACTCATTATGGGTTCAGTGATTTTTTTGATCTGTTCTTTTTCCAGAGTGGATTGATTTAATGGCTTGAATGTTCTTTAATTAATACAGGATCAAAAGTATGGCTATACACTCAAATAAATACATATAACCCTACTAATATTTGATTAACTGTTACATAACAAGTTTCAGCTTGACCACACACTTTTGGAAGTCATAAACAAGGTTCTGGCAAAATTCTGACTGGATGGAGTACATGCAGAAACTGCTCCATTCAAAAATCGTATCTGTGTGTTTTGCAGAACAAGAGGGTATATTTTATTATTTCACACGTCCAACAATATATATCCAATAATATTGGACTTTTATTTCACATTACCATTATTATTACACAGAAGTCAAATTAAAGAAGAATTTAAAAGCTTAAGACTCCTCAAAGAAAAGTAATGTATGATAACATACTACAGATATTGAGTAGATTACAATAAGGAACTACATCTTATGCAACTTCAGATTCAAAATAGTTTTGAAAATTCTTTTTTCCCCTATATCTGGTATTTCAATTTCGATAAGGTCTCATAAGGATACTAAAATACCATTTTATTCATTGATGTGAGATGACTAGAATGACCTTAAAACTGATAAAAATCCAGTGGCGATTCTGTTTTTCAAATGCATGCTTTAGTTTTCATGAAGTGGCTTCACTTTTTAGACTGGGTGGAAGAGACTATGCATCTAGGTGATGCTTTTTATTCTGCAGGTTTAAGGTATAAGGCCACATGTATTAATGTAAATGCACTAGTGTTTAGACAGCTTACGTTTTCCATGAATCAAAAATATTTTGGTAAGTCTTTTTGGTTACTTTGATATCAATGTTTTAAAAAGAGCTGCTGTGATGTAGTCTGTGAGCAAGAGACAGAATATATATTTTTTCTGTTTTACAATCTGCAGCAGTACAGAGAGACAGACATTTGTCAGAGATATTTACCTGTCAGACTGTAGACACCCAAACAATCTCTGGTTTTGTAAATGGAGTGAACAGAACCACTCATCAAGATTCTTTGGGCACTTTTGACAGAAGGTTAAGGGAAACAAGGTACGGGAAGTGTAAGGCACTCTTTTCAAAAGCATAAGTTGTACGGGTCCAGACTTTGCCCCCCCCCCCCATTTTTTTACAGGATGGTCAGCCCGTACATGGATTCATCCCTCTCAACAAAATTCTACTGATTTATTGACAATATGTACTTAATTGTGGGAAACACTGTGTAATTTCAGGGGCGTTGTTATGATTAGCTAGATTCTCAGTAATGTTGGCTAGAGTCTTATGAAAAAAAATATATCTAGTCACATAATGATTTGATTATGTCAAAAAAAAGAAAGCTATACAGTATGAACCCTTCTTCCTTTCAGTTTTTGTGTGTTTTCTTCTGAAGCTGTGCCACAGCAAATGACTAGCTGTTGGTAATTTTTGATAGATGTTTTCCTCCAATGCATGGGCCAAACCAGATTTCAAAACAACCAAGTAAGGCAAAACAATAACACAAAATTTAAAAAGGAAATGCGTGTCCCCAGTTGATGGTTTGTTATGATTGCTGAGTGAAGAATTCAGTCAGTGATGTTAGCTACCCCTCAGACTTCCCATAGCTTTTTGATGCATCTTCTTCTGTTTCACAGCGATACATAATATTATCTTTAATGTCCCTGTAAAGGTTACATGTATCCAAAGTTTAAATACCTAGCTCTGTTTTCTAGCACTATCAAAACTGTAAATATCCTGAACAGGTTACTCACAAGATTAATAAAAAAATAATGCTAGATCTTCAGAATGTGGGAAATGTCTAATTTTAATAAATATTTGTATAAAATAAGCTAAAACTAAAATGGTCTTTCTTGCATTTTGCAAGATGTCATGAGATGGTTAATTGTGTCAACATTCTGATGAAACACAAGCGACAAAAATGCTGACCATTAAAAAAAAAATGCTTCGACAAACAACATTTTTTTTCAAGACCACCCAGGGATGGACTTACTTACACCGGCCATGACAGCCAGCAACATGTTGGTGTTCTGACCCTGTAGGGATTATTATGTGAGCACTCACCTTCAACTGGATCTTAGCAACACATTAAGTCTCAGGACCACTTTTGTCTGACTTCTCTGCTGCAGTGTGTATGTAATCAAGTCCACATTCTGCTGTGATAACAGACACACACATATGGATGACACATTCACGAGGTGAAAAAAACACTACTATCTGGTATCTATTTAAATCTCTGTATTTGAATCTCTAACACATCTCAGATCTAATCTTGACCATTTGGGCAGGAGTAATTTGGAAGATCATTGAAAGGCGATTCTCCCAGTTCCAAGTGTGTTATCGGAGCATAACTATGATCTGGCAGCTTGAAGAATTGCAAGTCTACGAGAAGACTGCATCTGGGTTGAGCTGAAAGATAGAAAATAAGTTAGTGCCTGTGGGATTACAGGAGGAGGCACAGAGTAAATTGGGGGGAAGTGAAAGAAAGGAAGTTAGGAGTGATGTATAGGGTGCTTGAGAGGCAGAGGAGTGGATTCACACAGGGTGGGAGCGGTGACATGGTGATTGTAGATGTTACTTCCACACTGGCACCAACTGTGATGTTGAGACAAATGTAGGGAAGTGCAAGGGAGATTGAAAGTCTAGAAGGTTATCTGTCAAAGCATCTTCTCTCAGCTTCCTGCAGTCCTGTAGCCTTACCATCATTTAAGGCACCCAGGGGGAGATGGCAACATAGTGAGGTGTAGGAGTGTAGAAGGTGAATGGCATAGCAGAGACAAATGTGAGACTATAGCTGTCTGCAAAGATAGAGAGTTAGGTAAGCACATAAAAGTATGAGATAAGGAACTTGTTCATTAATTAGTAAAAGCTGATCCCACAGAAACACATGGAATGAGTGCAACCTCCTAAGAAGCAACTAAAAGTTTGTGGCACATATTCTGTCAAATTTTGTGTGACAACAATGGAAGAAATGCCAATGCAAAGGCATTTAGCAACTTGGTGTGGTAGACAAATAAGACTTTTAAAGAGTGAGCAGAGCCTTGAGCTATTTAGATAATCATTTTGGTTTGAACCAGCTTGGAGAAGTACACAGAAGTTCAGTCATGTTTAAGCAAAAAAGGACTTATGCAATAACTGCTTTCAAAAGTCTTAATATTTTCAGTGATGGTAAAAGAACTGGCTAAGAAGGAACTTGTAGAAGAAAAAGTTACTTTCTATGTTGTTTTCATATTTCATTTCCACATATTGTGTATTACATAATGTTTTACATTTCACATACTTTTGTGAGGTTGACTTCTGTGAATTGGTTCAAATACGTTGTGGCTGCTAGCCTATTATCCTCATCAAGGTTGCATCTTTGTCAAATATTGCACTCAGTGCTATGTTTGGATCGCTAACTGAAAATTCATGTTCTCATCCTTGGGACTCATTGCATATTTGTGGCATGTACAAGCAACTTGTTCAACCCAAATTTTATTTTGGAAGATATTGTTGGAGGGATCTGCAAGCAAAAGATATGCGAATCTGTAAAGTTTAAATTAGCCAAATGCCATTTTCCTATTATCCATGATACATTCATACACTGCTTTATGAAACAAAGTCACAGAGGTTTGTATAAAGTGTGAAAATCAGATTTGCTATCACTGCACTGATCATGAAAGGCTCAGTTGTGTGTTTAGCTGTCCTTAGGCAGCAGTTTGGTTGACATGCCAGTCTTTTAATAGCTATTCATCTCCCTTTCATTAGAGCTCAATAGAATAAAAGAAGCTGGTTAACTGTGTTATTCACAGTTAGAACAAATGGCTACCAGTAGGTTTGGATCATTTCTAAAGGAGTAGTGGACCATAAATGTTTTGTAACGAGATTGCATACAGTGTAATATGAATAAAAAGGATGAAGGGAGAGAATACATCAGATTTAACTGGTTTGAACTGTGTATTGTGATTGTCTGAAAAACTATTACACCATTTAGAAAAATTGAAGCTAAACTTTCTCACATCCCTTCAATCAGCTGTCTTGTATGGTGCCTAACCCCTGGGATTAGCTGTGATCCCAGCAGTCATTTTCACAGCATTAACTTGGATCACTGGTTCTATTTGGCCTAAGCTGTGAACTGACTGACCTGGGAACACACATACACAGACACGGCAACATTTTACCCAAATAAATGTATATTTTACTTATCTGATTGCAAACCTGTTGTGCTAAAGCTGCTATGTTTACCAGAATAGAAGAGAAAGTCAATGCAATTGAAAAATTAATATAAATAAAGGTGCAAAACTGCAATTTAACGTGTATATCCTACAAATAAATCTGTTTTTTTTCTTGTTTATTTGTTTGTTTTTTAGATTAAACTGTTAAATAAATGCGTAATTCTGTAAAAACAAATAAGCAGAATGTAAAAGAGTGATTTAAAGCTTTACAGTATTTTGGAAGATTACGTTACAGGATTTATATTGAAACAAGGAAGATTAACTTGTTTGCGCAGGCATCAACAAATTTATGCTTTTTCATTGACCTTTTTAATACCAGTTTGAGCCAGATGTTTTGTTTGTGTGTTTGCCTTTTTTTCAGATTAGCCATCAGCAATATGTTTGTGTCTAACCCTGCATAATGATTTCTTTTTAATGCAGTATTAAAAGTAGAAGAACAGAACTGAAAATCATTTCCATGTAAAAAAAAAAAAAAAAAAAATGATATTGATTTCCAGTCCATCACTAAATTGAACACATTTCTGAAGTGAATTAAACTTTAATATTATATTCCAAAAAGATTTAGTAAGGAGAAAGTCATCCCAAGCTTCAATTTTCACAGTCATACCTGTGTAATCTTGCTTCCTACCTAATCACAGGAGTCAAGCGTCTTGCAACTTGAACTTTCTCTTGAAATTCAGTGAGATGGGTCACTGAGGTCTGCAGAGCTATTAAAAAAACAGAATGAATTAAATTGATTTTAGCACCCCTTGTGTCTGTACCAGTGATTTCCACTCATTCCTCTCACACATTTTTTTTCTTATTGGCACGCATGCACACGTGCACAAAAAAACGTTTCAAACCACATGTCTCCACTGTCTCGTTCTCTCTGTCACACATTTCTTAATGCCCACTTTCCCATACTGTAACTAATGTGAAACACTGCAGTGAAAAAGTGAAAGACTTGGCCAAACCAACTGTATTAAACCACAAGCTGCGCTGATTAGGACCAGATGACAGGCATGGCTCCTAAATATCTCTTCATAAAACCCATGAAATAAAAATGTAAACCCCATGTACTAAATCAGTTGTGACTACCAGTCATCTGTGTTTATGTGGGAGGAAGTTAAAGATCAGCACGGATCTTGTGTTGAACTGAAATATAATCCTCGTCATAAATTACATTCACAGACTGGATGTGGCTGGAGTAACTTGTGTGAAAGGTGGTTTGGCCTTCATAAAAGAGAGAGTTCAAATCAGCCATTGATCTCCCATTGATGAGAGATCTAATCTCTGTTGATAAATCACCTCAGTGTTATCTTGTTTGGGAGCATAAAACAGTCTACTCCCATGAAGATCGGCAGGGTGGCTCCAGTAGTTGCTCAGCTCTATAAATTCAGCCTTGACGTCTGGATTGATGAACTAGGATTGCGGTCTATACATTTTTACCTTCAGCTTTTTATTACATATTATGTCCACTGACTATTGTTGAAGGATGTCAATACCAGAGTTAGAGGCAATATTCAGTTTACTTTAAATATTCCTTAAAACATATTCTAATACTAATATTAATGATAATAGCAGTCATCATTTTGACCGAGCAATGTATACGTCACCCACCATTTCTGTTGACGACTTTTTGAATCAAGCTAAGAATTCCTTAGGAATTTGCTTGTCTCTGGATGAAGGACATGAGCCTGAGATAAGGAAGAACTCCCTCACTTGCATACGATTTGCCAAGCCACTACACATGCCTTTCATTACTGCTTCTCTTTCCATTTGTAAAGGGATTTTTAGTATTTGTGCCTGGTTCATTCATTTCTGCTGCTTGCGCAGGACAAAGGTAGCTTACCATTTTCAGTGCTCTCTAAGTCAAGATGCTGGATTTTTTGGTTTTTTTCTCTCTTCACTGATTTTGATTATTAATCTCTCTGATATCTTTTGAAATTAATGAACTTGTTCAATAGATCCAGAAGCCTTCTCCATTCTTTTCAGTATTGCCGTAGGTGAAGAAATTAGGAACAGTGTGGCTTGTACACTGGTGTAATGACTGAGGTGCCATTGTAGAGGAATACAAAACTATTTTTTTGAAATTGTTTTTATATTTATGCTGCCATTTTCAACAGTCTTGAGAAGTTATCCCATTCATTCAAAATAGTAAATTCATCGTTTAAGATAAATGGAGTCTTAACGATATTTAGGTTTAGGTTCACCAGTCTGTCTCAGGACTAAAACGCACAGAGAGACAGGCAACCATTCACTCTAACATTCACATCTACAGCCAATTTAGAATCACCAGTAAACCCAACCTCATGTCTGCTCAGCTGACAGATTTGGACCCAGGACTTTATTGCTATTATTGCTATTTATTGCAATATTGTTCCTCCCTTTCTTAATAATAACTTAAGGTATTTCACCCACTTAAAAATGTTAGAAATTATTTTGCATTACAAAATCTAAAAAGCTTAATAACTCCAATTAATTAAAAAAAACTGTACAGGCAATGATAGCACTGCATGACAAAGCTTTTAAATTATTCAATAGCCAGATTTCTCTCTATTATGGTTTTTAGTTTTATTCTTGCACAAACAAACCACACAGTATAAAACTCACAATGTTGCTCTGTTCTTTAATTATGCATTGTAATTTCCTCACTTGTTAATAAAGCTATGGAATGAACTGAGTCAGACATGCGCCATAGATTACCACATTAATCACACGAGTCATAATCAGCTAAAATGAATGATAATGGCACTCTGAAATGTCTTTCTCCTTACAAATTACCTCAGACACGATCTACATCCATCAGCCAAAGGGCTTACAAAGTTGAATTGCGCATCAATTATATGAATCTTAAAGCTGACATCCATCTGATGCTTTTTTTTGTTTTTGACTGGAGTATTATCAATTGCTTGACACAGCCTTGAGCACTTACAGGTGGAAATAACCCTTCTGCGAACCTTGTCTAAAGATTTTTGTTTCCCTACCAATGGGATCTTGGCAGCAGGACGGAGTCCCTGCTGCTTAGATTACTACAGAGCTAATCTTCACTTGCATGCAGGCACACAAACATTTCTGTACTACACACAGAGCGATGGTTAGAAGTATTGAATTACATTACCTGCTTTTAAAGCTGAAAAATTCTTTGAATGCTGAGGATGCTTTTCTGTGCTCAGTATGAGACAGGTTGGTGCTTGGGAATAAACACTATTAATATCTAAACAACAAGATTCTGGTGAAATACTCAATGCACTAGGAGATCTGGATGTGTAAGGAAAACAAGCACAGTGTAACATCTGTAAGGTCAAATATTAACCAGATACTACTGAACAAATCATAGGGGAAAGAAAACTAAACACAGGAATGTATAATCCAAGCTTGAGCTTTTCTGAGAATTGTGTTGCCGAAATCCAGGAAACAGTTTTTTTCCATCATATAATTTTTATTTCATATAATGGTTGTTTGTATAAGTAAATCAAAATGACATTGACTTTGTGCAACATGATATTTAATGGAGTCCTAAAAGTGGGGGAAAAAAGTTAATCTTGTGGAGAGAATGAATATACTCAGCAAATTAAAAGCTGTGCTCTAAGGTTTTCATCAAAGGTACGGTAGTCTCTAATATGGTGAACTGGATGATAGGAAATGCTGCTCTGTTAGGCACATTGAAGGTCAAAGGGTTACATGTCTTGAGTACACACAAGCTTAAATATTTGGAGGTGAAACAAGTGTTGTCTTTGTTTTTTTCTTACAACTTTACATATCCACTAGCAGAAGTACTCAACAAATCCTACAGATAAGACAACAACTACATAAATATTTAGTTACTGCTTACAAGGGCAAGGGTCGCCTACATAACATCAGAACATATGGCGCTCATATGAGTTTAGTGTAAAGGCAAAGATGCCGTGTTGTTTCGATTTAAAATACAGAAGAAGAATGTTTTCTGTGTAATTCCAGGAAGAGATGTCCTGATTCTTATCACCCACATTTCACAATGAAAATGGTTAATTTCAGGGACTTTGTCTAAAGTTATTTTATGCACAAGTATATGTGTTTCTGCTTGCATGCAATATATGTGTGGGTGCTCACTGATGGATTTAGCTCGGGTCTTAGTTATGACGGCTCAACAGTATGTAATAGATAGTTGGAGGTATGACCTTGGGACACACACAATCCATCACTTGACATGGGAAATGTCTACCAATTGCTCTTCACATGCACTTTTAGAACGACTGTTTAAAAAGAAAGAACTGTTATGCAAGTGGACACACACTATAGAGATGAGCAGAGGAGCTGTACCAAAACTTGCATAACAATAAAACATTGTGGATTTGTAAAAAATCATTCAAAATCAGTCTGCCATGGTTATTGCAGTGATAAGCAAATGCAGAGCTACAGCAGTGAAGCAGACCAACAACTAAAAAGACTCTATGAAAGCTTGAAATAAATGTTATATGAGCTCATTCTTTGGAGTTAACAAAAATAAATATAATAATACAATAATTATTATCAGTATGAAAAAGTTTGAAACAGGAGGTTAGTGTTAAAACTGAGGTGGTGAGAGTTATTTTTAAACTTTCACTGTTTCACTCAAAATAAACAACATTGTGTGTGTCGCATGATTCGAAAAAAGCTTCAGAAGTATTTGTGAACTCAGCCAATTGTGTGTAACGTACGTGTCTGTTTAGAGCAGTGTTTCACTCTGTCTTTGTTGGTTGAAGCACTGACATCAAACCTACATGCACACAAGCTTTGCTTTTTCTGTCACGTCCTGTCTCATTCTCCTTCACACAGACACACTAATACAAGACAGCTATCTCTCTTCATCCGTACATCCCCATGTTTGAGCTGCTTGCCTTTCGCCAGCATGCAAGATTTATTGGATTTTGTAGCTCAACATTTTGACCACATAAGGAAGATTTCAATGTTTCATGTGTAGATTTCATGTGTAGGAGAGACAGCGTACGACAGTGTAAAGTCATGCGATGCTTGCATACAAACACAGTCATAAAACAAGGAATTGTCATTCTGAAATACACACAGGTAATAAATAATTATTTTGATTCATGTCATCGTGCAACACATTTTCAAGATTTCTGACATAACGAGTCCCTGCTCACATTTTTCCACAGTTTTTTTTTCTTTTGTGTGTGTCTGTGTGTGTGGTGGTGGTGGTGGGGGCGGGGGGTTCTTTTACCTATGAGAAAGAGAAAGAAAGTCCTACATTTTCACTGGCAATAAAAAAACGAAGCCCTACATAATAGGTACAACAATGATCATAATAGATAGAAAAGATCTTGAGTCAACCACTTAACAGATATTATGAAAGCAGATTAGTGGACAGAATGTGGGATTTATCATCTACATGTATATGTAGTATCTTCTCATCATCAGACAAATTAGCCAACTGTCGTGAGCTGAGATTTCTAGCAAAGCATTTCACAGCATGAGTATGATTAAAGGTTTGCAGAAGTAATAAAAATGATTAAAACACCAATTGGAAGTGAGGGTTTAAAATGGCCACAGGAGGTGACAATTTGCATTTTGAAATGCCAAGAAATCCCAGGTGAGATTATTGAATTGAGCACACTGGAAAAAAAGATTATTCCCACTTTAAGGATTCACATTGGCTTTTGAATTAGGCAACAATTTCAAGACTGAAGATTAAAAAAAAAAAGTGTGTTTGTGGAAATGTAGAAATAAATCAGTATATTTCAAGTAATATTTTCTTATCAAGAATCGCTGTTTTTTTCTCTCCCTAAAATAGACAAATGTTTTTCTGGACTGTGAGGTGATGTGTTGGTTGACAATTTTGGGGGTTTGTTTTAGGTTCATTAACAGTTTATTTGCAGTAAAGATTGTAAGGATGCATTTTCTTTTTTCATCCTAATCCCAGCTAATAATTATATATATATAATATTACATGTTAATAATAGATAAAAACATGAAATTAATTTAATGAATTGCATTAAATAATCACTAATAAGGTTAAAATAGGTTAAAACTAAATCTAGCATAGTAGTAAAATAAGTTTGGGGTTTTTTTTTAAACACAAGTATTGCGTGTATGTGTGTGTGTGTGGGAAGGTAGGTTGTTGCAGTAACATCATCGAGGTATTTTAACAGCTAACACTTGCATGAGCTTACACTCTCTTTTGGCACTGACAGTGATAATTACAGTGCTCCAGTTATCTTCTCAACATACAAATAATCCTGCAAAGGCATGAGGCGACATCAAGCACAGGCACACATGAGGAACAGGCCTGCACACATGATTGATTCCAACTTCCACAATGCACGCACATAAAAGCACTTAGGAAAATTGCATGCACATGTCGTACTACCACAATCTGTCAGATTGGTAGTACTTTTCCTTGGCTTTATGGTTTGTGAATTCCAACCCAGTGGGTTCATTCACATAAAAGACATTGTGCTGACAGTCTCATCCGAATGACAGTGTGAGGGAGCTGGCAGGCGGTCGCTGCCTTGCTGAAGATAAAGAGAGAAGATGGAAACAAATTGAGGCAAGAGCAGAAGAGTAGTAGAGTGGATAGGATAACGGAGAGAAATAGGTGACAGTACAAGTAAAAAGGATAAAGTGAGTGCTGAGTCTCAGCTTACCTGCAGAGAGTTTTGGAAAAAAAGGAAGTTGGATTTGGTTTGGAGGTAATGACAGAGTGACATTAGCTATCAACAAGTTAAATACCTTTATTCGTTGATTTTATAATCCTTCAGTCACTAAAATGTAGAGAAAAGCTGACCTTTTTTAAAATTTTTGTTTTCACTATATTTTAGTACTTTAAAAACAAAACCAAACACCAAACTTTTTTTTTTTAACCTGGCAGCTTGGCTTTCATGGAAACCAAATGTGCAGCGCTCTTTTTCAGGGCGAGGATATTAAATATCAAGGCCTCTGTGTAAGCATGGATTTATTGGCAGGGCAGAAATGAGCTGAGAAAAGCAAGACAGCCAAGCACACACATACACTGTGAATAGAGACCAATCTTCACATCTCTCTGCTTCTTAATGAAGTAGTAAGTCCCTCTGCTCTTCCTCATAGGCCAGCCAATTAGGACATAGGCAGCTGGGTATTGACCAATCAAGTAGCCGGCTTCAGGCATTTAGAGTAAGGCCTTGACATTAATATACTCAATCAGTTAGCAAAGGGAAATTGTGCAGTGTGTGCGTACAAAGTGTGAAGCTGCTGTAGGGTACAACTATGTTAACAACTATCGATTCACAACTACAAAATTGACTGTGGCTGGAAGAGCAGAGAAGGACAGAAATGCAAAGGTGAAAAAAATCAGGAGGGGGGCGAGAGAGGCAAGGAAAAAAGAAAGAGAAAGAGAGAGAGAAACGGGAAATAAAACCAAGGTTGTAAAGTAAGGACAATTTAAAGATTGTGATGAAAAGAATGAAAATAACATTGGTGGAATCTGAGGCAAGAAAATAATCAACAGAAATTCCTCAATCCAATCACAGTGAACAGGCTGGGAAGCCACTTTGCTTTTAAAATATTTAATGGTCTCTTTATAAATGAGGATATTTGGCTGCAGTGGATGAGCAGTGCCCTCTTTTCTCCCCCGAGACTGATTATAATTTTCTTTTCAGGGCCTGTTATCTGCACACAGATGGATTGCTGTGCTTGTGCTGCACAACATAACGGGCTCTCATGTAAAAAGAAAAAAAAGAAGTTTTCCCTCGATTCACGCTAATCCAGTTTCTTGCCCAACTGTTCCTTGGTTACCCTTAACATCAAATGACAAAAGTTTTAATAACAGCTTGATAGGTCCTAAGATAGAGCATCTGCTGCATATTTTGTTGCATGCTCTCGTCTCTCCCCCCTTCCTTTTTGCATTAAGTCCATTAGATTAGGGGCCTGGAAAAAATCTGGAAGTCTTCAGAGTACAGCAGAAAGTGAGCACCTGTACTGATTTTGAAATCAAAATGATAGACTAAGTGTTCAAAAAAAGAGTTATAGTTGGATGTGCTTGTTTTGAGATGTGAAATAAGTGTGGAAAGTATGGACTGTGTATCAAATTAAAGCACATATGAGAAGTGACAAGATTCATTCATCTTTTTTTCAAATATTTTTAAAATTAGGATTGATATAAAGTAGATAGCCCACTAAGCATTAGCTCCAAAGTGCTGACCCGATGCATCGAAATCTGTGAACTGTCGGCTTTCAACCCCGACGGCATGTCCATGTACGCCGGGGTAGAAACCCACATCTCACTAATTCTGATGCGTCGGGTCAGGGCTTTGTGTTTACGTCTTTTTGCGAATCACTTGACCTGCTCTCATTTTATGTTTTAGCTGTTTGGTGGTTGTCGAAACAGTTTAGTGAGGTTTTAACCTGAGAATCTGGCATTTCTGGCAAAATAGATTTATATATTAAAACCATACATTCAGGATTTTAATGAATCGATATCGCTTTATTCAAGCCAAAATCGTTTTTAATCGGAAAATCGATAATCAAAACCCACCCCTTGTCCCCAGGTCTTCTTTCTCTCTGTCTCTCTTACTGTCTGTCTCTTGCAGTAGTGGGAATGGTTTCAAGAAGCCCCACGAAGGTTCACCTGCTATCCATCTTCAGTCAGCACAGGAGTTCTGCTGCATCTTTCACCGACTCCTTGCCAGAGTTTTTATCCTACTTATATGGTTTTCTGCTTGTTGCTTTGGTTACCTGGGTTGCTTTGAATATGGTGGCCTTGTATTTACACATTGATCTCCTTATTCCTCATAGGGAACCTGTTGGAAAAGCCTGCCTCATATTGTGATCTGACTGACCCATTCTCACATCTGTCTGCTGAATACCTACCTACTCCCAGAGAATTCAGGATTGGAAACCTTAGTCCTGTGGGAAAGAGAATTGTAGATTCCTGCTTTGCCTTTACATGAAGAATACTTGCCTGTGCTCCCAGCTGAAAGCATAGAGCACAGGCAAGTACTTCCTAGTAAAATGTCTTTGGATACTTACCGGAAGAAACTCTTACCTGAGTTGAGCCTTTTTTGAATTACTTAGCTGCAAATATTTGATTTTGATTTTGTCCTGCATTTGCTTCCTGCAGGATAACCGAGAAACAAAAGATATGTTATTATAGATCTATTTTATTCATTTCTTGAATTGAAAGTTTTAATTCTATAGAACTACGTCACATTTAGTATGTCCCACCCACCACCACCTTCTTTTATATTTTATATGTACCACTTGTGTGATGTTTGTGTCCAACCATCTATCCAGACAGTGATGGATTACAGAGAGAAATGAATTCAGCTGTGGTCTGAGTGTAAATAAGTGCGCAAGCATATGATAGTGGTTTAGAAAAAAAATTGTGCAGATCATTAGTGAAACACTTGTTTGATCACAGTTTCCAGACTTAATGACAGGACTGAGCTTGACTCACTAATGGTTCTGTGGTATGTGTGTATGTGGGTGATCCCATGTACTGCAATTCTTTAGGTGCAGAGTTTTAGAAGCTGAGGCATGTGGTGGGAGGAGACATTTTTTGCAAGTGAGGACATGTGGCTGGTCATCCTAAACCCTCTTTTCAGGGTTGAGATACAGTTTGGGATCAGGTTCAGACTTAGCTCTTGTAAATGAGCTGACTGAAAGGTTGTCAGCTTCTTTGACATCCAGGGCACTTTTACGATTTGGGACAAAAGATTTAGGAAGTTCATTAAGACACTGACAACAAACAACAACTATATTTTGATGCAAAAACAAATATGGACAGTAAACGTTTTGTGCAAACGGTTATAAACAACTACCCATCTGTCCAGCCAGCAGTGTATTGCAGCAACATTCATGAGGGCAGAGAACAAGCCAGTAAATTAAAACTCAGGACTTTTTAAACTGAGGTAGTTATGAAGAGAAGGTGCCAGTTATTGACTAACTCTGGGCAGCAGATAAGAGGCCCTTTACAGATCTGGCACACATACGAAACCACAAGCATACACATGCACATGCGCACACACACTCTCATATGAAATCACTTTATCACACTGGAAAACCACATTGACATGCCCACACACATATACACACGTTTAACACCCGCATCACACACACACATCCCACTCCTGTAATTATACAGCCGTTTTATCCCTTTTCTTTGCCCTCTTATATTGAGCAACTCTGCCAGCTCTGCCTTCACAGAACTCTTTTATTAGCATACTGCCATAATCACAGCTCAGCGCTTTATAGTGTGTATTAATGGCATTGCTGCATCGTTGTACTGGCATATGGTTAGTGTCTTGCTGACACCACAGTCTTATGAATGTCACCAGGAGAGAATCCCGTTTTCTGCAGGAGAGGAGAGGAGGGACAAAACAGATAAAGAAAAGCTAACTGAGGTGAGATTTATGAGGAATATGAGCGATGGAGGGGTGAGTTTTGATGAGAGGTTAATACGTGAAAAAAAGGGAAGGAGAAGTGGTAAGATTAGGAATGACAGGGGAGCAGAGGTATTAATACATAAGGAAAAGATAAAGAGAGAAGTGGAGAGGAATGTCATCTTGGATAACAATATAAGACTGGATAAGAAAAGGGGCAGTGGAAAATGGAAAGTATGCAAGAAATGAAGGTTGGAAAACAGTTAAATGAAACCCCAAGTAGTGGAAAAATGGTGATTCCCTTTGTCAAAGGGTAACACCCTTCCATTGCCTTAATGCAGTATAAGGAAGTGAGGAGGATAACTGAATAAAAGTACATGAGTGAAAGCGCATACACGTCTCTGTTATCCATAAAGATTTTTTATCCATATACACCTTATAAAATGACTTGTAAAATTAGCTTCAAGTTAAGCCAAATGAAGAAGCAACTTAATTGCCATTATTTCTTTACTGGCAGTAAGGTTAGTTCCTCTGCAAAGTCTTGGTACATAGGATGTATGCAAGTCTGAGAGAAGTCAAGCCTTCTGGTCAGTTGATTTTTTTAACATCGGGAAAAAGGACATCTTTGATGTTTGTAATCACATTTGCAAATGATACATTTTGAAAGAAAAGTATTATGATTGTACCAAAACATATTTGTGAGATACAGAAAAGCAAATAACTGGTAAATAACTCATTTACCAGTTTTACACACTTTTTCATTTCTTAAAAACAAAAAAAAAAACAACCAAAACAAAACAGCAAACCAGCAATGCTGAAGTTTTCATTGAAAAGGAGTCACTATAACCCTAGCTCTGGACTTCTTTTGTTTTTTAATGGAAGAAACAATGGAAACATTTTTTTTTTAAATATAATATACTTGTGAAAAACTACAAAACATGGACTAGCTGTCAAATCATTTGCAAAAATACATCCTGAAGGTTATTATTTTACAGCTAACATAATACTCTATGCAGATATGTCTCCTTCTCTTCTCTTCTCTTGTCTTATTGAAGTCCTTTGTGTTATAAAGCTGAACTATTGAGCAAATAAAGAGCTGCTACCAGAAGAACACACATGTACCTTAGTGTTCCTCTGTATATCTAAACAGCTGTAGAAACACAGAGGCTGCAGATACTTGGAGTGACAACATAATGGATACACCCAATTCTAGGTAGAATCAGGTTTTGAAGTTATGTACTTAAATGTGCTTAAATCAGAAAAAAAGAGTGAACAACTTCAACAAGAGCCAGATTCTGATGGCTCTACCATTGGGTCTGAACATTTCTAAAGTAGTATGGATCTTGTGGGATTTCTTATGCAGTTATTAGTGCCTACCAACAAAAAAGTGGCATTGGCTCCCAAGGTTGATTGTTGCATCTGAGAACTTAAGGGTTACCAATGTAGTCAAACTTGTGTGTGTTTGTCAGTGGCATATTTACAAATCAAACTTAGAAAATAAATCAGCTATACATTACACATATTTGACAGAATTCATGGATTCTCTGGTTTTCTGTTAAATCCATGTCCTGTCACGTTCTTTCATATTCCCATTAAGAGACATAATAAACATTTATCACTAAATACTAATTCCAAATCTTTTTTCCTGCCATGTCACATAACATAGAAACTTAAGTGCACAAGCTAATACAACTCCCTAGCAGGACCTGCTGTGGTAATCAAGACATGTCACGCTGTCAACTCACACTGATTAAAATTTTCCACGAGAAGAATAGAGTGGGGGCTTAATACTAAATGTGTGCCCTAGGTAATTTAAATGCAATTTACATGTAGACTATTTAATTTCAATATAATTTATGTTGGGTCTGAGGCTCCTGTGGGGGGGTTACGCCTGCAGGGATACAGCCCACACATGTACTTCCATGATTGCTTACTTTTTGTGTGTAGTTCCCTTCCACTATCTCAACGCCACTAGCCCTTAGTAGAGTGTATGTGTGTGTGTGTGCGTGTGTGTGTGCTTTTATGTCCACAGCTTTCTCTTCTCTTCCCAAAGCGCAGTTAAAATGGGTTTCTCTGCAGAAGGCTATTCATGTTCAGTCTCAGAGCTTAACTCATTTCAAAGTTCAACACATTAAAAAAAAGGATAATTGTCAGGGGTAGACATTTGTTCAAACACAAGTAAGAGAAATGAGACAACTGCAGACCGACTCAGAGTGTAATTAGAAAACGTGCGCACGGGTGAATGTCTCTCTGAGAAGACACACACACGGGTGAATGTCTCTGAGAAGACAAAACACCCCGAGCACAGGCTCGCTTGCTTTATTTATAAGGCAAAAATGGGTTACATAGTACTTCCTCTTTTAACCGAAAGGGAAAAGGCCAGACATTACCTAAGCTTATCTGACCTCTGCACACAAACTAAGAATAAAAACATAGAAGTATATCACACTTATCTGACATCACACACACTGGGTTAAAGAATACATACTTGTATACTTGTCAAACATCTCAGACACTAAAGTAAGGAATGCATTATATTCTCTTTAACAATAAACTTGGTTATGTGAAAATATATGAACACTCGATTATAAGGCACACTTGATTATACTTGATTTCATAAAAATCCTCTCACAATAATAAACTGTTATGTTTCATCTCAGCAAATAAAATGACCATTAATGGCGGCTGCTACTCTGGTTGAGATGGGTTGGACATGTGCAAAGGAGGAATGGAGGATATATTGGACAAAGGATGTTAAAGATGGGACTGCAAGGTAAGATGATATGAGGACGACCACGGAGAAGATTCACGGATGCAGTGAAGGACAACATGCAGAGGGCTAGTGTGGTAAGTGTGGTAAGGACAGGGTGAAATTGAGGCAGATGATCCGCTGGGTGACCCTTAAAGAAGCAGCCAAAAGGAGGAGAAAAAGAAGACATAAAAAAGATGACAAATGGAGATAAAACTGGAAAACAATCAGAGAGTAGCACCCTGCTGCACTGTCAGTCTGTAAACTGCCCTGTTAATCCTAAGCCATTTTGCCAAGAGTCAGAAAACAAAGGAATCAAGAAAACCAACCAATAAATTGTTCTTTTTTTTCTCTGTAAGTAAGGTAGCTTGGCCATAGAGCTTTGTTATTTTTTTAACTGCCAGTCAGCAAAACAGCCGACTATAGCCCTATACAATAAGTTAGTCAATCAGTCAGTTTTTCAGTTCATTAAGTCAGATCGGAGCTGTCAGATTGAAGCTGTCTGGTTAAATAACTCTCTTTACACCTCATTTCTCCTCTCTAATTCAGAGCCAACAAGGACACAGACCAAGTTGGGTCAGAAAAGAAGGTGATAAATTTTTTGTTTTTTAAGTCACCTGACAATAATATTACTTATTATGTTATTTACTGCTTACATATAACTAAATTGCCTTTAATTGCATAATTTATACGATTTGCTAGTTAGATGCGTAGCATTTTTTTAAAGAAAAATAAGAAATCTGATGATCTTCACCTGAGCTCATCAGAAAGTATCTCAGCGTGAGGGTGGCTGCCAAGAAGCCTTTCTTACACTTAAAATATAAAGCACATTTTACAGCAATACAACTGAAAAAAAGAAAGCCTGATTAACTAGTAAGAAGTTATGCCCCAGGAAAACACATTCTTGATTATAAGCCACAAACTTTCTGCTATATACAGTTAGCAGTTTGATAACTCACAAGGAACTATTTTCTTTGACCTTTACAAATTTTTGCACTCAGCAGCAACTCAGCAAACTCTCTTCACTTCCTCACTCATCGTCCTCGACTTTCACCCTTTTAAAAAAAATTGTTTGTGTTGTTTTCTTGCTTGTGTTGCTTTTATTCTTCATCCTCTCCTTATGGTTTGTTGTTTAACGAATTCTATTCAAGTATTAGTACATTAGAAGAAAACTTTCTTGTCAGAACTATGTGAGTGCATTTATTCTTCTGTGCCTACTCTTCTGTGCAGACATTCTTTAGTGTCTAAATGAAACAAAATAGCTATGCAGAACTGAAACAAATCTTAATCACTGCTCCCTTTTGTGGGAGTACAGATACACACCACATTCATGTAAGACATAGGCACAGTAATTTCTCCACTTTGGCATGCAGCACACATCCACAACCATAGGGAATTTCACCCCTCTTCTCAGTATAACTGATTATACCTCTATCAGTCTACTGAATCTCAATCTCTCTCATGATGCCACTGACAGAATTTTTTATTTTAGTTCATTTTGTAATTAAAGATTACTTGCTGTGATTCTGTTTGTACTTCTCAGTGGTCCTTCACAGAGAATATCCAGTCACCTTCTTACATGACTGGGATTTATATCTTTTTGTGTGCCAAGTTCCAGGGGTCATACGTGTATTTTCGCTCTAAAAGTTTTTTATATATTTATTTTTCTCACAGTCTCAGTTAGTCTCAGTTCCAAACGTCCATTGTCCTCCAAGTGCTCTTCACCTTTTTGACTCACCAAAAGATGTCTATCCTACTTTACAATGAAATATTGGCATAGTGTTGAAAATACAGGGAGTGCAGAATTATTAGTCAAGTTGTATTTTTGAGGAATAATTTTATTATTGAACAACAACCATGTTCTCAATGAACCCAAAAAACTCATTAATATCAAAGCTGAATGTTTTTGGAAGTAGTTTTTAGTTTGTTTTTAGTTTTAGCTATTTTAGGGGGATATCTGTGTGTGCAGGTGACTATTACTGTGCACAATTATTAGGCAACTTAACAAAAAACCAAATATATACCCATTTCAATTATTTATTTTTACCAGTGACACCAATATAACATCTCCACATTCACAAATATACATTTCTGACATTCAAAAACAAAACAAAAACAAATCAGCGACCAATATAGCCACCTTTCTTTGCAAGGACACTCAAAAGCCTGCCATCCATGGATTCTGTCAGTGTTTTGATCTGTTCACCATCAACATTGCGTGCAGCAGCAACCACAGCCTCCTAGACACTGTTCAGAGAGGTGTACTGTTTTCCCTCCTTGTAAATCTCACATTTGATGATGGACCACAGGTTCTCAATGGGGTTCAGATCAGGTGAACAAGTCATTAGTTTTTCTTCTTTTATACCCTTTCTTGCCAGCCACGCTGTGGAGTACTTGGACGCGTGTGATGGAGCATTGTCCTGCATGGAAATTGTCCTGCATCCTTCTAGAAATGTTTTTCTAGAAGGATGCAGACTTCTTCCTGTACCACTGCTTGAAGAAGGTGTCTTCCAGAAACTGGCAGTAGGACTGGGAGTTGGACTTGACTCCATCCTCAACCCGAAAAGGCCCCACAAGCTCATCTTTGATGATACCAGCCCAAACCAGTACTCCACCTCCACCTTGCTGGCGTCTGAGTCGGACTGGAGCTCTCTGCCCTTTACCAATCCAGCCACGGGCCCATCCATCTGGCCCATCAAGACTCACTCTCATTTCATCAGTCCAGAAAACCGTAGAAAAATCAGTCTTGAGATATTTCTTGGCCCAGTCTTGACGTTTCAGCTTGTGTGTCTTGTTCAGTGGTGGTCGTCTTTCAGCCTTTCTTACCTTGGCCATGTCTCTGAGTATTGCACACCTTGTGCTTTTGGGCACTCCAGTGATGTTGCAGCTCTGAAATATGGCCAAACTGGTGGCAAGTGGCATCTTGGCAGCTGCACGCTTGACTTTTCTCAGTTCATGGGCAGTTATTTTGCGCCTTGGTTTTTCCACACGCTTCTTGCGACCCTGTTGACTATTTTGAATGAAACGCTTGATTGTTCGATGATCACGCTTCAGAAGCTTTGCAATTTTGAGACTGCTGCATCCCTCTGCAAGATATCTCACTATTTTTTGACTTTTCTGAGCCTGTCAAGTCCTTCTTTTGACCCATTTTGCCAAAGGAAAGGACGTTGCCTAATAATTATGCACACCTGATATAGGGTGTTGATGTCATTAGACCACACCCCTTCTCATTACAGAGATGCACATCACCTAATATGCTTAACGGTAATTGGTAGTAGGCTTTCGAGCCTATACAGCTTGGAGTAGAACAACATGCATGAAGAGGATGATGTGGACAAAATACTCATTTGCCTAATAATTCTGCACTCCCTGTACTGCACTGGCTAGCTTAGCATCTTGGAAACTCAGAAAAGAAACAAGAGGTCAGCAGTCTGAAATGTTTCAGTTCAAAACCCTGTTAGTTCAGTATTTTAATTGCAATAGGTGGATGTTTTGTACTGACAGAAATGAAGATATGGGAGAAATTATCATCATTATCACCATCACGGAAACAAATGTTTAACTTTTTCACACTTTTTTTTTGGCTTGTCATAACAGTGCACTTGCTCTCCTTCTGTAGATAAAACAAAACAACATAGGCGTAAAAGAAAAGAAGAAGATGCAGTTACTACTACATAGCGGTAATTGTGATTAATGTACCATTACTTATAAAGCTGCCTACCTTCACCATGTTTGTTTTGGAAATGAAATGTAACTACATTTTTGCTCTGATTCTTAAAGTACTGCTTTTAGCTGTCCAGTTATCAGATTACAAATTGAGCATGAAAGTTGCAGAGGTTTCTGTGTATCTTTTGGAAATTGTTTAATAGTTTTGGGGAAACATTGACCAAGAAAGCATTGTAGACCATACTCAGGGGTTAAATTCAAACTTACAGATATGGTTTGTCTAAAGACATTTTTTTTTTTTACCTACTTCTATAAATGTACTTATCAATATGATTTTTTCTTGTGCAAATTAAATTTACCATTTATGTAAGTTAGAATTAATTAAATTTCAGTAACAGTAATTTTTTTTTGTTTGTTTGTTTGTTTTGAGGGGGGGTCCACATAACACATTCCCTTGAGAAAAATAAATAAATAATTAATGAATAAATTTTTGCATCTTTATGAATCAATAAGATTATTGTCTTGGAAATTCTAAGAAATAAAAGCATGAGTTCTTGAGCAAAAACAATGAATAATTTGTACACTGAGTGATGGTCCTTGCCCAAATATCATTTTATACTATATCCTGTCCTGTCGCTTGACCTGTTGGCTGTTGACCTGTGCTAGCCATGATTCCATAACGGCTCAAGGGCTGTTATTCTGTAGCTGACTGTGACCCTGAATAAAAAGTACTTTCTACTACATCTCACTACATCTTTCCTTCTCCTTCACTATCTAATGTTTTACTTTTATCCTTCCGTTGTGGTCATGGTAAAGTAACCAAAGAGAGATCAAGACGATAAAAACAAAGGACACGCACACTCACACACAACTTTCACTTTTTAAAATTTGTTTACCCTTTATTTACACAGTTTGTCCCATTGAGACTCAATGTCTCAGAGAGACCTGAGAGGCCTGTTTCAGGCAAACATATTAAAATATGGCAATTAAAAAAGGTTGTACTTTCTATTACAGTTCAGGTAATAAAGCGGTAATAGTAGGGTAACAAGGCCAAAACAAGCAGAGTTGGGGAGTAACGGAATACATGTACCGCCGTTACGTATTTAAAATACAAAATATGAGTAACTGTATTCCGTTACAGTTACCGTTTAAAAAGGTGGTATTTAGAATACAGTTACTTTGTTGAAATAAATGGAATACACGGCGGTCCTCTGTAATTTTGGTCATTCCACGCCGCGCATTGCGGCTCAAAACCCAAACAAAACACGTGAGAAGAGGCTGTAAAAAAAAAAAAAAAAAAAAAAAAAAAAAAAAAGCGTCCTGTTGGTGGCGTTAGTCAAACAATGGAGCCGGAGCCAGCCGGAGCCAGCCAACAGAGTCAGCAGTGCACGTTGGGCAGGAATGCGTTTCAGAGTTGGAAGTTCCAACAACATTTCATATTCAAAGAAGAAAGGGATGGGCGGAATTTCACAGTGCAATGCAAACTCTGCTTGCCAGCGAAGAAGATGCTCTCTGCGTCAAAAGACTCCACCTCCAACCTAAGAAAACATCTGAAAGTAAGTTATTTTAAAAAAACTAAAGTTAACATACTGCAAATATTTTATTTTAGTTGTGGTAGCTACCTAGGCTATGTGCCACTTCAGTAGCTTCGATATAATATTGCTGTGATTTTAGCTAACATTGTTAGCTGGCATTAGCTAACGTTAGTTCATTGACGGGTAAACTTGATGGATAGCATTAACGAGCTGTAAATTATGGTGTGCAGTTGTGAAAGCCATCCCAAAATGATTAACAGTAGGGTGGACATTAAGGTTGGGCGAGATTAAAAATTTTTCCAACCGACAATCGTCAGTCAAACGATAACCAACATAATCGTGCAGGTGACTTGTTAATGGGCGGAGCAATGTAATAATGCACGGACTGATTTGCGCATTTAGAACATAAATAGAAAGTTTAGTTTGGGGGGGATATTTTTTCTTTTTTTCTTGTTGGAGTTTCTGTATTAACATAGCTACTTTTTGGATTATTCATTTATTTATTCGAGATGCACCAAATTGCACAAAAAACATAACTTTACCTCTGATATTTTTTTATGGTCGCTGGAAGTGACATTTTGGTTTTTAACTTATTTGTTTTTTGGTCGAGTATCTAAGACATAAACACTGGAACACAGTTAAAGTGGAAAAAGAAGTCAGTTTCTTTGTATCCCTCCCCACCATTGTGGTTTGTTTATTTAAATTAAATGTTTTTTTTTTTCTGAAGATAGACTACTGCTTTTCTTTCATTCTGTTATGAGTTTGAGTAAATGAATCGCTGCATTTGTTTATGCCGTTAAAACACCACTATTATATTTTCCATTGACTGCTTCTCTTACCTTCAACCAACATTATTATTATTATTATTATACTTACTCATGGGCAAAAAAAATTAAAAAATTCCTCTTGTAAAAACAATCGGCGAAAGGCTCAACTTATTGTTGATAGTCGAGATATTCGTCCAGTTGCCCAACCTTTTTGCAGTGATCTCAAATACAAAACAATTTCTTCATCAGTAATATTTTATTTTTTGGTTGGTCTCTCTCTTTTTTTTTTTTTTTTTCCAGAGGATGCATCCCAGGGTTATACACAGTTTACCCAAAGCAAATACATCGGATCATGTTGATGATGGCAAAGACACAGCCCCTCCTCCTCTCAAACAAGCCATCCTTAGCACTCCAGCCATCACCCAAAAGAGAGTAAATTCCTTGATATTTGACTTCATAGTCAATGAAGTGCAGCCCTTTTCTACCGTTGAGAACACCTCATTCCGTAAGATGGTTGAAGGACTAAGTGGGGGCAGGAGTCCTGTTTGCAGAAAAACATTGATGACTCACATTGAGAAAACCTTTCCAAAAATGAAGGAAGCAATAACTGAAATTCTTCTACATACTCAAAATGTGTGCACAACAGCAGATATCTGGACTGCGCATCACAGAAGTTTCATTGGCATTACATGTCACTGGGTCGAGTCAGACACATTGGATCGCAAGTCTGCTGCACTGGCATGTGAGAGGATAAGAGGCCATCACACTTATGATGTTATTGCCGCCAAAATAAGTCAGGTTCATGCTGAATTCCAAATCCAAGGCAAGGTTAGTGCTACAGTCACAGACAATGGGAGCAATTTTGTAAAAGCTTTCAATGAATATGGAGATTCAGAAACAGAAGATGATCTGGAAGACACAGATGATGTACAATTTAATGATGTCACTACAGTACTTGAGGAGGAGCAAGAACACGAGGAGGTGAACTTCTTTTTGCCACCACACCATCGATGTGCTGCACACACACTAAATCTCATTGCCACGACTGACCTTGATAAAGCTGCTTCACAGCAGGGTGTTTCCAGAAAATTATATAGGAGTGCAAAGGCAAAATGTGCAGCCATCTGGAATAAGGCTCATCGCTCATCAGGTGCTTCTGATGTAATTGAAGAAATTGCCCAAATGAGATGTGTTGTACCTTCAGTGACTAGGTGGAGCTCAGAATACCATGCAATCGAGAAGCTAATGAATCTACCTGAAAGTCAGCTCAATGAAATCTGTGAACAACTGAAGGTGGCAAAACTGCATCCTCAAGAGACAGTGTTTCTCAAAGAGTATGCAGCCATTCTGAAACCACTTGCCTACTCA
Source organism: Aulonocara sp. 'chitande type north' Nkhata Bay (assembly GCF_057382095.1). Lineage (NCBI taxonomy): Eukaryota > Metazoa > Chordata > Actinopteri > Cichliformes > Cichlidae > Aulonocara > Aulonocara sp. 'chitande type north' Nkhata Bay. Next base: position 38,808,051 of record NC_141350.1, read on the forward strand.
GTCAACCTGCTCCAGGGGGAAAAGAACTGCTATTTCGGATAAAAAAAAATGTTAAGGAAAGACTGTGCTTTTTTTATTATCTTTAAGAAGACAAAACAGCTTATACAAACATACCCAAGTCTTTGCTCCTCTATATTACATATATTATCTTAAGTTGGGCCTAACAGTTAATTGGTAAAGAAAAACAAACAAGGATTTGCAGGATGTGATAGCAACATTCATGTAGTTGTAAAAAGCATGACAATATATTAAGTATTCCAAAGTATTCAGAATACGTTACTCACATTGAGTAACTTAACGGAATACGTTACAAAATACATTTTGGGGCATGTATTCTGTATTCTGTACTGGAATACATTTTAAAAGTAACCTTCCCAACACTGAAAACAAGAACATAATAATGTGGTCATTTCTAAGCTATTACTACTCAATTACCAAAGTAATAACCACTTAATGTCCAAGTAGCAACAGTGGTTACAGTTAAGTAATATTATTCTGAAATGTATGTAATTTGATAATAAGTGTCCCAAAACTGTAATTATGTAATACTATAATAATGTGAAAATATAGCTTGGCTATAGTAGGGTAATAAGGCAGAAAAAGACAATAATAATAATATGTTAATTTTTAACTTATTACCATTCAATTAGCTGTGGTAGTTTAAGTATGATAAGCACGAAACAGAGCTGCAAAGAGCTGGCTGCCAGTAGGTGGCAGACTGCAGCCTACTGGGAGTCTGCATGTTCTATTTTATCCGTGCATAGAGGCAAATAAGAAATAGGATACCAACTACTAATTTTAGCCACCATTTGTCTTCTCCGTGGCTTGCCTCGTAGACCCATGCTTGCATAAACGAAGGAGGACTGTGTCTCTTGTACTTATTAACTTATACCACACACAATCAACTTACACCACTGACATAGTAGCTAACAGTAGGTTAGTAGCTAACAGTGACTTGGCTACTAATACTTACAGTAGTTATAAAGATTATGGTTGCATAAAAGTAAGTTTGTTGTGAAATTTGCTGACCATTATTATCGTAAATATGGAAATAAATATGAGAAGTGGGCTACTGGAACAAGAAGGCATCGGTGGGCAAGTACTATTACAACGTTATTACTAGCTAAATAATAAATAATAAAATAGCTAAAAATGATCCCTACATGTGGTCAAGAATAGTGGACTTCCCATATAAGAACGTAACATCACAGCAACACAAATACACAAAAACCTACAAACACTTTTTGTTTGTGTGTGTATATGAAAAATACTTTGTATTCTTATATTTCACATGTGCAAACAAAGTATGAATGAATTATACTCAAAAATGGGAAAATTAATGCAGTATCGCATGTCTGAACTCAGCACATTGCATTTTTTGGGAAAGAATGTGCAATTTGCAAAAAAAGGGGGAAAATTCAGAAAACATGGACTTATATAATGCATTTACAAAATATAGAACACAACAAATCCATAAATGACTTTCAAACAGAGAAAGTTTGGAAGTCAAATATTTGCATTACCGTATTTTCACGACCATAAGGCGCACTGTGCTAAAAGGCGCAGTCTCAGTTATGTGTGCCCTTACTGTATTTAACACACACATAAGGCGCACTGGACCATAGGGCGCATACAAGTACCGTATGCGTATTTAAAAATAAAGCGGGAGCAAACCTGAATTCGGTACCTTACTCACATTTCTATTGCCGGTAATCGTCATCATCAACAACACACAAGCATACAAGTGTGCATATTTAAAAATAAAGCAGGAGCAAAACTGAGTTTGGTACTCACATTTTTATTACGGTACCAATAATCGTCATCATCAACAACACACAAGCATACAAGTGTGCGTATTTAAAAATAAAGCAGGAGCAAAACAAAGTTTGGTACTCACATTTTTATCATCAATCAAACCCATCGAAGTCCTCATCCTCTGTGTCTGAATTGAACAGCTGCGCTAAATCTCCATCAAACATGCCAGGTTCACTTTCTTCACCGTCAGAGTCACTTTCCGTGCCGTGCGGCTCCTCGGAAACGATGCCGGCTTTTGCGAAAGCTCGAACAACAGTGCCAGCAGACATGTTAGCCCAAGCATCTACAATCCATTGGCAAATTGTGGCGTAACTCGCCCGGCGCTGCCTTCCACTCTTAGTGAAACTGTGGTCACCAGGGTGCAGAGGAGGCTACCCCCCCCCTCTGTCCCCTTCTGGCTGCCTCTGCCTCAATTTTATCCCACAACTTAGACATTCACATTACTCACACTCTCATTACACATACATATAGGATCTTGGGGGTGGGCACGATACACGGAGTCTAAAGTACCATCAGGGTGTACACCCCACCCCTGGCATCGTTGCCCACCTCTCAATTTTAAATACACGTAGACATTGAGGGCTAGCAGGAGGGACCATGCGCTTACCTGCTGCTCTCTGGCAGGTAGCTCCAAGCCCTCCTGGGTTTTAAATGCACCTTAGAACACACATGCATCAACACTACAATGAGCGGGTGGAGGGAGGTTTGGAGTCTTCTCTCACCCCCATTCTCTGCGACCTGCTGGAGCAGGGGGGCTAGGAGGAGGAGTTGGCCGTCCGACTGCGGTCTGGAGTGTGGAGCCTTCCTGCTGCTGCGGAGTCGGGGCGGTCTGCCTCCCCCCACCGCAGGGAAAAGGGAAACACCACATGGGTCTGGGTGCAGTTCCCCCCTCCAGGGGCGGGGGCACCTAGACCCGGTTTGTAGAGTACGCTTGGGGAGTGTGATCGTGTGTACAACGTCTCTTTATGTCTGTCTCCACGTTGGTTGAGTGTGGAGTAAGTGCATATGAGAGCATGAGGGTGGGAATGGATGTTTGTATCTGTGTGTGCCTGTATGTCTGTGTCTATATGTCAGGTTGGGTGTCAGGCGCCACCTCTCTGGGGACATCTCAGGCCCTCCAAGGTTTGGAGGCCTATCTCCCCCTACCACCACTTCCCCTGCCAGTGGCGGACCCCCTCAGACATCGGTGCGTTGGTGGTTCTTTGTGTCCGGGGATGGGCGTCCAGGTACACACTGGCTCACTCCTTGGTGGCCGCTTATCGGGGCCTGGAGCCTGGGGCTCGCTCGGGCCACTTCGGAGGTGGGGTGCCCCCGGCCTCTCGGCCTGGGGCTCGGTCACTCAGGCGCAGCTGGCTGCCGGCGGAGCTCACGGGCGCGTCACTGCAACCCCCCCTGGCTTCTGCTCCGCGGCTGCTGAGTGAGCCCTCATCTGGGACTCTCCTCAGCTCTTTCTGGGACAGTGGCGCGGCTGCCCCTCTGTTGGTCTTCCTTGGTCTCTTGTGTTCTGGGGGCCTCTGGATGTCTGGAGTTTTGATCTCCTCCACACCTGCTTCACGCCCTGGAGGACGGGGCTGTGGCCCCCCCACACCCTCTAGCAGATTATTACATGAAGGAACCTTTTAAAAAACAAAAAACAAGCGCGTCCATGCTCACAGGTGTACACACGGGTGATCACACCCACAAACTACACCCTTTTTGGCTCCTACCTCAAAGCACACTGTGTTCTGTTGATCTTATGTGCTGCACAATAATGTTTAACATTTAGTATTTACTGTCATATTCCCATATATCATTGTGATGTTGTTTATTCTATTACTCTTGTTCTCTTCTGCTTGCTTTCTTTTTTCTTTCTCAGCAGGTGATCCAGGTGATTGATATATGCATTTTTTTTTCTCTGCCCGTTCTGTTGGTTTTTGTCTTTTGCCCTTCTCCCCCGTCCCTCTTCTCAGCTGTTTCTCTTTCCCTCTTTCTTTCTCCCCTTCTTTCCCCCAGTCAAGTCTGTCCCGTATTCAGTAAGTGAAAATAAAATAAACAATAAAAGGTGAATCAAATGGACCATTACGGCAAGGCTGGGATGGTCAGTTTGGTAAAGTAAATCCGTTGGGCATCTTTCTTTGCCTTTAGACAACAATTCTGATGGCAAAAGAGCCAAACGGGACAGGCAAAAAAAAAAAAAAAGTGAAACTGTGGTCTCCACCGGTCATCCATCGCTCCCAGGCCGCTCGCAGCCTTTGAACGGGCGGTTCACACCGATGTCCAGCGGTTGGAGTTCCTTTGTCAGGCCTCCCGGAATGACAGCAAGCTCACAGTTCATTTGCTTCACAAGTTTTTTCACATCGGCTGTGAGATGGGCACGCATAGAGTCACAGATCAACAGCGATGGTGATGCGTGGAAAAAACCACCTGGTCTCCTTACATACACCTCCCTCAGCCACTCTTTCATCATTTCCTCATCCATCCAGCCCTTTTCATTTGCCTTAATGATGATTTCTGCTGGAAACTTCTCTTTAGGCAAAGTCTTTCGCTTAAAAATCACCATAGGCGGCAGTTTCTGTCCATTAGCATGGCAGCCAAGCACAACAGTAAAAGAAGACTTTTCATACCCCGTTGTGCGTATCGCTACCGTGCTGGTCCCCTTCTTCTCCACAGTGTGACTCACCGGGATGTCAAAAGTGAGCGGGACCTCGTCCATGTTTGTGATGTGGCTGGGCTGGATGTTTTTGTCGCCGATGTGTTTGCTGCAGTAGGAGCGGAAGATGGCCAGCTTTTCCTTATACCGTAATCCGCTGGAAGTTGCTGCGCTACCGTAGTCCTGGTCCGGATGGAAAAATGGCACCGTTTCATAAAACGAAAGCACCAAGACGGACCTCCTTGGAAATGTTCAATGTTCATCTCTTCAGCTAGTGAAACTGCTTTTAGCCGAATGGTGACCGTCGAAACGCTTCTCCCGCTCGCTCTTTGCTCGATGATCCACCGCTCGAGTCTTTCCTCCAACTCGGGCCACCTCGCCTTATGTCCGCGGAAACTCAGCTGCGTTTTCTTGACCTGCCGGAGCTTGTTTTCCAGCTTCCTCCATTTGCGAACCATCGATTCGTTAATCTTAAGTTCTCTCGCCGCTGCTCGATTTCCATGTTCCTCCGCGTAGCTGATGGCCTTCAGTTTAAACTGTGCTTCGTAAGCGTGTCTCTTTGCCATTTTCAGGGTTGTTAAAACAACGATGTCCTGCATAATGCACATACCTGTTCTTTTATACAGGTATGTGCGATTGTCCCGGTATATACGATCAACGCCCACGCTTCACCCTTTAACGTTCTCATGGTGTTCTCTACTACGTCCTCCTTACAACACATAGGGCGCACCGCGCTATAGGGCGCGCCGCACTTTTTGAAGAAAATCTAAGACTTTTAAGTGCGCCTTATGGTCGTGAAAATACGGTACATTGCATTGATTGACAGTTATCCACAAGACGTTGTGGGGATATGATGCAAACAAATAGCTCCAGCTAACACTGAAATTGTGCATGAACTATGTGAAAAAGAATAGCAGGTGAAGTTACTTATGAAGACCTGTAGTCTGCACATGGAGCATTATTGTGAAAATACAGCACTTGATTTTATACTATCTGACCTGTAAAAATGCGGAAAGAACAATCGTCATACAGTTCTAGCACCTTAAAAAAAATAATTTACGTCTACATTTCAAATATATTGCATATTACATCAAACAAACTCGATCCATAATGACAACAAAAGTACTGTTCTGATATATCTGACCAATTGTATTGAAATGTTTTTGTTTTTTCGTGTTTTTTTCATGGGTTTTTTTTGACTGTCCCGTTTGGTTCTTTTGCCATTAGAATTATTGTCTAAAGGTGAAGAAAGATGCCCAACGGATTTACTTTACCAAATGGACCATCCCAGCCTTGCCTTAATGATCTATTTGATTCACCTTTTATTGTTTATTTTAATTTTTATTTTCACTTGTTAGATATTGGACAGACTTGAATGAGGAAAAGAATAGGGAGAAAGAAAGAGGGAAAGAAAAACAGCAGAGAAGAGGGACGGGGATAAAGGGCAAAAAACAAAAACCAACAAAATAAGCAGACAAAAAAAATACATATATCAATCACCTGGATCACCTGTTGAGAAAGAAAGAAGAAAAAAACAAAATACTAAATATTAAACATTATTGTGCAGCATGCAAGATCGACAGCACAGTGTGCTTTGAGGTAGGAGCCAAAAAGGGTGTAGTTTGTGTGTGTGATCATCCGTGTGTACACCTGTGAGCATGAACGCGCTTGTTTTTAAAAGGTTCCTTCATGTAATGATCTGCATGTGGGGGGCCACAGCCTCGTCCACCAGGGCATGAAGCAGGTATGGAGGAGATCAAAACTTTAGACATCCAGAGGCCCTCAGAGCACAAGAGACCAAGGAAGACTAACAGAGGGGCAACCGCGCCACTGTCCCAGAAAGAGCTGAGGAGAGCCCCAGATGAGGGGTCACTCAGCAGCCGCGGAGTAGAAGCCGGGGGGGGGGGTTGCAGTGACGTGCCCGTGAGCTCCGCCGGCAGCCAGCTGTGCCTGAGTGACCAAGCCCCAGGCCAAGAGGCTGAGGGCACCCCACCCCCAAAGTGGCCCGAGCGAGCCCCAGGCTCCAGGCCCCGACAAGCAGCCACCAAGGAGTGAGCCGGTGGGTACCTGGACGCCGATCCCCGGACACAAAGAACCACCAACACACCGATGTCTTGTTTTTATTTCATGTTATTATGTTGGGTAGTATTACATTTTATCGGAAATGAAAGAGGAAATAGAAAAAGAACAAACAGCTGTCATGAGAATTTTAATTACTCTTTAATGTTGAGCATTAGTGAAAGACGGCATTATTAGGTTATGTGTCAGAGTCAGAAAAATATGAGCACTTGCATATGTGTATAACACATTGTGTTGAGTTATAGCCCTTATTATGACGCCCCAAATGCCACATTGTCACCATCGAGAGTTTCCTTTTCCCACCCCGTTGATTTATAATGGAGATACACAGTTAAATACCTAAGGACAAATTGTCAGTCTTCTGCCAGCAGCATGAACAGTTTGCAGTAGAAGGCCATAAACTGGATTTATGCTAGGAATGTTGCTGAAAGTGAGGAAGATGAAATGACACAGTGAGCAATGTCTATAAAGCTGCACGTATGTTACCTTATTGAGCATTTTGTAGCATTTTCTGACTTGTCCTGTATTGAAGAATGAATTTATGATCTGTGGGTTTTGTTTTGGGATTCCGGGGGTTTGTTAAACTTTTTCAATGTTCAGGTTATTGATATTATCTGTTTGCTGTTCTTAGTAGCATCTGTTGTCTGTTCTTGAATTTTCATTTATTTATAGCATTTGCGTTTCTTATAATTTGCATTTCTTCCTGTTGTATTACTGTCTCATCCTTCTGTGTAAATTCCTCTAGGTTTAGCTAATTCATGTGTAACACTGATGTGTTTCAAATACTCTAAGATCAAAAGGTACTTCACCCAAATTTGATGCAAAAGAGCTCAATGATTTGGACCAGTAGGTTCGGCTACATACAAGAGAGGCAAACTGAATGAGACTCTGGCAACTGTGAGTTTTGAAAAATGCCGGCTTTGTATTTTCACCCAGAAAACAAAAGAAAAGAAAATATGACAAACATACAAAACATTACGAATAAAAGTGTCTCTTTTTGGTACCAGTATTTTCCTCAGTGACAACCCTGTGGCACAATCACAGTAATCACTTTAAAAAAAGAAACCTTACCTGGATGCACCCTTCTAAATGTACAAATTCACTTTCAAAATGAACCACAATCTCAATTAGTAAGATCCAAATGGCAACATTTGTTTGCAACTTCATATACTTTGTTAACAAATTGCAACAACCATTAAGCTGGAAAAGTGGATCCAACCGCCCACACCCACTTCCCTTCCTGTTCGTGGGATGTATAGAGTCCGTAAAAAGTCCTTAAAATAAACTGTCCGTAAGTCCAGGGGGATGTGTGTGAAGAAGGGGAACAACAAGTTCAAAGTGGCATGGTGTGTTTCTGTTTTGTTGCAGCTGGCACTCTGGCCTACCACAGAGTGTGGTAGGCCAGAGTGCTTTTGAAAATATGTGGTGTCTTGATAAACTGAGCAGATATTTGAGGTTTACACAGCTACATTCTCACCTGAAAATGTTAAACGTTTATTTTGTGACCCAGAAAGAATAATAAGAGTAATATTAAAACTAACTAGCTGCCGCCATTGTTGGAAACTGAGCTGGGCTGCGCTATGAATTCTGGGACAGAGCTTCTTCTTCTTCGCGTTTAACGGCAGCTGGCATCTTTGTACATGCAGTGCTGCCATCTTCTGTTTCAGTCTGTTATTACACTCTTAAATTCTACTACTTATTCAAGCATCTTTTGTGATCTTACAAAGCTTCAAACGACGCGTCGACTGTTAAATCAGTCGTCGATGATTTTGATAGTCGATGTAATCGTGACTAGTCGACTAATCGTGGCAGCCCTATCCATAACCAACCTTCAGCGATTCCTGTATGGATGCCCCTTAAAAATGGTCTTGTCAAGTTGCTGAATAGATGGCGACAAAAAGATGCTCATTTATGTGTAAATTTGAAGTATAAAAGTGTATCCCCTCTAAGCATATTTTAAGGGTTTATTCCTGTTGACCTTGGATGGATCCATCACAGCTAAAGAAAAACAGACCAATCATTCTTTCAACATACTCACTTTCATAAACCAACAGAGACTTATAGGAAATTTCTCGAAAGTAATCATTGATGCCACAGTAACAAGGTGTATTGCATTTATTTTCAACTGGTGAAAAGTTGAAAAGACAACTTTTCATCATTCACATTTTAACAAAATTGAGGTGGTGTGTTTTTGTGAACATCTTTTCAAAGCCTTAAAAAACACGTTTTGAATCTTTTAACTTTTACCCACATCTGTGGTCACAAATGATAAAATCTCTTTTAATAAGGTCTCTGGGTTGGGTAAGCTTAAATGTCAATTGTCTGTGTAGAAACTGACGTGACGTTGATCGAGCAAAAGCTGAAGGTGTTAAAAAAAGTTATGCTGGGACACTGTGACAAAAATCAGATCGTGCACCAGGTTTCCAGTGTTCTGAGCCCTCATCTGCAGCAAACTCTGCAGTTCCAGCACTTTCAAAAATAACATGTCCTTAATGACCTCACTCCCACACACCTCACTCCCTGCCTTTCTTCTTCACTTTACATTTGAACTCTATTAGGCTAATATTTATGCCTGTTTAACATGAAAGCCTCTGCCGCTCTCCAAAAGTGACATCAATTTTCTTTTTGTGCAAACTGAAATTTGGGCCAAGCTAGTAACTCAAGAAACCCATGTCTTGGATTCATGATTCACTCGGACTATTCATTCATTTTGTATCTCCTCTCGTAGACACATTCATCCAAGACTGTTTGCAAAGCTGTTTCATTGTGACAGTAATACCAATATGCCCCTTTGGCACTGTGTATAAACATTTTCATGTCAAATATGCCACTTTCCAGTTGTAATAAATAAGAGTGGCAGTAGGCAACAAAATTGACGTGGAACACATTTCTACTTTTAGTACAAATGTAGCACAAATCTATACACACACACAAACACTCATATAAGGCAACAGGAGTACGGTGCTACACAGCACCAACTAGGGAATCATTATGTAATATACCATATATCAAAGTCACCCCTTGAGCGACTTCAGGGATAATTGATACAACAAAGGATCACACTGCCTGAGCCATAGGAGTCACCCAGAGTAGCTCCTAAATCACTGCAAGTCAGCATGACACATTATGGCTACTTTTGCTTTGCTGTGTGCCATTTGATATAATTTAAAGGAGTGGCAGATTTACAAAGTTTCTCTGAAAACTGTTTATTCACAGCTGGGGCTATATTTCTATTAGGCGCATATGTGTGTATCTGGCACAACAAAGCCACAAAATAATAATCTCACAGTATGATGACAGTTAAGAAGACATTACATAGTGCCTATTCAAGGAATTTTAAATACCCATACATAATAATATGTACTGCTCACACCGCAGAAAGTAGGATATAAATGTACTGGTGAAAACATGAGCAGTTATTTACCATAGAAAGTCGCTAATTTTTCCAATATAACATGACATTCAGTACATGCTGAGCTGTGATAATCGGTGATAATTACACTCAATTTTATTTGACAGGAGACAATAGCCTGGACAGGAACAACGCAATGAATACTATTTCTTTTAAATCAGAAGACTGTTTCTATAAAATTGACTTAAAGCATAAACATTATTTAACAGATGAATAAGGTTTTTTATGCTTTCGTGTTTATATATATATAGGATAGTTATCTGTCTCTGTCTTACCCAATAACAAACTGGCAGCCTGTCCAGGGTGCACCCCTTCTTCTTGCCCTATGACAGCTGTGATAGGCTCAAGCCCCACTGCTACCCTGAGTTGAATAAGGGAAAGAAAGTGGATGGATGAATGGTTTGGTCTACTTAAAATAAAAAGTTCATAATGTCAAGGAGCAATCTCAAGTGAAGCACTGCATGAATTTAATTTAGAGAGCTGAGATACAGACATCTTTTGCAGGCAGAAATCCTGTTGATTTTCCTGCAAGTTCAGAGGTAAGGATAACAGTAACTGAACACAGCAAATTAAATATTTAAGGAATTCAAGAGAGGTTATAGAGCAAGGATGAGCAAGCGAAAAAGAAATTGCTTCCTGACATCTTTACCTCATGTGTTATGAAACTCTACCCAAGATCCTGGTTTAAAACAGATACATGATGCTTAATTATTATTGATAACACATATTAAGGTCCCTATGAAGGACACTGAAGGTAAAGTTCAGAACAACACACAGCACCTTATTCCAAAATGTTGACAGAAGCAGACAGATAACTGGAACACTGTCGAAATTCAAAACACCAGGTTGACCATGTTCAGAGGCCACTGAAGCCACCAAACCGATGCAGGCACACCAACCTGATTGTCAGAAATTACAAGAGAGAAGAAGTGCAGCTTTGCAAAACACGACTATCTGGTGAGTCAGGAAATAAACTTACTTATTTATTTATTTATTCGCTCTGTCAAACTGACTTTGATGTGTCAGTCTGTCCTTGAGTGTTTACACTTAGAGCTACGCAGAGTTAAGGTTTGTGCTTGTGATTAATGGAAGATTACCATCACAGTTTAAAGAAAACAACTTTAGAGGCTGTTAGAAAAAACAGATAAATCTCAGGTCATATCCTTTGTCCTTCCATCTATTCACTTCCTTTTTTTATCACTTTTTCTGGCTATACAGCAAGAACCTACTCCTTTCTGCAGTGAAAATAAAAAATGAAATGTATTTACTTATTCAGATACCTTATACTATTTTTTTAAGGCAAGATTAGTAGATCATTGCACTGGCTAAGCAGATGACAGGTCTTTTGGACTGCAATCATAATAGTCATTAACCTCAATAAATGATCCTTTTTATGCAAGTCATACTGCCTCAGCACCTTCATTTAGAACGCAATTAAGTTTCTGACACCTGAATGGAGGACATTATAATGGCTAAGATGAGCTGACATTTTAAAGATATCACTACTTTGGGAAATGAAAGATATTCTCATGTTAAAAAAAGAGACAGGAAGTAAAAGCAAGAAAACTGATAAATAAAATATTCTTAAGTGTAATTACACCATGCCTCATGACTGAGTGATATGCCACTCTTTTTGTCTGAGTGAAGCAACCATTTTCAGCCTGCTTTCACCTGGATATCTTATAATTATCAGTTGAAGTGGCTGGCTGTAAACACACTGCTGACTACACTATTTTGAGTGTCCTCTATATTCCTGTCTGTTCCAGCTCCACCATCTTCCCCTCCCACTCTCTTTTAGACACTGCCTGCATTTTCTCAATAAATAATCTGCCTCCATTAGCCATGAATGAATAATGGCTATATTTAAGGGGCTATGGGAAAGCAACATCTTTTTTGTTCCACCTGTTAAAGGTTGAAACAGAAATATTTCTGTGGGAACTGTCAAGATGTAGCAAAACTAAGTTTAACATTCATTTGCCATTTTAAAGTGCTTTGAATCCAAGAACAGCAGTAGTTTCCAAGTCACAGTAGTGTTTGCTTTTTTAAGCTATTAGTCACAAGGATTTACTTCGTTTTCTTCATTTTATGTATCTATTCCATACAAAGAAGTCTTAGGGCCACATTAAGAAAAAAAAATGTTATTGATCATTTTGAGAATAAAGCTGAAATTTCAAGATTAAAGTTGTGATTCTATTTTGAGAAAAAATTCAAAATGTGGAGATTACAGTTGTTGTTTCAAGACAAACTGCAACAGCTGAGTTATCTCTGAGTTAGTGAAATTGTACCTCAGAATCGGAGAGATATGATTTCTCTTTCAGCACATAAACCCAATTGTAGTGACAAGCATAAGGAGTAAAGCGAAGATGGTCAAGGAAGCTACATCTAGTCAGATTGAAAAACACACAAACTTGGAACAGGGGATTTGTGCAAAATGAAATGGCTGGTAATGGACAGATATAAGGTTATCAATGGTTACACCCTCATGCAATAAAGAGGATGAATGTTGTATCAGAAAACAGCTGATCAGCTTGTTTCACTCATCTAACTCATCTAAACAAGGCATTTTGTAGAATTTTGTAGAGACTATATATAAAGCAAATGTGACTATTTGTCTTGAATGAAATTCCACTGTGGGCACCGAGTCAGAACAGTGTGTGTGAAATACAACAACATCAACAAAAAAACCAAACAACAAATGCTCAGCTTCACTTTAGTATTTTTTGTTTTGGTTTAATGGATATAGCTGAATTACTGCTTCATAAATACCCTCAAATAAATACTACTTTATATATTCTCTATCACGATATTTTGCTTTGTGTTTTTGTGGTTTTTTTGTTTGTTTTTTCATTTCCCTTTAGTACTTCCCCCATTAGGCCGGGCTTTTGTTTTTTATGTTCTAACCTCATAATAGTATTGATGACCTGCTAAAACCCTTTGTGATACTGTTGCCATATCAATAGACTCAGTATTGTGTGGGGTTAATGAGTACACATTCACTTTGACCCTTAAAGTGTTTAGCTTAACTACACAGATACAATACACACACTCATCACTCACATGAACACACAAATGTGGCAGCACTTTCATTGATGATAAGTGTGTGCCTAGGGTATTTTACAGCAGCACATCTATTAATCAGTTTAAATACAAAAACCCAGATGAAAATAAAAGAAATATGCACAGCTTGAGTTTGACCAAAGGGCATCATGCTGAGTTATTCCCTAGAGTTTATTACTGTAGGAGCCATATTAATCAATACATAAACACAGTCGCCTGCTGGTGAAGGGGAATGAATCAAGACCATTAGGTGTTTATGTGTGCACATGGATTTGATGCATTGGTTTTATATTGAGGCTGCAATGTAATTTCTTTTAACAATAATGAGTTACATTTGATAGTTTTACACATTTGTTACTGCAAGCTTAGCAGTTTTTTGTTACTGTGCTTAGCTCTCGTCTACGACTCAACCTCATCTAATTTAGATAAACAGTGGGGTGTAACACATAATGTTAATGTTTTTCATTTCATAATTATGTTGAAAACAAGTTAATGACCGTGTAGACAAAAATACAGTGTATAAAAGGATTTGGTCTTTATTATTCAGATCCTATCCAGGAAGATTCTGTCAGAATGCAAGCATAGAAGCTACAACTTTAGTGTAACATTAGAAAAAATATTCCAGTATCACAGAAATTGACTTATCAATTAGTGCTTGTTGTACTTTATGTCAGGGGCTTTACTAAAAAACAAAGCAGCGAAGATTTTCCCCCAAATTAACAGTATGCTACTTGTAAACAGGATTTGATTTTTTTTTCCTTTTTTGACCAGCTTTAAAGACAGTTTAATTTTATCAGTCTTGGCACTAAACTGAGTGGGGGTAGAAATTAGTGTTACTGAGGCATTTATCTCCCGCTTGCTATTTTTAAATACACTGTGTGCATAGTGTATATATTTGCATTTATAACAGATGCAAATATACACACTTGGTATTAAGTAAAACATTTTTTTTTTCGTTTGTCCGAACAAATGGATAAAATAATCTTTTATTTGTCTACTTTAGAACAATTCAACTCTGACTGCTAAGAGGCATGTCATCCCCTCTAAACTTTGCAGTGTTACAAATTGTGAGTTATTCCCTCAAGCAAAGTCTGCAGGATTCTGGAGCTCTGGAAAGTTTTCAGAGAGTGCTCTAAAAGTCCATGGGAGCCCCAAGCTGTTTCAAGTTTTGCACAGGTATTCTTTTGGTTCATATCTCCTGACCTGTGAAGTGGACATGTCAGTGATAAACTGACACTTAAGCTGTTACAGTTTTTCTCCATTGGTTTGGCTCATTTCTTGAAACAGAAATTACATTCTCAAAATAACATGGACAAACCTCCAAACCTCTTGGCAAATGTTCACAACAGAATGGCATTTCTCATTCATTTTATCAAATGGAAAATGCCTTAGTACATGTCTCAATTGTCTCAGTGCATCTTTGCAAATGATTAAGTACAAGTAGCCTACAGTTATACAGTTAGCCCACATTTAGCACATTTTCCAAATGAATAGATCTTGTAGATCTAAACTGATTAGTTGATTCTCAGTCTAATGATCATTCCCTCCAAAACATGTCAGCATGATTTCATTGTATAAGTACTTGCATGCACAACTGTCTGTTCAATTGTCAAAATTGGTCAAGAACATAATACCATGAATACCATATATGAACTTCTTTGAATATTTGATAAATTGATGACAGTCATTGACAGTCAGGTGAAACTAGACTAACGAAGGGGTAGTGTCACACACAGGTGTGTTCCATGATTGTGTGCTGCCAAACACAGATATATAGAGCTTGACCAGAGCCAGTCCGATCTTTGAACATGGATAGACAAGGCCAAGCAAACGGACAAGGGGAAGTTCTTCCTCAAGGAGGAGGAGGAGGACTGAGAATGCGTGGTGGAGGAACAGGGGGAAGAGGCAGAGGAGCGCGAAGACACTGTGCTGTCCTGAATGAAATTCGGGCCACAATTATAGACCATGTCATAAACCATGGCCTCACAATGGCAGAGGCAGGTCGTCGAGTGCAGCCTAATGTGCCTCGCTCTACAGTCTCCTCCATCATCCAAATCTTTCGCAGGGAAAACAGGTATGTACTCTATGTAATCTATGATGGAATTATATGTTGTATAGGACAGGGCACTGTGCGTGAGGCAAAAAATGTATAACTTTAGAGATTTTGTGTGGATCTGCCTACAGTAGTAGGTCTATACTAGCAGGTGGAGAGGACTAGTGGAATGTTTTGATACTAAATATGACAAGAAATATATTGAACAAATTACTGTAAACTATGGAATTACATAATTTATACAGTTTAGAGTAGTATTCCAGTCACTGTGCAATGTTGCATTAGGATTGTGGTGAAGTTACTGTGAGTAAAACAATAATACAATTACACTGATAACTTACTGTATTCTGTTCTTTGTGTAGGATTGGACGACAACCTCACGTGGGTTGTCGTCCAATGAACAACAGGAAAGAGATTTGTAACATGGTGATGGCAAATAATGCCATCACAATGAGACAGATCCGTGATGCCTTCAGGACAATCATATTCCAGAATATAAACACATTAAGCATCTCCACAATAGACTGGGTTTTGACGAAGCATCAGATGACAATGAAACAAATCTACAGGGTACCATTTGAGAGGAACTCTGACCGAGTGAAGGATCTGCGCTACCAGTATGTAAATGTAAGTCAATTACTGGTTGTCTCTCATTATAACCTTACCTGTAATCACAGTAAGCAGTAGTTCACTTATTTTGTTTCAATACCTCCTTTACCTGATTTCAGAATCAGTATTTTCTTCATCTGACTTTAAGAATTTCAACAGAAAACTGCAGTTTACTGTATGATACGATTCTCATTATAATCCTTATTTTGTTGTCTCCCAATCAAATCTATCTAATACTGTAGGTTTTACTGTAACATCTCAGTAAGTCATCAGTATTTCCCACTCCCCTTTCTATCAAATACCCCTGCAGCACTTCCTCATAGGCCTATCACTAGTTTAGAACCACTGGAGCAGTGGCCTGTAGTATATTGAACCTGTGGGGGAGAACATGTAATTGTCTAACTGTAGTATATGACTCTTCTGTATGACTGATTTTATGTTCTTTACTCTATTTTAGAGAATAATGGCATTGGAAGGACATGAGACCCCTCACATCCTGGTGTTCATGGTTGAAGTTGGCTTCAACCTGGCCAAGGGCCGAAGACGTGGCCATAATATTATTGGCCACCGGGCCACAGTGGATGTCCCAGGTCAGCGAGGGGGCAATATAACTATGTGTGCTGCCATTTCTGAGAATGGTGTGGCCACTCACATCCCCAGTCTTGGCCCATACAACACACACAAGCTCCTCATCTTCTTGGATCGCCTTTATACCGATTTTATCCCTGAAAATGAGAGGTCTCATAGGGCCTCACCTACCCATTCATGTAATTGTGTGGGACAATGTCAATTTCCACCATAGCCCACTCATTAGGAGCTTGTTTGCAACGCATCCAAGGATGGTCATGGGGTTCCTACCACCTTACTCTCCTTTCCTCAATCCGATAGAGGAGTTTTTCTCTGCTTGGAGCTGGAGAGTGTATGAGCATCATGCTCAGGATCAGCCATTTCTGCTCCATGCTATGGACGCAGGGGATGGTTGCGGCATGCACGCCGTGTCTTCCCTCGTTGCATTGCTAGAGAAAGTATCCGCTGTGATGTGGACGAGAATCTGTGGCCAGACGGACAACAGCGTGTAAATAATCAGGAGGGTGAAGACAGTGGACAAGAGCGGGAGAATGAGTACAGCGACCACTGAATAAGTCCTTGTTTTTTGATTTTGTGTTCATACAATTTACTACTGTAATGTACATTTTCTTTTTACATATGTATGAAACTTTCTTTGCGTGTGAATAAAAAATGGTTATAACTTCCTTGGTAGTGTGAGTGCAATCTGTGATGTCAAACCTTGGAGGCTACTCTTTTCTGTCGTATATTGTTGGTCCTCTGCCATAGTGACAAAACATCTAAACATTTTGTATGGCAGTACTCACACAATGCCAAAGGGACGATGCATTTTGGGGGCACTGACTATTCAGATTAGAAAGAAATGTAGTTTTGACACATGAGTGAACAGTTTTGGAAGAGATATGAGCTTTTGCAGGTGAGCTATAGTGTTGTGCTAAACTGTAAGAGTGTTTTGCCAAATGATCTTAGAGTTTTGAGAATGTAATTTCTGTTTCAAGAAATGAGCCAAACTAATGGAGAAAAACTGTAACATGTATAGCCAACAGTGAAAGAACTAACATCTATATATATTTTTTTTTTACAGTCTTACATGATTTTCAGGTCTTATTTAGAGCTGTCATGCTTCACACATGTAACTTGTTTTTTCACCTTTTTTTTTTCTTGGCTTTTATCTCACTCATCAGTGTACTTTCTTACCTGTCTAATGGCATTTTTACAGAGATAGATGTAAACGTTGGGAACCCAAAAGTCAACATGGTTAGCGTGATAAAAGTGAGAGGGTTTGGTTATGAGGGGGAGGGAAAATAGACGGGGGGTGGAGAACAAGGGATGGGAAAATTGAACTGAGACAAGGCAGTGAATCACCAGAGGAGAGAGATGCAGGGCGTGTTAAACAAGTGAGGAAACAAAGGGCATGAGGAATTTAAAATTACGAAAAAGAGAAAACTAAGGGCTAAGAGAGGGGCTAGATTTGAAAAGTGCAGACATAGAAGGAGACGAAGTAATGTGATGGAAGAATTAAATCCGTCTCACTCTTCATTTGCCCCCTTTAACCACGTTTCACCTGTGTGTATAGGTGGGAGCGAGTGTGTGTCAAAGTGTTTGAAAGAAACTAAGCTTCTAACAGAATGTAGTCTCAGTCTTAATCCTTTTGTGTCTCCATACCTTATAATCAACCCGCGCCCCCCTTTTTCACTTTCCCCTTTATTCCTGCTGCACTGGCCAGTGAACAACCCTGCTGCTAAGTGTTTCAGTATCAATAAAAATGAGTGAGAAAGAGGGAGAGGAAAATTAAGGGAGAGAAAGAAATATAACTCGTAAATCCCCCTGGCCTAAGGGAGTACAGCACAGCATTAGGTACTCCAGGGGCTGCTCAGTCATGCACATACTACATAAGAAGCCCTCTAGGCCTGTTTAAAGTGCATGTCAGGTATACTTCATCAATACAAATAACTGTTGCAAAGCGTCTCAAAATACAAATGAGAATTGCTTTGGAATGAACGAGATTAACGAGAGAAATGTCACAAGGAGCACAAAAGGGAGAAAGGGAAGAAGAACTAAATTGCAGCCGTTGGCAGGTGTTGTAGTCAGGGCGGCACCAAGTGGTCAGCCATTGATAACGGCTGTAAGATAACAACGTTTTTAAAACTACCCTTTGATGATTTATTGCAACTTAAAAACAACAAGCAGCATGCTGTTGGTTTTAAAAAGATGGGCAAAATGTTTTTAGGCAAGGTATGGATCATGTGAAGCTCTTGATGGGTGCAAAACAAGGAAAACAGAAAAACAACATTCAGTAGTTATCTTCCACTGTGTTACTGGATGAGACACATGGATTGTGGGCTAGTTTAATTTAATGGTGTCTTTCTTCAGGGCAGAGAGTGAGGCAACACAGGCTTGTCCTTCGGGGTGTGATATTTATTAATTAGAACTGCTCCACTAGTGTCACCCGTCCTACTGAGAATTGTTCTCAGACTCAGAATAAAGGTGTTTTGTGAATCTTGAGATTTTATTTATTAAAGAATAGGCCAATTTATGTTTATACTGGGAACTTTGTCGTTAAAGAAATATCTAATCAGCCAATCACTTGGCAGCAACTCAAGCCACTGAGACAAACCACGCGTGAGAATGGGGAAGGAGGTGGTTTAATTCATTTTGAACATGGCTTGGTTGTTTGTGTCAGACAGACTAGTCTGAGTATTTCAGAAGCTGCTGATCTACTGGGATTTCTTTCTGCACAACCATCTCTAGGGTTCACAGAGAATGGCCCAAAAAAGAGAAAATATCCAGTAAGAGGCAGTTCTCTTGGTGAAATACACTAAAATGCCACATGAAGTTTGGAGGTCTGCTTTTACCCCCATGTAGTGGGCAAAATAAGTATTGAACATCTTACCACTTTTTTAAAGTAAATATATTTCTATAGGTGCCTGTAACAAACCCACAGCAGACCCGCGTGCACGTTCATGCTTTGCAGCATTCTTTATTTAAACACAAACACACACAGAGCTGCAGCTCTCTCCTGCAGCCAGCTCAACATTACCAACCCCCAAACCACAGGACCCAGTGCAATATTTAAGTGGGCGGGGGTGATTGCGGATGCCGTGCAGGTGCGTCCGCCTTCCCTGCACGGCACCGCAAGCCACGCCCCGCCACAGTGCCATTGACATGGAATTTTCACCAGATGCATATAAGAACCCATCCAATCCGCAAAAGCAAAGAAATCAAACCATAGATGCCCATAAATTATCTGGGTGAGCTTAAGTCATAATTTTATACAAATAGAGTTGATTACATTTACTTCTGTTGTTTGTATGTAAGTATTTTCTAATGACTACAACTTAATTTTGGACCTGAAGGAGCATTTAGGAGTCTATGATGGTGAAACCCTCGGTTGAGACTAAATTTTAAATGTGGTGTTCATGCATATACCGGAGGAATCTATGTGCTGTGGCTGTATATGTGTGCGGATAGATTAAATGTTTAATGTGCAGCCAATACTCTTCATTTATTAATCAGCAAATAAGATAACTTTGCCTTCCATTTCACTGGTACTTATATTTCTTTGCCATTACACCACAGACATACTTATACATACCGACACACGGTACAGCAAACCACCCACAAACACACACATTTATTCAGTACTGTGCAGAAGTCTTGAACTAACACTCATTTATTTATATTTCACTTTCAAGGAGCTTCTTCATTTTTTAAGTGGTCTTAACTAATAGTTCCAGGCTTTCTGAAGATTTGATTTGGACATCAGCTTCTTTTTTATCCATTTCCCAATCCGTATACCTGGCCATTTTCAAGTGAATTATTTTGTCTGTTTGTAAAGCCACTTAACACTGACCTTTGAATCATTTAAATATAAAAATGCGACCTAACATAACAGACAACATAGGAAAGAAACAATTTCCAATTGTATCTTTGGGCATTTTGTTACTAGCAGGCTATTAATTCAGGTTAATTCAATTTTATTTATACAGCACCAAATCACAACAACAGTCACCTCAAGGTGCTTTATATTGTAAGGTAGACCTTACAATAATAGAGATGGACCGATCCGATATTACGTATCGGTATCGGTCCGATACTGACCTAAATTACTGGATCGGATATCGGAGGAAAATAAAAAATGTAATCCGATCCATTAAATATCACGAAAGCACCTCACAAAACTTGCAACACGCCGTAACTCACCTCAGAACGTTAGCACGTCGGAGCAGTATGCATCACGTGATAGAGCGGCTGTGGCATGCGGGACCTGTCGGTGGTCTGGATAGCATTTGGAGCTTCGCTAGCAACCCGGCATTTCATCTCCGACAAAGTTATCCCCGAGAGAAGTAAAGCAAGTGTGTAAGTCCATCTCTGAATGTTTGTAAAGCATTCCTGCGTTAAGCTTAACAAGCGATATATGCCTCTTCTTGCTGCTACTTCAATCATGAAACTGCTTAATGATCAGGTGATCGGCTTTTCTGTTGCCAGTACGTTTGTTTTTGGCCCACTTTGACCTATTTTTGCAGAAAACTTAAAGACATTACAAGAAAGCTTGCCCACAGTTTATATATCTATGTGTCAGGTTAGACAGATATGATTGCTGCCTGGGCATTGCAGTTAAATTGCAAAACTTAACAGTAATCTGAGCACGTCTCATGACTCAACCTAGGTCCAAATGTTATTGAAGTTGAGAATGGGTTAAGTTCTTTTCTGTCATTCCAGGCCCTGGATTTGTTTAAAGTTATGTGTAATAACTGAGAGGACATGACAAGTTATGAAAATCATTAGATACCACTGATCTCACGAGAACTGCTGTTTCTGTGTGTGCATTTTTTACATGGCATATTGTATGGACTAAAATGGTAGCTAAATCCATTTTCGGTTAGTATGTTTAATTATTTTATTTTAGAATATATAAATTTTTTAAGACCATTGTTAGTTTTAATCTAGTTTAAACCAAACCACTCCACTGGATTCAGCTACATTCTGGACCGTGTTTCTGGAATGCAGTAGCTAGTGAGCTGATTAAAGGCCGTAACAGCCAATCAGAATTTTTGCATCCAATTCTGTAATTGGTAGGTTTTGTGGCACACTTATAACGGTGTACAGAGAGTTGAGCACTGAGAGCAGGTCCACAGATGTCTGTCAGCACACAGAGCAGAGATCTGAGCAACAGCAAATGCCAACAACTGAGCGAGAGGGGCTATTATTGTGTGTATATACAGTGGCTTGCAAAAGTATTCGCCCCCCTTGAACTTTCCCACATTTTGTCACATTACAGCCACAAACATGAATCAATTTTATTGGAATTCCACGTGAAAGACCAATCCAAAGTGGTGTACACGTGAGAAGTGGAACGAAAATCATACATGATTCCAAACATTTTTTACAAATAAATAACTGCAAAGTGGGGTGTGCGTAATTATTCAGCCCCCTTTGGTCTGAGTGCAGTCAGTTGCCCATAGACATTGCCTGATGAGTGCTAATGACTAAATAGAGTGCACCTGTGTGTAATCTAATGTCAGTACAAATACAGCTGCTCTGTGACGGCCTCAGAGTTTGTCTAAGGCTATGTTCACGCTGCAGGTCTTAATGCTCAGTTCTGATTTTTTGATCAAATCCGATTTTTTTGTCTGCTTGTTCACACTACAAATAAAATGTGACAGCAAACACGCTCTAGTGTGGACCATCAAAGCGGCCAGCATGCACAAAAGAAGACGTCACACACTGTTTAGACCAAGAGCAAACAATATTGTTTGACTGATGGCCCTTAATATAAAGACTTCGGACTTTACGTTTCCCAATTTTTTGTTATTTACATAATAATGTAAATGACCTAATAATTATCCTTATTGCTGTTTTAGAGAGGAGCCGTGCTTCAAAGGATAGCTGCAGATTTCTGTCAGAATCTGCAGATTATACAGTACAAATAAAATGTTCATGTTTCTCCAATGTTGTCTTCCCAACAGTTTCACTGACATCTACATGGGATGGCCAGGAAGCATTCACGATGTCTTCTCTGGCGCTTCTCTGGCGCTGATAATTGGCGTCTGTCTGTCGCTTTCTAAAACATTGGATATGTATCAGATTCAGGACCACATGCGAAAGTGACCCAGATCGGATTTGAAAATATCGGATTTGTGCTGTTCACACTGTCATACCATGATCGGATATGGGTCGCATAGGGTCAGAAAAATCGGATAAACTGGTTAAAAATATTATATAATTCCCCAACAGCTTGTGTTAGAACAAATGACCAGACATCCTCCATCTTCTGTCTCTTGAGGGGCACCAGGCAGGGATGCCCACTCTCCCCTTCACTGTTTGCAATTTTTATTGAACCACTAGCAGCAGCAATTAGACAGAATTCAGTAATTAAGGGCATAAAATGCAAGAACGTGGAACATAAAATCAGCCTTTATGCGGATGATGTGTTACTCTTTCTCCAAAATTCACAAACCAATATCTCTGGGGTGATTGAATTGATAAACTCTTTTGCAAGAATATCAGATTACTCAATTAACTGGTCAAAATCTACAGTTCTACCGATTAATTGCTCCCTCCATAATTCCTCTTCTACACCACTGCAATCGGGAAATATAAAATATTTAGGTATTAATGTTTCTCCCAAGCTTGCAGATCTAACTAAATTAAACCATATCCCACTTTTAAAGAAGGTAGAAGATGATCTGGCTAGATGGAAATGTCTACCCATATCACTCATGGGAAGGGTTGCCGCTATAAAAATGATGGTCTTACCAAAAATAAATTATTTATTCTCAATGATCCCAACTAAACCGCCACAAGATTGGTTCAGATCTCTAGATTCATGTATGTCCAAATTCCTTTGGAAAAATAAACCCCCACGTATAAGCTTAAAAACACTACAAAAGACCAAGGATAAAGGAGGACTTGAACTGCCTAACTTTCAGCACTACTTCTTAGCCAACAGGCTTCAGTTTATCTCAGGATGGCTAAAACACACCCTCTTAGATGAACCTTGGCTAGATGTAGAACAAGCACTTTGCAATAATCTAGAGATCTCAGACCTACCATTTATCAGCTCAAACATCCAACGACATGAATGCTTTAAAAGCATCAACATCAGCTCTTCTCTGACAGCATGGTGGGAGTTTCTAAAATTGACGGCGTCTTCATTATTCCCATGCAAACGTACACCTATCTGGAACAACCCTGACATATTACAAAACAATAATATGATAAACTTTTCAGATTGGAGTGGTAAAGGAATCAAATATTTAGAACATATACTAGAAGGAACAGAATTTATTTCATTTGACGGACTAGTTACACAATATGGGATCAACAAGAAAAGATTTTTAGAATATCAACAAATTAAATCCATAGTAAAAAAGAAATTTAAACCGGGTCAAGTTGAACTACAAACACCACCAAGTGTGGTTCAATTTCTTACTCTTAAAACCCCCCAAATTACTATCCAAAATATACAGAATGCTTTCTAAAACAGATGAATCAATATCACTACCTATTGCAAAATGGGAAGCGGATTTATCAGTTAACTTAGACCTAAACTTCTGGTCTCAGATTTGCTTAAAAACCTTTCATCTAATTAGAAATCCCAGTCTTCAATTAATTCAATACAAAATATTACATAGAGTGCACTATACAGGTCATCGGATGTTCAAGATGGGCTTTACGTCTACCAACAACTGCTCACACTGCCAAACCAATTCACCGGACCATTATATCCACGCTCTTTGGTTCTGTCCACCAGTTCAGAAGTTTTGGCGCGAGATATGTGAAGACTTATCGAAGTGTCTGAAATGTAACATTCCAACTTCCCACTTAGTGTGTTTGTTGGGCAGCTTAGATTATGTCACTTCAGAAAAGAATATCGCCCATATGGTTTTCACTGCCCTATGCATAGCCAAGAAAACAGTCCTCATGAACTGGAAAAATAAAAATAATCTTAATTCTAACCAATATAGAAATTATCTATTAGATTACATTAGTCTTGATACAGCCTCTGCCACCACATCAGATCAATTGCTCTGGGCTCCTTTGATCAGCTCCATCACCTAGTGGGGGTGGGGGGGTCATAGTTTGATCCCACCTTCACTGTTGTGATTGGTGTGGGGGTAGGGACAGGCTTAGGGCGTCGGGGGGTTCCCCGGAGGCATCTTTCTTGGGGGGCTCAACCCGGGGTAGCGGTCATGTCCGGTTAGGGGCTCTGTTGGCTCTCAGGTGACTGTTTCCTCGCGGCTGCGTGCAGCGGGGCTAGGGGAGGGTCTGTGCTGACGGACGTGGGTTACTGACCTGGTAGCCTGGCTGCCCCTGGGTGGGTCCGGGATGGGCGTGAGGTTCTGGGGGCGCTCCGTCTCTGGGCTGCATCGAGCCACCTGGGGGGCTCTTCAACTGGTGGGGAAGATTGTCACATCTTGCAGGAGCTTTCCTCTCCTCAGGGGCTCTCTCTGCAGGAGGGGGAGATACAGGAGAGGTGGAGGAAGATCTCAGCCTGGGTGTTTATTGTCTTATGTAGTCTGGAAGAAGAGTGGATGGTGGGGTGGGTGCAGTTTTCTCTGTGGTGGGGTTGGGTGGACTGTCCCGGGCTCTGTGGGGCCGGGGGGCGCTGCTGCGCTGGGCCCCGGTCTGGATGGGCCTGGGCCCCCTTTCCCTGGCGGGTCGCGGAGTATAGGGGTGCCTACTAGGGTCAGCGGGGGAGCTGGCCCCAGGGAGGGGTCACTTGCCCCTCCCTTCCTTCCCTCCCCATCTCCAGCTGCCTCCCTCTTCCCGCTCCACCACAACCACCCACACATGCAGGACCTTGGAGTAGGGGTATGTCACCAGGGTGCAGAGGAGGCTACCCCCCCCCCCCCCCCCGTCCCCTTCTGGCTGCCTCTGCCTCAATTTTATCCCACAACTTAGACATTCACATTACTCACACTCTCATTACACATACATATAGGATCTTGGGGGTGGGCACGATACACGGAATCCAAAGTACCATCAGGGTGTACACCCCACCCCTGGCGTCGTTGCCCACCTCTCAATGTTAAATACACTTAGTCATTGAGGGCTAGCAGGAGGGACCATGCGCTTACCTGCTGCTCTCTGGCAGGTAGCTCCATGCCCTCCTGGGTTTTAAATGCACCTTAGAACACACATGCATCAACACTACAATGAGCGGGTGGAGGGAGGTTTGGAGTCTTCTCTCACCCCCATTCTCTGCGACCTGCTGGAGCGGGGGGGCTAGGAGGAGGAGTTGGCCGTCCGACTGCGGTCTGGAGTGTGGGGCCTCCCTGCTGCTGCGGAGTCGGGGCGGTCTGCCTCCCCCCACCGCAGGGAAAAGGGTAACACCACCTGGGTCTGGGTGCAGTTCCCCCCTCCAGGGGCAAGGGTACCTAGACCCGGTTTGTAGAGTACGCTTGGGGAGTGTGATCGTGTGTACAGCGTCTCTTTATGTCTGTCTCCACATTGGTTGAGTGTGGAGTAAGCGCATATGAGAGCATGAGGGTGGGAATGGATGTTTGTATCTGTGTGTGCCTGTATTTCTGTGTCTATATGTCAGGTTGGGTGTCAGGCACCACCTCTCTGGGGACATCTTAGGCCCTCCAAGGTTTGGAGGCCTATCTCCCCCTACCACCACTTCCCCTGCCAGTGGCGGACTCCCTCAGACATCGGTGCGTTGGTGGTTCTTTGTGTCCGGGGATGGGCGTCCAGGTACACACCGGCTCACTCCTTGGCGGCCGCTTATCGGGGCCTGGAGCCTGGGGCTCGCTCGGGCCACTTCGGAGGTGGGGTGCCCCCGGCCTCTCGGCCTGGGGCTCGGTCACTCAGGCACGGCTGGCTGCCGGCGGAGCTCACGGGCGCGTCACTGCAACTCCCCCTGGCTTCTGCTCCGCGGCTGCTGAGTGAGCCCTCATCTGGGACTCTCCTCAGCTCTTTCTGGGACAGTGGCGCGGCTGCCCCTCTGTTGGTCTTCCTTGGTCTCTTGTGTTCTGGGGGCCTCTGGATGTCTGGAGTTTTGATCTCCTCCATACCTGCTTCATGCCCTGGAGGACGGGGCTGTGGCCACCCCACACCCTCTAGCAGATCATTACATGAAGGAACCTTTTAAAAAACAAAAAACAAGCGCGTCCATGCTCACAGGTGTACACACGGGTGATCACACCCACAAACTACACCCTTTTTGGCTCCTACCTCAAAGCACACTGTGTTCTGTTGATCTTATGTGCTGCACAATAATGTTTAATATTTAGTATTTACTGTCATATTCCCATATATCATTGTGATGTTGTTTATTCTGTTACTCTTGTTCTCTTCTGCTTGTTTTCTTTTTTCTTTCTCAGCAGGTGATCCAGGTGATCGATATATGCATTTTTTTTCTTTTTTTTTCTGCTCATTCTGTTGGTTTTTGTCTTTTGCCCTTCTCCCCCGTCCCTCTTCTCAGCTGTTTCTCTTTCCCTCTTTCTTTCTCCCCTTCTTTCCCCCAGTCAAGTCTGTCCCGTATTCAGTAAGTGAAAATAAAATAAACAATAAAAGGTGAATCAAATGGACCATTACGGCAAGGCTGGGATGGTCAATTTGGTAAAGTAAATCCGTTGGGCATCTTTCTTTGCCTTTAGACAACAATTCTGATGGCAAAAGAGCCAAACGGGACAGGCAAAAAAAAAAAGAAAAAAAAGTGATGACTGATGGAACTATTTTTTCTGACCAAGAGATAGTAGTGTCCGCCTGGCAGCAAGAGAGAGGGTTATATTTCAAATACAGAGATAAGTGACGATTATCATGTTACTTTTCATTATATTTAAAGCTGACCCCGATGCTAGCTTTCCTCAGTTGTAGTTGTAAAAAACACAAACACACAAACATATATGCACATTAAGCCCTGTGCATCAATCTGAGTCGATGAATGGCTACACCCCTGGCTTTTAAGGCTTAAATACAAATCCCACTGAACCCTCCAGGGCAGGTTGGGGTTGTTTTGAATTTGGGGCATTACTGTGACTATTGCTTATTGAGGGGTGAAATGGAAAATGGTACAAAGGTGCTTAGTGGGCTGTTGGTCCCTGGCCCTGTGGCTTTGACAACAGGCTGGCATTATCTTCATGACCAACATTTATTATGTAGAAAAAAGTCTTTGTAGTCTTCCACTAAATCCACTTCACAAAAACTGCAATGATAAATATATCCCACTCACACATTTACCTAGAAATTCAGATATATCATTGTTCTATCTAGAAGATGAGAGATGGATATTAAATATTCACATTTATTATATCTGGATCTGTATCATCTCATTCCTGGAGATTCAACTTTTATGTTTCATAACACCATGAAAAGCCCATGAATGTAGAAATGAAATGATATATGCATCATGCCTAACAACTGAAACCTTATCTAAATTTTACCAGCGTTCTCTTAAACTGTAAGATGTTTCATTTTTGTTTTTGTTTTCTTATTCTTTTTTCTCTCTAAAGCTCACACACTTATGGGAAATATTTTACTGTGCGCCAAAGGTGTTTAAAAAAAGAAAAACATGACCATCAGACAGAGAAACTTGAATTGAACATGAGAGGGGAAAAACCAACCAGTACAAACAACCAGTTGGTAGATAAATGACCATTGATGTTGGTTCTGTTTGAGAAGTGTTAAACATTTGAGTATTTATTCTTTTTACTTTTACTCCCTGCCAGGGGCAATTCTAGGATCAGAGCTTTGGGGGTGCTGAGCACCCAGAGAGCTGCCCAGCCAGGCAAGATAAACCTGTCTCTGTCAGTCCCTGCATCCTTAAATGTTGTCCTGAGTTCTCTCTGACTGTCACTTTGGTGCATTTAAAGCCCTGTTCCTCCCTGTCCTCATCGTCTGTTGTCTCCGTCTCCGTTATCAGTCATCATAATTTTACCATCTCTGTGCAAGTCTGCAAATTTCTTTATTAAATCATAAGATTCTTAAATTCATCAAGTCTCTCTGTGCCTGGGTCCTCATCACAAAACATGACATCACTGTTTTGTACATTTTAACACAATTTAATCCCCACATTTGTGAAAGAAAAGCAAAACACTTTTTTGAAAAGTCTGTAACAAATGAAGTGCAAATCTGATCAAGGTTATTTAAATGCTGCAAAAGAAGAATGGATTGGAATAGAAAAATCTGCGTCTCAGCCACCATCGCTCTGGCAGCAAGAGCGCTAGAGCCAGAGCAGGGGAGAGGCGAGCTGGAACAAACCATTTTGGGAAGGGGGGAGGTTATCTATACTTTTGTTGTTAAAATGTTATGTCTCAAACAAGTACAGTACTGTATGCTTTTTATATTTTTAGTAGTGTGTCACACAAACAGCAAATATTGTCAAAAGAAGTAAGAAATCTTTGGGGGTGCTGCTGAAGCACCCCCAAAAATGGGCTAAAATCACCCCTGCTCCCTGCTTTTTAAACAAGTAGTTTCTATTGCTTGTATTTTCAAAATGGGCTCATTATACTGTTTATACTCGGGGGTTAAAGTTAGAGATGCGCAGATCAATCCAAATATTGATAGTATTGATAATAATTTTAGTATTGGTATTGGATGAATACTAGTGTAACATGGCTGAAGCTTTGTTTCTATCCTCTAAGTTTAGTATGTAGCCCACTGAATTGTGTCAAATAAAAAACAAACAAACAAACATGCACTTAAAAAATGAACCTTGTTGTGTTGACAGGCATGTCTATTTTGCTTATACCCTATATAACATTTAAAATACAGAAGTTGACCCAATGTCCTTAAAGACAGGAACATTTACATTCTAGGTCTCCAAAAAAATCAGTTTCGAAGAACATGAAAAGTTGAAAGGTGTGTTTTGTTAGTTTAACTATTGATTGTGGGAAATAAAAATCACATTGATTTAGTGGTCATTAAAATGTGTTTAGAATTTGCAAACTGGCTGATTCAACTCATAAGTTATGATGCATTGCTCTCCCGTATAAAAGTTACAGTTTTTAAGTTAAAGTATTGGTAGCAATACTGGTATCAGCAATACTGGCCATGTATTTACTTGTTATCGAACTGATACCAGAATTTGCAGTATGGCACAGCACTACTGTTTTTTCTGCACTATAAGGCGCACTTAAAATCCTTTAATTTTCTCAGAAATCGACAGTGCGCCTTATAACCCAGTGCACCTTATGTATGAATTCTGGTTGTGCTTAATGACCTCAAACCGATTTTATGTGGTACACGACGCTCAAAAATCTGTTAAAAAAGGTTGCAGTACGACTTTGGTAAGCTATGAAGCCGCACCACTTAATGGATTGTCGGAGCATTACCGTAGTCAGGAGCCTCGTGGAGTAATGAAACATGTCATACATCTATAGTAACATTAAACGACCAGTGGGTGGCATGGTGTGGAGTGCCACATCAGTGTAAAGTGTAGTGGTTAATGTGCAAGTATACCATCAACACTGACACAAGTACAAGAAAATAGCCTTTGAATAGCTGTCCACTGTAGTGACCACTATGTGTGAGAGGGTTAAATAGATTATTAATTACTAATTGTTCATGATGTTTTATTAGAGCTAGTTATTCAAATCAACTGGATTGAGTAGTAGTATCAAAGTTTGGGATCCAATGCAACAATTATCATATTTTAAAACTTTTTTCTTGCTCTGGTGACACCTCCTTGTTTTCCCTACAAAACTAATAGCTTCTAACACAAAATACTTCCTAGTGAAATGCATTACTTACAAATTTGGGATGCATGAAAAAAGTGTAACAGTTTGTGTCCATGAGCACAAAAAGTACATTTTTTATATGACTACTTAAAAAATAGCCATGAGAGTGAAACTTCAACATATTTAGTCAGTACTCATGCCGGTGACGTTGGCCTTTCCTGACATGGTTAACATATTTAGTCAGTGTCTTCTCTTAGAACTGAGAACCTCAATTGACTTCATGATTTAGCTTATTAACTCATTCACTGCCATTGACGTCTATAGCCGTCAATGGCAGTGAATGAGTCAATGGGTTTAACTCATTCACTGCCAATGGCTGGCAGTGAATGAGTTAACAGTTTTGCAAACTGTACCACATTAGACATTCAAGTAGCATTACTTTTTTCCCCCAATTTCCTAACTTACTTGATAAGATTGATCAAGTTGGCCACAAAATGAAAATATCTCTTTCAGACAATCTTTCTTTGTCTTCCAGAGACCCATAAAAATGACATTACCTTAAACTAGAGAGCCATTAGACTTTATTACTCTATTATGAGTTCTAATCCCACTGCTCTCATCACTGAGAAAGAGTCTAACCACAAGCACTATCTGACTTAGCACAGAGAAATCAGATGGCTAAATGAACGGCTCCCAGTGCTGTAATTGAAATGAAGCACACAAACACATGCACTCACACAGAATGCAGAAAGTAGACGACTACAAAATGGCCTTTTAATAATGGTAACATAAACAAATGTTTATATGCAAAAATTGGGTGTTTACTATCACACGGAGGCCCTGTAACTGTTTATCACACAAGAAGCAGTGCATGCAACCCATTTATGGTAACTGTGCTTTAATGTATCGCTGCAAAGTCATATTAAAGTCTAATGAAAGTCTGAAAAATATAAGATTGTTAAGCTGTGTACTTCATTAATCTATTAACATTTCTCATCGGTCCTCTTTTGCCTTCCTCTGCTGCCTTCCCAGGAACTACCAAACCACTGCATGTCCCTTGACACTTATTACATGGTCAGATTTCTAGGGAAATGTGCCAAGTGCAACAAGGCAGGATCCGTGTTGATTTTAGGTACTCTGAGATCATGTTCATTCACTTAATACAACTAGAAATGTTTTCTATGAAATGTTTCTCTGTTAATGTATTACATTTGCCACAGTAGTTCCACAGCTGAACTGAAATGGGATATAATCTGATGTAGAAGGAGGTTATTATAGTAAGTTAAACTAAACTAAAACAAGATATAAAAAAAAATAGTTAAATAAAATAAAAACAAACACTTGACTTTTGAAATAAATTAACAAACAAGTTTGTGAACTTGGAAAACTAATTACATTGTATAAAAAATATAGAAAAAAATATTCTTAGTTTTAGTATTTTTTTTAGTTTGGTAAAAAGGTTATTAAAACATGCCTGATGAGGCACTGATGGACATATTCATTGAAACTCTGGTCAAAAAGTCATCTTTTTTATTGAAAACCTTTACTGATTTTCCTAAATCATGCCTCTGGCATAAGTCCTCTCTACATAATAATTTAAAAAGACTCTTAATAAAACTATCAACTAACAACAAAACAGCTGCACTGAAATAATATTCTTTGTAGTCGTCATCTGTTTCTCTCTGAATGTCCCTGAGGAGGTCATCAAGTCATATAACACCTGAAATGCCCCATTTAGTGTGAACCCACACCTGATTAACAAAATGAGAATTTGATAATTACCACTGTGATATTATATCTGACTGTGAGTTAACTGGCTTGATAAGACCTAAAAACCAAGAGAAAGCCTGGCTATATTGAACTTTCTAGATAGTATATTACTCTGGATACCAGACTCTGGTGTCACAAGAATAGCAGAACCAGCCAATCAGTTAGCAGAAAAATATGTGATACCAAACTGTTAAGATCCTTAGACTTATAGTGTGCAATATTTCATTAGTAAATGTCAGTAGATGGCAGATTGCAATTAGCTGAATTTTGTTTTTTACTCATCTCTATTCAAGTGCATAATCCTAGCTGTGGTCCTAGCTCAATTCAAAAACAGGGCCAAACTTATCTGCAGATTTTTGCTATCTGTGTCATGATACGTTGTGTGGCAGGCAGGAGAAGGACCCAATAGCAAAACTCACAGACACGGGGATGAACTCAAAATCACAGCTTTAATGCTGGAATGGCAGAACATAGGAAATACAAAACTAAACTGGGAAAAGTAAACTAACATACGCAGAGAGACACAGGGAGATCCACACAACATGAGGGAGAACGCGACGCCGAACAGAGGAAGACGCAGACAGAAATACACAGAGGGTTAACGAGGAAAGTGGGAACACACGGGGAACACAGGTGACACAGATAACCATAACGAGACAGGGCGGGGTGAACTGAACATGACATGTAGAGGCAGAGGTTCCGACAGGAGGAGAGAGAGCACGGGGGAAAACACCGACATAACGGGCTGGGGAAACATGAAACAACCACAAAGGGAGACGAGGGCTGATCAATACATAGAGGGCACACAGGGGGGAGAGAGCCATGAAGGGAAAACACTTAGGGAACAACACAACAGGGCAACTCAGAAAACATGGCCTAAATAAGGAACAAAATACAAAAATGCATGAAAACTAAGAATACTGGGCCCACATGGCCCAGGACCATGACAATCTGAATATGCTGTCAGTCTGCTGTTTACCTCAGCATGCAATATGCTGATGTGAACCATCCATAGCTGTTTGTTTTAGAAAAGATGCTTTAAAACTTTGTGAAAACTCGTATAAGTCAGTGACTCAGTTAAGCTAATTTTTGTTTGATGACAGTGGTGAGTTATTGAGGATATCCTGAATTTTGCTGTCAGGATGCATTGCCATGTTAGCTGCTATTAGCTGTTATTAGTGAACTTAAGTGTTAGTCATCTACTGATCTACTTTTTACAATATCTATAAAAAAAAAAATCCACAACCTTTAATCCATGTTTTCATATGTTGGTGCCTTGACTTGACTGGTGGTGGTCAAGGGCCCGGTGGCGCCTGTGTCCGGCAGCCTCGCCTCTGTCAGTGCGCCCCAGGGCAGCTGTGGCTACAATGTAGCTTGCCATCGCCAGTGTGTGAATGTGTGTGTGAATGGGTGAATGACTGAATGTAGTGTAAAGCGCTTTGGGGTCCTATGGACTAGAAAAGCGCTATACAAATGCAGGCCATTTACCATTTACCATTTGACTTCAGTTGAGGAAATAAGGCTAGCGTTGAGGAGGAGGAAGATGATGTTTTATCCAGATGCTGGTCACGCTATCTCTTAGCTTTACATGTTCCTTTCTTTGGTGAAGAAAGAAACTTAAAATTTGCTGAACTAGACTGTCTATGAGTTCTCTTCGCATCCATATATGACTGGCCTCTAGCCCCATAGATGAAATGTGATTACACAGAACAGCAATGTCCATCTTGGGCAGTGTTTTCAAGAGGGTGGCTTCCACAAACTGGCACCCGCTCCTATGTATTCTAAGTTTATAAGAATGCATCAATTTGCTGGAAGGTGTTACACACTAGCTAACTTATATTTACGATTTCAATAGTCTTGTATTTTTAAAAAAAAATCTATTCACCATACTGTTTTCTATTAATTTACACACTGTTGTTTTGTTGTTGTTGTTGTTGTTGTTGTTGTTGTTGTTGTTGTTTTTTATTTGTTGTTGTTGCTTTCTTCTGGCTTCTGCAGGTAAGTGCTCCTCTCTTACATCTGCTATGGCCCAGATAAGCACCTCATTATCTCCACATCTTCCTAACAACACTATTATTGTAATGTCTTACTATTATTAATTTAAGTACACAATATGTCAAGGAAAACATCTCTGTCTCATGTCTGAAATGTTTGTTTTTACACATTTCTATGCTCAGCAGTGGAGAATTTGCATGTTCTGCTCCATTGCTGATGTGTTTGAAATGACCTAACATCAGGCGGCAGTGCATTTAAATTCACTTAACCACATCTGTGATTGTTTACATCATCTGTTTTTGCAAATTCCCCACTAAACTGAAAACATCCAGCATAGTAAATAAGCCTGAAAGTCACATTTAGAGTGGTTGAACATTCAGTAAGTCATTATTTATTTGACAGTCTGCCTACTTTTATGGCCATTAAAATACGATAATGTGCAAATGCAGTAGTTTAAATATGCCATTATGCGTACAGTTTTCCATATAAGCTTTCTGATACTCTGTGTACATCAGGCAGCCTGTTTTGCAACTTTAACATGTTTTCACCAAAGCATAAACGAAAAAGGCAAAGTCTGGTTTATGGAAGAGGGAAACACTGTGAAGCATTTGTAAATACATTGTTTTTTATTTGTTTGTTTGTTTTGTCAGTCAAATATGTAGAATGAATTTAGTTTTAGAGATAGGATTCCTAACTACTCTTTGGCATCCTTTTAAAACATATCTTTCATGCTAGTTCAGTCTTAATAAATGTTTGTTAGTTACATTGGACTTTTTTTGGTCTGTTTACTAGCAACCAAATAAAATTTCATAAAAGATATACAGAATTATTGAACATTCTGATAATTGTATCTACACTTACAAACAACTGATGCACAGAAGTGCTTCATTAAAAAAATTAAATGTCAGCTTATTGTGGGCACTTCTAAAGTTTCACATCCATGTGTGTCTGCAACTGCCTTGTTAACCTTAAAAAGGGGAGAAAACACAAACAAACTTCTATCGTATCCTCACCACCAGCTCTTTCTCTATCTATCTCTATTTAGCCAAACAAATACAAATAAAAGCTGCCTCATCTCATGTTTTGGAATGTTCTGACCATTTCCAGCAATAAACTGTTCTTTCATCTCACAGAAACAGTATTGAGCCTAATCTACAAACAAGGACACACATATGTATGCACACACAAATTCAAAAGTGACTCTCCTCCAGATGTGCAGACGCATTGCTGTGAAGAAACATATTTGCTTCCTTCAGCCTCCAGCTTGCTGTTCCAGGCTTTTGGTTTCCCCAAATGTTGTTTTATTTGTGATGAGAGCAACTCCACTGGTGCATAGAATTTTGTGCTGTGTTGAATTAAACCGCGTAGTTAAGGCAGTTGACTATTCTGAATGCATAAGGCAGAATTCTTCCTTTATATTTCTTTCTTTTTTAATTTAATCCCAAGGTTTTGTGTGTATATCAGTACAGATGTACTATCATACATACTATTATACTATTATACATCTATCTATCACTATATTTGCATCGTTGGTCCGTTACTGATTAGTGAAACAGCTTTTTTTCATTTTCTGATTTGAGCAGCTTGTGCTGTTGGGGTCTTAAAGATGCATTCTGGTTTACGTTGGAATTCCCAGCTCTACTATGAAGTGTGCTGTATGCCAAGGCCATCTAGGTAGGTAGAATAGACTTTTTCTTGATGACTCAAAATCTCTCTGTTCTACTGTGGGAGTGTGTATTAAGCTTACAAAGACTAAATCCTGTGATCAGTCAGTCTCTGGCTTTTATTTAATTTTATTTTCATCCTTTTTTACTTTGCTCAGCTGTGCTTTGTTTTTCTTTTCCTAGATTAGTTTATTTAAACCACAGGTCCTCAGAGTTTAACTAATAAGCATCAAGCTTTTAAAGGTACATATCCTCCTGTACAGTAGGTAGTATTTTGTCCCCTAAAACAACCTTGAAAGAAGATCTACAAGCAGGGGTTCTCTCAGTGCACTCAAAAGTTCACGCTGCCCTTAAGTGACCTATAGTTCTTGGCAGCTATTTTCTAAGTAACACAAACAACAGTAGATTCTGGCTAACTGTTATTAATGAGTTATGTAGCAAAGATGATCTCAACCTCTTTGGTCAATTCAATAAATTACACAAGTTTTGTGTAGATAATATGTTGTAGACTTAAATCTCTACAGGGAGGCTGGGAACACAGGGAAAATTCTCTTGGGCTCTGCCAGAAAGACCCTTTCGACTTCCCACCATAAAGCTGTGGACACAGCAGTGACCAGAAAAGAAGTAGACCTGTCAAATCCCACATGGGCATATTCAAGAACTCAAATTAAGATCAACAATAGAACAATCTTTAAAGATCCATAATCCCAGAGACTAGAAGGAAGATAAAAAGGACAAAGAAAGACAATAATCCTAAAATGTGACAGAGCCATATTTTACTTAGGAGACTTAAGGAGCCATTAGTTCAGAACAGATATAACTGTCCATTTCTAGTTTCTAGTTTCTCTTGAGGTTGTTTTGCTTTAATTTTCTGGACTATAATTACTACACAAACTTTTATGTAGCACAGTGAATCACCAAATCAGAATCAGAATCAGAATCAGAATACTTTATTGATCCCTGGGGGAAATTATTTTTTGTTACAGTGCTCCATTTTAAACCAACATTAAGACAAGACAGACAATACGCTAACTAAGAATAGTACAATATATACATATATATACATACATACATACATACATACATACATACATACATACATACATACATACATACATACATACATACATAAGTCACTTATAAATAAATAGTTGGAAAAGAAACATGTGTAGCTGTAGCAGCAAACAGTGTGTTAAGTGGATGCGTTGTACAGGGAGATGGCCACAGGCAGGAATGATTTCCTGTGTCGTTCAGTGGTGCTTTTCGGTAATCTCAGTCTCTCACTGAACGAGCTCCTGTGACTGACCAACATGTCATGGAGTGGGTGGGAGGTGTTATCCAACATTGTCTTTATCTTGGACAGCATCCGCCTCTCCGACACCACCTTGAGGGAGTCCAGCTCCATCCCCACAACATTGCTGGCCTTACGGATCAGTTTATTAAGTCTGTTGGCATCTGCGACCCTCAGCCTGCTCCCCCAGCATGCAACAGCATAGAGGATCGCACTGGCCACCACAGACTCATAGAAAATCCTCAGCATTTTCTGGCAGATGTTGAAGGACCTCAGTCGCCTCAAAAAATAGAGACGACTCTGGCCCTTCCTGTAAAGTGCTGTGGTGTTTTTAGCCCAGTCCAGTTTATTGTCAATGTGTACTCCAAGGTATTTATAGTCCTCCACAATGTCAACACTGGATTGAAACAGGGGTCAAGTGTTTCCTGGTCTTCCTGAAGTCCACGATCAGTTCCTTGGTCTTTGCCACGTTGAGCTGCAGATGATTCTGCTCACACCACGTGACAAAGGAGTCGACCACAGCCCGGTACTCTGTCTCATCATCCCTGCTGATGCATCCAACCACCGCAGAGTCATCAGAAAACTTCTGAAGATGGCAGGTCTCTGTGCAGTGGCCAAAGTCTGTGGTGTAGAGGGTGAAGAGGAAGGGGGAGAGGACAGTCCCCTGTGGTGCCCCTGTGTTGCTAATCACCTTGTCAGACACACACTGTGGGAGACGTACATATTGTGGTCTTCCTGTCAGGTAATCAACAATCCAGGACACCAGAGAAGCATCCACCTGCATCGCTGCTAACTTATCACCCAGGAGGGTCGGCCTGATGGTGTTGAAAGCACTGGAAAAGTCAAAAAACATGACCCTCACAGTGCTCGCCGGCTGGTCCAGATGGGTGTAGACACGATTGAGCAGGTAGATGATGGCGTCCTCTGTTCCGAGACGAGGCTGATAAGCGAACTGAAGGGGATCCAGATGTGGTCTTACTATGGGTCGCAGCTGGTCCAGGATGAGCCTTTCCAGGGTCTTCATGATGTGGGAGGTCAGTGCCACGGGCCTGTAATCCTGGGGGCCACTGGGACGAGGCGTCTTTGGTACAGGGACGAGGCATGATGTCTTCCACATCACCGGGACCCTCTGCAGACTCAGACTCAGCATAAACAGTTTATGAAAGACTCCACACAGCTGGGGGGCACAGGCCTTGAGGACAAGGGGACTCACTCCGTCTGGTCCAGCAGACTTGCCTGAGTGAAGTCTCCTCATTTGCATCTCAACCTGGTATTGAGTGAAGGTGATGGGTGGGGGAGGGGTGTCAGGAATCTCACAGGAGGCAACATGTGAAGAGAGAGGCTGGCACAGTGGTGTGGCTCTGGATTCCAGGCTGACTGCAGGTGAGGTTGTGGGGGTGGGAGCAGACACTGTGGTGTCGAATCTATTGAAAAACAGATTCAACTCGTCGGCTCTATTCTCACCTCCCTCAGCTCCCCTGCTGTTGGTTGGCCTGAATCCAGTGATGGTCTTCATGCCCCTCCACACCTCTCTCATGCTGTTCTGCTGGAGTTTCCACTCCAGCTTCCTCCTGTAATTGTCCTTAGCCTCTCTGATCTTGTCCTTTAGTAACACCTGGACCTTCCTCACCTCCTCTTTGTTGCCCCCTCTGAAAGCCCTCTTCTTGTTGTTGAGGAGGGCTTTGATGTCCTTAGTCACCCACGGCTTGTTATTTGGGTAACAATGAACAGTCTGAGCTGGAACAATGGAGTCGGTGCAGAAAGTTATGTAGTCTGTGATACACTCAGTAAGCCCATTGATGTCCTCGGCGTGAGGCTCACAGAGTGTTTCCCAGTCGGTCACCTCGAAACAGCCCTGTAGTTCCGCTATTGCCTCCTCTGACCACCTCCTAACAGTCCTGGTGGTCACAGGTTCCCTCCTCACAATTGGCACATAGCGGGGGGTGAGGTGAATCAGGTTATGATCTGACCTACCAAGTGGGGGGAGGGAGGAGGAGCTGTATGCATCCTTGACGTTAGCATACAGTAAGTCTAAATCACCTATGTTGTTGAGAAAAAAATTATTATGTACTGAAATTGACAACAAATGATAGCTTCTGTCAGGTTCTGCCCTGAAAAGAGGCAGTCTTTCTTGGCTTCTAATAATGCTATAGAGCCAAGCCACCGATGCAGAAGGGCACCCTGTGTGTGTTTCAAGATACCAGTGGCAGAACAGCCCTATTTGACACCCTGTGTTAGAATGCATTGAGCTGGAAGAGATCCAGCTGATGACTGCACTGTAAAGGTGACACGACATACTTCTGGTTTCTATGATGAATAATTGATGTCACCATTCAAATCAAATCAAATCACTTTTATTGTCACATCACATGTGCAGGTACATTGGTACAGTACATGTGAGTGAAATTCTTGTGTGCGAGCTTCACAAGCAACAGAGTTGTGCAAAATACAATAACGTAAACAAGCAAAATACAAGAAAGGCTACATCTGAAACTAATAAATATATGTACAATATACAGTGGGGCAAAAAAGTATTTAGTCAGCCACCGATTGTGAAAGTTCCCCCACTTAAAATGATGACAGAGGTCAGTAATTTACACCAGAGGTACACTTCAACTGTGAGAGACAGAATGTGGAAAAAAAAATCCATGAATTCACATGGTAGGATTTGTAAAGAATTTATTTGTAAATCAGGGTGGAAAATAAGTATTTGGTCACCTCAAACAAGGAAAATCTCTGGCTCTCACAGACCTGTAACGTCTTCTGTAAGAAGCTTTTCTGTCCCCCACTCGTTACCTGTATGAATGGCACCTGTTTGAACTCATCATCTGTATAAAAGACACCTGTCCACAGCCTCAAACAGTCAGACTCCAAACTCCGCCATGGCCAAGACCAAAGAGCTTTCGAAGGACACCAGGAAAAATATTGTAGACCTGCACCAGACTGGGAAGAGTGAATCTACAATAGGCAAGCAGCTTGGTGTGAAAAAATCAACTGTGGGAGCAATCATCAGAAAATGGAAGACATACAAGACCACTGATAATCTCCCTCGATCTGGGGCTACAACGGCAGGGAATCAAATCCCGCAGTGCCAGACGTGTTCCGCTGCTGAAGCCAGTGCATGTCCAGGCCCGTCTGAAGTTTGCCAGAGAGCACATGGATGATACAGCAGAGGATTGGGAGAATGTCATGTGGTCAGATGAAACCAAAGTAGAACTTTTTGGTATAAACTCAACTCGTCGTGTTTGGAGGAAGAAGAATACTGAGTTGCATCCCAAGAACACCATACCTACTGTGAAGCATGGGGGTGGAAACATCATGCTATGGGGCTGTTTTTCTGCCAAGGGGACAGGACGACTGATCCGTGTTAAGGACAGAATGAATGGGGCCATGTATCGTGAGATTTTGAGCCAAAACCTCCTTCCATCAGTGAGAACTTTGAAGATGAAACGAGGCTGGGTCTTCCAACATGACAATGATCCAAAACACACCGCCCGGGCAACAAAGGAGTGGCTCCGTAAGAAGCATTTGAAAGTCCTGGAGTGGCCTAGCCAGTCTCCAGACCTCAACCCCATAGAAAATCTGTGGCGGGAGTTGAAAGTCCGTGTTGCTCGGCGACAGCCCCAAAACATCACTGCTCTCGAGAAGATCTGCATGGAGGAATGGGCCAAAATACCAGCTACTGTGTGTGCAAACCTGGTAAAGACCTATAGTAAACGTTTGACCTCTGTTATTGCCAACAAAGGTTATGTTCCAAAGTATTGAGTTGTATTTTTGTTATTGACCAAATACTTATTTTCCACCCTGATTTACGAATAAATTCTTTACAAATCCTACCATGTGGATTCATGGATTTTTTTTTTTTCACATTCTGTCTCTCACAGTTGAAGTGTACCTCTGGTGCAAATTACTGACCTCTGTCATCATTTTAAGTGGGGGAACTTGCACAATCGGTGGCTGACTAAATACTTTTTTGCCCCACTGTATAATAGTATATGCATTTCTGGATGTGTATACTAAATATTTTTCTACGTGTGTGTGTGTGTGTGTGTGTGTGTGTGTGTGTGTGTGTGTGTGTGTGTGTGTGTGTATACACATATTTTACAAATTAAATAGAGTAAACAATAAAATATATAAAAATATACAGAGTGAGACATGTGCAAAACAGTGGCATTACTGTACAGTATGGAGTGCATAATGTTAAAGTTCCAGTAGTGAAGCTGAGGCGTCTATGACGTGTTCAGCAGTCTGATGGCCTGGTGGAAGAAGCTGTCTCTCAGTCTGCTGGTTCAGGACCGGATGCTGCAGAACCTCCTTCCTGAGGGAAGTAGTCTGAACAGTTTATGGCTGGGGTGACTGGAGTCCTTGATGATCCTCCCCGCTTTCCTCAGGCAGCGCTTTCTGTAGATGTCTTGGAGGGAGGGAAGCTCACCTCCAATTATCCGTTCAGAGCACCGCACTACTCGCTGGAGAGCTTTGCAGTTGTAGGCGGTGCTGTTGCCATACCAGGTGGTGATGCATCCAGTGAGGATGCTCTCAATGGCACAGTGATAGAAGGTCCTGAGGATGCGGGGGCTCATGCCAAATCTTTTCAGTCTCCTGAGAAAAAATTCTGAGCACTAAACTTTATTTCAGTGTGTTAATTAGTTCCCTAGACCATTTCACATTCTCCTTATTCTCATCATCAAATCAGGCAAACAGTAATTATCAAAAAAAAGGCCAGTTACCTCATTGTTTTACATTATTGTAGCCTCAAGTCCTATTGAGGCCCCT
Source organism: Aulonocara sp. 'chitande type north' Nkhata Bay (assembly GCF_057382095.1). NCBI lineage: Eukaryota > Metazoa > Chordata > Actinopteri > Cichliformes > Cichlidae > Aulonocara > Aulonocara sp. 'chitande type north' Nkhata Bay. The sequence continues at coordinate 38,849,393 of NC_141350.1, forward strand.
GTTGGCAGATCACGGTGGCTTTTACGCACCATGTACTTGAACCTGCAGTGCAATTTAGTAAACAATTTAGAAACACACCAATCCCAGCTGTTTACCATATGAGTAGTGACAACAAAAAGGAGGTCTTATGCCACCTGATTAAACATTAGCACAGAATCTTCTGCATTATTTTGTTTATTTCCTCACTTCTGTTCCAATCAGTGAATAAATGAAATCTGTGTTTGGATCAATAAAAATATTCCTAAATGTATAAAAAGGATTCTTATATCCTCCTGAGAACTAGCTTGTCCATTTATGTCCTCTGTAATGAATTTGTTTTTGGGCTATACCTTTTGACTTATTTTAGCTAGCCTAAGTCCTTATGTACTAAATAGAGGGCACCCTGGGATTTCCATTGATATCTCATGTGTTTGGGTCATTTAGCTCCAAGGAGGAAGGAAAAAAAGTTTGATGTTTTAGCACTAATCACTTTCCGTCTGGAATCAAATCACTACTCATCTTTCAACTCTAATACAGTGTTATTGTTATTCATTTATTATCTTCTTTTTCTACAAATGCTCTTGCTTACATAAATAATGACAAATGAAGTTTTATTTCCTTCATGTGTTTCGTGTCTAAATTATGGTTCTTCTTATTGACCCGTCTCTGTCCTCTGAATTGTAGAAGGTTTGGGGGCTTGCCTTTCTTCTAGTCATATGCTATTTGAGCTTTGAATTAAAACTTACAAAAACAACTGATTTTATTCCAGACAGAAAGTGATTAATGTGTGTGAATGTGCTTTTATTAACCCAGATCAATAACATATAATGGCCATAATATAGGGATCATTTGGGATGCACTCAATCAAATTTAGTGCTTGAAATACAGAATTCATACACTTAGCTCAGGGACACAGAAATGAGAACACAAAGGGGAAGAAATGAGAGAGAAAAATGTTGTATTAGGTACTAAATATCAGACACATGTTTACAAATCTGTCTTTTATTGTTATTTATTTAACAATAAATATTTATTTATTTATTTATTTATTTGTACAGTAATACAAGATTTTTTATAACTCATAGTGTCCAAGGAAATGATGAGACCAGTTTGATGGAATCTGAATGAACAAAACCTAAAGAATAAAAAAATGTGAAGGAAAAACATTTTACAAAGGAAGAAAAAATTAAGACTTACCCAACTTGGAGGAGTCATCTTTTCCCTTGGGTATTCTTTGTTACAAACCATAGCTATCTCTTGACAGCATTCTTGACATCCAAAAATATGAGTCACTCCCTGGTACAAACTGTGTGTACCCATCAGCAGCACAGCAGGGCAGATACTTACCAACACAGGGGGTTGATGTGAGTTATCAGCTTGAAGGATAGTCTTTCTGAAACCCTGCAGCTGAAGATTTCTTTTAGTGACCAGTGACTGTAGCTCTAACAAGGTATAATGTTAGAGCTACAGTCACTGGTCACTTCATTAGGTACTCGTGTTCACGTTAACGTAAATATCTAATCAACTAGTCACATGGTGGTAACTCAATACAATTAGATGTAGACATGGTCAAGGTGACCTGCTGAAATACAAACAGAGCACCAGAAGGGAAAGTAATTTAAGTGTAGAGATAGCATAGTTGTTGTTGCCAAATGGGCTGGTATTTCAGAAACTGCTGATCTAATGGAATTTTGCTCCACAACCACTTCTAGGAGTTTACATAGAAAGAAAGAAAAACAGCCAGTGAGCAGCAGTTCTTTGGAAGAAAATATATTTTTGATATCAAAGGTCAGAAGAGAATGGTCACACTACTTCAAGCTGATAGGTAGGCAGTAGTATCTTAAATAACCCCTTGTTACCTTGTTACAACCACTAGAGCATCAATATGCATGGACTCACCAAAACTAGCCAACAGATTGGAAAAACACTGGATGATGTGAGGAGTTTTCATTTTTGTTGAAACATCCAGATGGGTAAGCTCAGAATTTGGTATAAACAATGTTAAAGCATGTAATGAACAAATGTACAAATGAAGCAAGTTTTTCCAAAACTATAGTGTATTATTTATTTGAACGTCATTAGAAATTTAAGCTACTCTGGTTAGTTTACACAACATCTGTCTGAACAACACATTAGTCCCATTGAACATGGCTATTTTCATGCCAGACTATAAGTCAAGTCAAGTCAAGTCAACTTTATTTGTCAATTCTGCCACATGTACAGGACATACACAGAATAGAAATTGCGTTACTCTCAAACCCTAGTGATTAGAAAAATGCAAATAAAATAATTAAAAAGTAAAAATTTAAATAAATACAATACAATTTTACGTATAACAAAAAAAAAGCTATGCAATATACAATATACAATATTCAAGTAAGAAGGCATAGTGGTGCAAAATAGGCAAATAGTGCAAATGGAGATTTAGTAGTGTACGGTAAGAGATAGTGTAACAACAAAGTCTTATGAGGTAATGGCAGTCCAATGCTCCACAAAGTGACTGGAGCAGGCCAGTGAGTGGAGAAGAGGGGAGAGGGGGGCAGAATCGGGAGGGAGTTTAGCTTCCTGACAGCCTGATGGATGAAGCTGTCCTTCAGTCTGCTGGTCCTGGCCTGGAGACTCCGCAGTCTCCTCCCTGACGGCAGCAGCTTGAAGAAGCTTTGCATTGGGTGCGTGGGATCAGCCGCTATGCAAAGGGCTTTTTTAGTGAGACGGGTGCTGTAAATGTCCTGGAGGGAGGGGAGAGAGACACTTACAGCACCCGTCTCACTAAAAAAGCCCTTGAGTTTCACTGTGTGTATTGCAAATGTACTTCTTGCACTGGGTGCATGTATACTGTGTTTTTCTGTCCATCTCGGGTCACCGGTGATCCACTTGTCCCACACTGTCCTGATGGCAGCTAGCTTGTCTCTCTGCCATTGAGCTGGTCTATCATCACGGACATCAAATCGGATGGTCCTGGAGATTATTTTGAAAGTTCTCAGAGACATCATTGACCGGAAAAGTTCTCTGCCAGTTTCTTCATCCCAGGGGGATTCTGTGGCCTCCCCTTTGGACCTGAAAACACCAGCCAGAATAAGAACCCCAAAGTAAGCATCCAAATCGGTTTCATCCAAAACATTCCACGTCTTTCCAAGAACTCTGCTTTCTTCTAAATTGGTGCATTCCAGGATGATTTTCTTCATAGGGTATGGCATGTCATGAAAAGGTCAAAAGAAGACTTGATGTTTTGTACATGACTGACTGCCAAATGTGTAGGTCCTGGTATCATCTGAATCACATTGGCAGCCATGGGGGGGGGGTTCATTTCTTGAGCAGGAAGACCATTCAATTTTGCCATCTTTTGCCATCCATACGGTATTATTTGCAAGCTGCTGATAGTCTGGCCCTCACTGGCTGATCCTGTGGCTTGCTGCTCACCTGCTGGTCTTGTGGCTGGCTGCTGGTGGGCTGGTCCTGAAGTTCACTTGCGCTTTGAAGCTTGCTGATGGGCTGATCCTGAGGCTCTTTTACACTTCAGAGCTGGCTGATGCTCATTGTCCTCTTCAAACTCAGTGTCACATTCTGAATTTTCAGATATGTGATCCCCGCATTCTGAAACTTTTTCCTCTGCATCACCATCAAAACCCTCTGTCTCTTCCAATATCAACTGTAAGGCAGTCTGAACAGAGAATTGCTTTGCCATCTTGATCAGTTGTGGTATGGAACCACATTGAGAGGGATATTTATAGTGTCAGAGCCCCAAAACTCGTTCCTGCAAGACAAACTGTGAAATGTGTATGAATGTGGGTGCAGACAGTGTTGGGTGCTCCAATTTTGCAGCAGTGTTGCAACCTTGTGCAGGAACAGCACTAGTGGGTCGCACGTGGGTCAATTCACATGCTTTACTTTTTCCTTCTCCTCTTTCTCTCTCACACACACACAGACTCAGACAGGAGGAAGAGAAAATGAGGGTACACAGGACCTCTGATTTCCACACTTTCACTAGCCATGGGTCCAGTGGACCCGAAGACCTTGTATGTGATACAAATGTGAAGGGGGGTGACACAGGGGGAGCTCAATATGAATGTTTTCTGATTCATGTTCTTCACAGAAAATGAGCCATGGACAATGAATCTCAGTTTGAAAAAATAATAATTTCTATAATTATTCTTAAGCTAAAAACTGAAAACAGTTCAATCAAAGACCCAAAGTTAAAAAAAAATATTGAGAAACAAAGAGAGAAAGTCAGTTGGTAATGTGAGAAGAGCATGTGACATTTAATCAGAAAAATGCAAAAAAACAAACAAAACAAACAAACAAACAAAAACTAGGATTAATTTGTTAACTGTGCTACAAAATAGTTATTTTAGCTGTTTTAGAGCACTGGGGAAACTTCAAAGATGTTCAAAAAGTTTCAAAAAGTAGCAGTTAGGAAAGGGAAGAAAAGTGGAATAGAACAGTGCTCTGTGTCTCCTTCATTCATTTTGTCCATAGTGTAACATCCATCACAGTTCAGGGAGAAAACTCCAAATCAGGACTCGCAGCTTCTCTTTTAACCCGTGTGCTTTTCTACCATAGCGTTCTTTCCATTTTTCAGTTTAATTTCTAGGGAGGCCAGTAGTTGAAGTGTACAAGCATGGACATGCATTTATTAGTATGACTTAAATCGGTGTTTTGAATAGGTCTATATGCATGTTAGCCAGTTTTTTTTATATAGTTGAGGTTAATAAGCTTTTCAATTGTGGCAAATTTTCAATACTTTTCCCAGCCATGATTTTAGTGGTGATTAGTTTTTGCAATTACATCATTATTAAGCGCATGAATGGAAGGTAAGCTAGGTTACTATCTGACACATTTTTCTTCTGTCTACTTCTCTCTTTGATGCTACATCTTAATTGCACTGTGTGATAGATAGGCATCAAAGGGGAGGTTACTTTTAAAATGTATTCCATTACAGATTACAGAATACATGCCCTAAAATGTATTCTGTAATGTATTCCGTTACGTTACTCAATGAGAGTAACGTATTCTGAATACTTTGGATTACTTAACATATTATCATGCATTTTACAACTGCATGAATGTATTATTGCTGTGTGATTTAGTACTATTACTTTTTTTTTTTTTTTTTTTTTCCACCTGTCCCATTTGCTTCTTTAGCCATCAGAATTGTTGTCTGAAGACCAACAAGGATACCCAATGGATTTACTTTGTCGTGGCATTGCCGTATTGGTCCATTTGGTCGATCTTTGTTTTTATTATTTATTATATTTTATTTTCAGATGTTACAGACGGGACAGACATGAGTGAGAGATAGGAAAGGGAGAAAGAAAGAGGAAGGAAAGGAAAAACAGAAGGGGAGAGGGACAGTGAGATAGGGGGGGAGAAAAAAAATAAAAAATCTCCTGGATCACCTGTTGAGAGAAGAATAGAAAACAAGCAAAAAAAGACAAAAAAAACAAAAAACAAAGCAACATACTAAACACAACACCATCGCATTAATCTAGCTAAGTGTAAACAGCAGTAAATACTAAATATTCAATGTTGTTGTGCAGCACGCAGGACAGATGTGCTTCGAAGTAGCAGCCAAGAAAGGTGTAATTTGGGTCTACGAGCAGTGAACACCCGCGTGCATACCTGTGTGGATCAGCGCGCTTGTATTCCAAAGGTTTCTCCATGTAACGATCTGCTAGGGAGTGTGGAGGGGGGCCACAGCCCCGTCCTCCAGGGTGTGAAGCAGGTATGGAGGAGATCAAAACTCCAGACATCCAGAGGCCCCCAGAACACAAGAAACCATGGAAGACCAACAGAGGGGCAGCCGCGCCACTGTTCCAGTAAGAGCTGAGGAGAGTCCCAGATGAGGGTTCACTCAGCAGCCGCGGAGCAGAAGCCAGGGGGAGTTGCAGTGACGCGCCCATGAGCTCCGCCGGCCGCCAGCTGTGCCTGAGTGACCGAGCCCCAGGCCGAGAGGCCGGGGGCACCCCACCCCCGAAGGGGCCCGAGCGAGCCCCAGGCTCCAGGCCCCGATAAGCGGCCGCCAAGGAGTGAGCCGGTGTGTACCTGGACGCCCACCCCCAGACACAAAGAACCACCAACGCACCGACACCTGAGGGAGTCCGCCACCGGCAGGGGAAGTGGTGGTAGGTGGAGATAGGCCTCCAAACCTTGGAGGGCCTGAGGTGTCCCCAGAGAGGTGGCGTCTGATACCCAACCTGACATATAGACACAGACATACAGGCACACACAGACACAAACATCCATTCCCCCCTCATGCTCTCATATGCACTTACTCCACACTCAACCAACGTGGAGACAGACATAAAGAGACGCTGTACACACGATCACACTCCCCAAGCGTACTCTACAAACCGGGTCTAGGTACCCTTGCTCCTGGAGGGGGGAACTGCACCCAGACCCAGGTGGTGTTACCCTTTTCCCTGCGGTGGGGAGAGGCAGACCACCCCGACTCCGTAGCAGCAGGGAGGCCCCACACTCCAGACCGCAGTTGGACGGCCAACTCCACCTAGCCCTCCCGCTCCAGCAGGCCGCTGAGAATGGGGGTGGGAGAAGACTCCAAACCTCCCTCCACCCGCTCATTGTAGTGTTGAGGCATGTGTGTTCTAAGGTGCAATTAAAACCCAGGAGGGCATGGAGCTACCTGCCAAGGAGCAGCAGGTAAGCGCATAGTCCCTCCTGATAGCCCTCAATGTCTAAGTGTATTTAAAATTGAGAGGTGGGCAATGACGCCAGGGGTGAGGTGTACACCCTGATGGTAATTTGGACTCCGTGATTGTGCCCACCCCCAAGATCCTATATGTATGTGTAATGAGAGTGTGAATGATGTGAATGTCTAAGTTGTGGGATAAAATTGAGGCAGAGGCAGCCAGAAGGGGACAGAGGGGGGGGTAGCCTCCTCTGCACCCTGGTGACATACCCCTACTCCAAGGCCCTGCATGTGTGGGTGGTTGTGGTGGAGCGGGAAGAGAGAGGCAGCTGGAGATGGGGAGGGAAGGAAGGGAGGGGCAGGTAACCCCTCCCTGGGGCCAGCTCCCCCGCTGACCCCAGTAGGCACTCCCACACTCCACGACCCGCCAGGGAAAGGGGGCCCAGGCCCATCCAGACCGGGGCCCAGTGCAGCAGCGCCTCCCGGCCCCACAGAGCCCGGGACAGTCCACCCAACCCCACCACAGAGAAAACTGCACCCACCCCACCATCCACTCATCTTCCAGACTACATAAGACAGTAAACGCCCAGGCTGAGATCTTCCTCCACCTCTCCTGTATCTCCCCCTCCTGCAGAGAGAGTTCCTGAAGAGAGGAAAGCTCCTGCAAGATGTGACCATCATATGGGCTATATTCTTTTCTGAAGTGACATTATCTAAGCTGCCCAGTAAACACACTAAGGGGGAGGTTGGAATGTTACATTTCAGACACTTTGATAAGTCTTCACATATCTCGCGCCAAAACTTTTGCACTGGTGGACAGAACCAAAGAGCGTGGATGTAATTGTCTGGTGTATTGCCTTGACAGTGTGAGCAGTTGTTGGAAGATGTAAAGCCCATCTTGAACATCCGATGACCTGTATAGTGCACTCTATGTAGTATTTTGTATTGTATTAATTGCAAACTGGGATTTTTAATTAATTTAAAGGTTTTTAAGCAAATCTGAGACCAGAAGTTTTGGTCTAAGCTGACTGATAAATCTGCTTCCCACTTTGCAATAGGAAGGGATATTGAGTCATCTAATTTAGAAAGTGTTCTGTATATTTTAGATAATAATTTGGGGGATTTAAGAGTAAGAAAATGTGCCGCACTTAGTGGTGTTTGTAATTCAACTTGACTGAGGTTAAATTTCTTTTTTACTATGGATTTAATTTGTTGATATTCTAAAAATCTTTTCTTGTTGATCCCATATTGTGTAACTAGTCCGTCAAATGGAATAAATTCTGTTCCCTCTAATATATGTTCTAAGTATTTAATTCCTTTACAACTCCATTCTGGGAAATTAATCATATTATTGTTTTGTAATATGTCAGGGTTATTCCAGATAGGTGTACGTTTGCATGGGATTAATGAAGACTCCGTTATTTTTAGAAACTCCCACCATGCTGTCAGAGAAAAGCTGATGTTGATACTTTTAAAGCATTCATGTCTTTTGATGTTTGAGCTAATAAATGGTAGGTCTGAAATCTCTAGATCCTTGCATAGTGCCTGTTCAACATCTAGCCAGGGCTCAACTAAGAAGGTATGTTTTAACCATTCTGAGATGAACTGAAGCCTGTTGGCTAAGAAGTATTGGTGAAAATTAGGCAGATCTAATCCTCCTCTATCCTTGGTTCTTTGTAGCGTTTTTAAGCTTATACGCGGGGGTTTATCTTTCCAAAGGAATTTGGAAATATATGAATCCAGAGATCTGAACCAATCTTGTGATGGTTTGTTAGGGATCATCAAAAATAAGTAATTTATTTTTGGCAAGATCATCATTTTTATAGTGGCGACCCTTCCCATGAGTGATATGGGTAAAGATTTCCATCTAGTCAGATCGCCTTCTACTTTCTTTAGAAGTGGGATGTGGTTTAATTTAGTTAAGTCTGAAAGCTTAGGAGAGACATTAATACCTAAATATTTAATATTTCCGGATTGCAGTGGGGCAGAGGAAGAATTATGGAAGGAGCAGTTAATGGGGAGAACTGTAGATTTTGGCCAGTTAATTGAATAATCTGAAACTCTTGAAAACCAGTTTATTAAAGTAATTACCTCAGAGAGGTTGGTTTGTGTGTTTTGCAGAAAAAGCAACACATCATCCGCATAGAGACTGATTTTATGTTCTATGTTCTTACATTTTATGCCCTTAATTGTTGTAGCCTGTCTAAATGCTGCTGCTAGAGGTTCGATAAAAATTGCAAAAAGTGAAGGGGAGAGTGGGCATCCCTGTCTGGTGCCCCTCAGGAGATAGAAGCTGGAGGATGTCTGGTCATTTGTTCTGATACGAGCTGTTGGGGAATTGTATAATATTCTTATCCAGTTTATGAAAGAGTTTCCAAAACCAAATTTGTGTAAAGTTGCGAATAAAAATTTCCAGTTAACTCTGTCAAATGCTTTTTCTGCATCTAGAGATAATATTATGGTTTCGATGTTTTTATCGTATGAGTAGTCTATTAAATTAAGTAATCTACGAGTGTTTGTTGAGGAGTGCCGACCTTTTATGAAACCAGTTTGGTCAGGATGAATTAAGAGGGGGGTCATTTTCTCTAATCTCTTTGAGAGAGCTTTGCAGATTATTTTAAGGTCTAAATTTAAAAGAGAAATTGGACGATACCTTGAGGGAAATAAAGGGTCTTTGCCTGGTTTTAGCAGATTTAGTACTATTACTGAAGGTCCGCGGCTCCGAACCGTAGTAAAGGTGTCAGGGTCCCCTGACCCAGCGTTTTTAGTTCTTTGTGATTTTTGTATTATTGTACTTGTGTGTGATTTATTCTATGGTTTCTAGTTTTGATCCCTTGCCCTTCATGTCTCTCTGTGTCCCCTCTGTTCTGTGCAAGTCTGTGTCTGCATGTTTGAGTTTCCCTCTGTGTCTTTTGGTTCATCGAGTCCTCTGCCTTACTGGTGATGTCTCTGTGTTTCTTTCTTTCTTTGAAGGTCCGTGTCTTATGTGAATGTGTTCAGTTTACGGTTCCTTGTCTCGTCAGTTCTGATTTCCTCCAGCTGTGCTCTCCTTCTGTGTCTTATTCCCTTCGTTACTTCTCAGTGTATTTAAACCCTGTGTTTCTCTGAGTCAGTGTCGCGTCGTCCCTCAAGCTGTGGATCTCCCTGTGTCTCACTGTGAGTTTTAGTTTGTTGTTTCCCAGTTTAGTTTTTATGTTTTTCCTGCCAGCCAATAAAGCTGTGACTTTGAGTTCATCCCCTGAGTCTGAGTCCTGCACTTTGAGTCCTCATCTCCTGCCTGCCACACAGTGTTTCATGACCAAAGGGACCTTTGCCTAATACGGGTTCCGTGTCGGGCTCGTAGCCGAAAAATAGCTTTTCTTTGTTGTGTGGGTCAACTCTGCTTGCAAGAGACGGAGAGAGGCGTTGAAAGGCTGCTGCAACGGAACTTATTGTTTTGGAGGAAAACACGAACAAGGCGTACAGTCGAGTTTTAATAGCTTACTTACAACTGGGCTCGTCAGGCTCTCTTCTTGGCTGCAGTGGTTATTATTATATTTACATGCTTCCAGCTCCCGTTTTTGCTCGATGACAACTCGTACTTTTCGACTCTGCTTTTTCTCCCACCTCGCGTTCACAGACACATAACGAGTATGGCAGTCCATTCTCCCTGCATCACGGACTACACTGCCCATGAGGCCACATTCTGCATTCTGCCTATTAGCTTAGCACAACAACAACAACAAAAAGGCGCTCTCTCTCACCCAGGAAACACGCAGAGCGAGAGCGTCACCCTGTAACCATGGCAACCGCAACGCTGCCGCCTGGAACTACAGAACGTAGCTGTCAAACAAAACCGAAACAGTCCTGACCCGCGACAATATGAAACAGGAAAGTACCACCGTGTAATCCATTTATTTCAACAAAGTACTCAAAGTTACTCATAGTTTGTATTTTAAATACGTAACGGCGGTACAAGTATTCCGTTACTCCCCAACACTGTAGATAGGGCATTCAAATAAAAAGAGTTCATAAGGGTAACATCTCTTTTGTTCATGATTCACTCAAAACCTAATTTTGCTTAGAGCTATTGGCAATTCTGTTACAGCCACAGTACTACAGTAAATATGGGCAGGGATACTATGTTCACCATTTTAGTTTCTTGAAGACAGTTCTTTAAAAGCCCAAAATGTCATCTGATACTAAAAGGTACAACACTGAAATCAGTCCAAAGCCAGACAAATCATTTCAGGAACACAATAAAACTGTCATGACTACCCAACTAACACTTTGGATGTTTCAGTTTGGATCCAAACAGCTGTTGTACTGACATACACACCAACACTGTTATCCTGCATGTAGTCTAAAATATCATGACTGTGAAAAGTGTAAACCTAATATTCAAAATTTGTGTATTTTGTTTACTGAAGGAAAAACACCCTTAAAATGCCATCATGCAACAATTTACAATTTGCCTTGGTTCCTTTATTATTGTAGTAATCTTATTACATTTTTTTCCAGATTCACTTACTTTTGATCTGCCGTCCCTATAGCTATGGTCTGTTTTATGTTTAAACAGCTAACACTACGTGACTGTGGTTTGGGAATAGATTGATCTCATAGCTGAAAGAAACACTGACTGTTAAAAGGAAATCTGAAGCAGACTCCTGACATTGATTCCAAATTGCATGTTTTGCACACATAATCACCCTCCCAACGTTCTGCCTAGTACCTTTTTTAGTTGTGGAAATTTTTTTCTATTTTTGCTGTTAAAAAAGGGTAGCCATTGGCTAGGTAATGGCTGTCTTTTTCTGCAACATCTCTACTTGCAATGTAGTGGTGAGAACTGAGAATGTTGCACAACACTGCATTTTTTAAATGTTATTTTGTCAAATGACATGGAAAATAAATAAGTCAATAAAAAGGACATTTGAACTTCCTGAGAATCCCATTCAGGCAGGAGTTTATCTTGGCTTCTTGTCAGTTTCACAAGGGCTTGACCTCCCTACTCTTCTTTCTCATTAAAGTGATTTATGTTATTTTCCCTGATGTATATGCCACTGTCTGATTGAACTCACTGGTCCTGAGGTCCTGTTGTCCCTGAGTGATGTGTCTGTATACATGGAAAATTAGTTGTTTCTATGACTGCACCTGTCTGATTCACAACTCTTTGCAGTTTACTTGATTCTGATTTTTTTTTTTTTGGTCTCAGCGATTCTATTTCCATTAATTGTATTCTTCCGTACACTTCATATCTATTACAGCCTTTTCTAATGCAACTGATGAGCAATACTGCCTCCAAAAAGTGAAAATGTATTGTGAATGCCCAGAAAGCATTGATTCTAGGGGAGTTTTCTTTGTGAATTACAGAAAATTTTCAGCCAATTAACGCCACAAGGTCTTTCTATGAAGTATTAATACAGTGTTGATGACAAAGTAGTTACCTATGATGTTGCTAGGACTGCTGTGAGGACAGGAAAGATACCATCGTCAACACATTGAGTTGGTTACTGCCATTTACTACAAGCATTAAAACCTGGTGCAGGTTTCTAGTAAACTACAACTACAGTATAGTAAGAATTTGTTTATTTTTTATTAAATGTATTCATTTAGGTTTCTCCATTACAAGAAAACTGTTGGCTATTGTTCTGAATAAAAGGCTTGGCCTTAAGAAAATGTCCCTATTCTGGCATTGTGCACCAAAGTGGAAACCCAAAACATTTTCTGTGTGTTGTAATTCCTGCATCTATCTCCTCACCCTTAATACTTTCCACCCACAGTTGTTGTCTGTTGCCACCTGTCTCTAAGCCTTTTAGTTAGTGAAGTGTGTCATTGGACAACAGTGATGCTCATTAACATAATTCTATTGCATCCGTCATCATCCCACATGAAGTTGAGGAAAATTGGCTGTGATGTGTGTGTGTGTGTGTGTGTGTGTGTGTGTGTGTGTGTGTGTGTGTGTGTGTGTGTGTGTGTGTGTGTGTGTTGCATACGGCATCACCAGCAGTAACCATCAAAGACAGAGTCAGGCACAACACAGAGTCCATTAAGCATGTTGGCGTTGTCTTGATTTTCTCTTTATGATAGCAACAGTAATAATCACCTCTCCGACACACACAATATTTTCTTTTTCTGATGGTTTTTTTTGCCTTATCATAACATATAAAATACAAGAGCAAAGAACCATTTCCACCATTGTATTTTTAACATTCATTCTATGTAAGCTCAAAAAAAGCTCATACCCACTGTGCAAAGTGACGTCGGAGTGATGTCTTTTATATGAAATATTTGACCGTCCAGTTTCGTCCAGTGAAGGGGCTGTTTGTAACACCAGGCAGCATCTTCTTCTTTTTTTTTTTTTTGAAGCCTACTGAGCATCTAGTGCTGACGTCCATAGGACCTTTGTGTAGAGAGTATTTATAGTCCACATGTGGTCTCTGAGAATGCATTTTCAACGTTAAACAAAGACTTAAACAATGTTTTTATACTGCTTCTAGAGGCTCTCTAGTCCCATGTTTCAAGAGGGCGGAGGAGATGTTTTCTATAGGCCACCAATTCATTTTTCTGCTGCTTTGTTTACATCTTTGTATTTGTCTCCAGTTATCTTCTGCAGCTGAGACAGTCAAATGAAGACCTGCGTGTCTATCTGATGTCCAGCATTTAGTGGGTAGTTGATGGATTTAGTTTTCCTATAAACTTGTTTATCATTACTAATATGTAAAATGAAAATCTGATCCCAAATTTTCAAGTTTGTAAATTAAAATAAAATACACATGTGAACCATACATTTTACATGATCTCAGAAGATTAACAAGCGCCAAAAAAGTATCTCGAAAAGGTCTCAGCTTTCAGCAGTAGGGGATGATGCAAAGATCACTGCAAGACCACACTGAAAAAGATGGTGAAAAAGAACTTCTGGGTGACAGCAAAGAACCTGCCCAAATTTCTATAACTTGCAAAAACTAGTGTTCATATGTTCACTCTTACAATGCTGAATAGGTCTCTATATATACAAACTAGAGATGGCACGATACCTTGAGGTTACTCTATTCCGTAACCCCTGTTCTCTGATAACATGAGTGAGGTGTCTCACTATGGGGAACGCTCTCTCAGCGTTGTCCTCAGAAGCCTCTATATCATTACTCCAGCCAGTATTGGCTGGCAGTCGTGACGCTTGCGTCAGGGAGGGGCCACCCTCCTCCCTATAAAAGGGTGTGACGCAGCGTCACCCGTCATTCAAGATAAGCTCACCTCTTCCTCGCTTCGTGCAAGGAGGGTGATCTGGTGAGACACCTCACTCATGTTATCAGAGAACAGGGGTTACGGAATAGAGTAACCTCAAGTTCTCTTTCAAACATTCGTTTCGGTGTCTCACTATGGGGATATGCAGACTCCCGTATTGCCAGATAAGCCCATCTGAACGACTGACTGTCAATTTAGGAGGTCTCGTGGGGACCCACACTTAACACATTGTGGGCTAGAGACGGTGCAGTGACATCCAACCTGTAAAACCTTGCAAAGGTCAAAGGCGAAGCCCAGCTCGCAGCTGCACATATCTCTTCTATAGAGACACCCCTAAAAAGGGCCCAAGAGGTTGCCATCCCTCTGGCAGAATGAGCACGAAGTCCCTCCGGGGGGGGGCAGACCCGTGCTGGAATAAGCCAATTGGATCGCCTCGACAATCCAGTGGGAAATGCGTTGTTTGCTAACGGGCTTGCCAAGATGTGGTTTAGCCCAGGAAACAAACAGCTGATCCGACCTCCTGAAAGCCTTCGTTCTCTCTATATAGGTACATAAAGCCCTAACTGGACAGAGAGCATGTAGGCGCTCCTGTTCAGGGGAGGAGAAAGGAGGAGGGCAAAAAGCTTCCAGCTCCAATGGGGTGCATTGAAGATAAGGATTTTTGGGCACAAAGGCCGGATTTGGCCTGAGTGTGACTCTAGAGTTATCCCGCGTGAATCGGGTGCACTCTTTGTGTATTGACAGCGCATGAATATCACTGACACGCTTCGCAGATGCGAGAGCCAGGAGCAATGCAGTCTTCAAAGACAGGATTTTCATTTCCACCTGGTTTAGTGGTTCAAATGGTGGCCGTGAAACTGCCCCCAGCACCAGGGATAAATCCCACGTGGGAACGAGAGGTTTAGACACTGGGTGGAGCCGTCGTGCCCCTTTCATGAAACGGCAGACTAGCGGGTGATGGCTCACCGGGCCATCCACGAAGCCCACATGGCAGGCTGAAATGGCTGCTAGATATACTTTAATTGTGGAAAAGGCCTTTCCTTTATCTAACAGTTCTTGGAGAAAGGAGAGAATTGTTGTCACAGAGCACTGAAAGGAGAGAGTGTGAGACTTTCCACACCATTCCTCAAATACCCTCCACTTGTTCTCATACAATGATCTTGTGGAGGGGGCTCTAGCACTCTGAATAGTGGCTATAACACCCTGGGGGAGTCCTGCCGTACTCAGATTCAACCTCTCACGGGCCAAGCCCACAGGGCGAGGCGCTCGGGGTGAGGGTGAAAAATCTCCCCCCTGGCTTGGGAGACTAGGTCTCGTCGGAGAGGGAGAGGCCAAGGTTCGCTCCACAAGAGGGGCATAATCTCTGCCAACCAATGGGACCTCATCCACCTTGGGGCGATCAATATCATTGTTAGCCCTCTCTCTCTCACTCTGGTTAGAGTGGGAGAAATTAAGGCCAGTGGAGGGAACGCATAAAGCAGAGCATGTGGCCAGTTGTGAGCTAATGCGTCTACCCCTAGCGGAGCCTCCTGGTCCCTCAGGGAGAAATACAGTGGACACTGAGCGTTCTCCCTCGAGGCAAACAGATCGACCTGTGGCTGGCCAAAGCGGGTCCAGATCTGGGTCACCACATGTGGGTGCAGGGTCCAGTCCCCGTACTGCGGGTTTCCCCTGGACATTAAGTCTGCTCCCAAGTTCAGAGCTCCTGGAATGTGAGTAGCTCTCAGTGACAACAGATTGATGCTGCTCCACATGATCAGTCTGCGAGCCAGCATGTGCAAAGGACGGGAAAGTAACCCGCCCTGTCTGTTGATGTACGCCACAACAGTGGTGTTGTCTGTTCTGATCAGAACATGGTGGTTTCTCAACAGGGGAAGGAAGTGTCTCAGTGCTAGAAAAGCTGCTAGCAATTCTAGCCAATTTATATGAGCACCCCTCTGTTGTGAGTCCCAGCTGCCGCTCACTGCTCTGCCCTCGTGAGTGGCACCCCAACCCGTGAGACTCGCGTCCGTGGTCACCACCTTTCTGGCTGTGACAGCTCCCAGTGACACCCCCTGAGTGAGAAATGTGGGATTTCTCCAACAGTGGAGTGCTGCAGCGCAGTCTGCTGTCACTCTGATATAGCGGTGGGTATGGCGCTTTCGACTCAGTCTCAGTGATGCAACCCATCGCTGAAATTCCCTCATATGCAGTCTGCCTAGTGGAATGACTGCCAGTGAAGACGCCATTAATCCCAGCATCTGCAGGCATTTTCTGAATGGGAGATATCTTCCCAACTGAAAAATGCCGGCATGTGATAGCATTTTTTTTACTCTGTCCACAGAGAGACACGCTCTGTACGAGGCGGAATTTAGAGCTATTCCTATGAAAGAGATGGCCTGAGCTGGCTGCAGGACACTCTTTTGGTAGTTTATGGTGAAACCCAGAGCCATCAGATGATCCACTGTCAACCTGGTGTGCTCTCTTCCCATTATTTCTGACTCTGATAGCAGCAGCCAATCGTCTATGTATGTTGCTATGCGGATGCCCCGCCTCTTCAGTAGGGCTATGGCCGCCTCTGTGCATTTCACAAATACCCGAGGGCTCAGTGAGAGACCAAACGGCAGGACCTGGTACTCGTACATTCTGCCCTGAAACGCAAAGCGCAGGAATTTTCTGTGAGGCGGGTAAATAGGGATGTGAAAATATGCGTCCTTCAGGTCTATTGATGTAAACCAATCGCCTGGGCGCACTACATGCAGCAGAGTGGTGGTCGTCAACATCCTGAATTTGTATGACCTCAGATGCTGATTCAGAGCCCGTAGGTCCAGTATCGGACGTAGTCCCCCTCCCTTCTTGGGCACGAGAAAATACCTTGAGTAAAAGCCGCATTGGCTCTGCTCCTGGGGTATTTCTCGTATTGCTCCCTTTGACAGCAAGGTAGTTATTTCTTCTTGCAGGATCCTGGCTGATTCGCCTTTTGCAAGAGAGAAAATCACTTTGTGAAATCTGGGAGGGGTGGTTGCGAATTGCAAACGATAGCCTCGCTCTAATGTCCTCACAACCCATTCTGGCGCAGCGAGAGCTCGCCATCTCTCTATTCTTGCTGACAGCGGCCCCAGAGACAGGCACTCCACAGTAGACGGAGCTCTGGCTCCCTCTTGTGGCGGAAACTGGTCCTTCGGACCAGACCCGACTGCGCATGCGCGGGCGGCCCGCGCTTGACCAGCGATTATGGGGCCGGACACCACTGAGGGAATCAACCCCGGTGGTGTCTGGGTGCCATCCATCCATCCATTTTCATCCGCTTTGTCCGGGGCCGGGTCGCGGGGGCAGCAGCCTAAGCAAAGAGGCCCAGACCTCCCTCTCCCCAGCCACCTCCTCCAGCTTATCTGGGGGAATACCAAGGCGTTCCCAGGCCAGCCGAGAGATATAATCTCTCCAGCGTGTCCTGGGTCTGCCCCGGGGCCTCCTCCCGGTGGGACATGCCTGGAACACCTCACCCAGGAGGCGCCCAGGGGGCATCCTTGTCAGATGCCCGAACCACCTCAGCTGGCTCCTTTCGATGTGGAGCAGCAGCTGCTCTACTCTGAGCCCCTCCCGGATGGCCGAACTTCTCACCCTATCTCTAAGGGAGAGGCCAGCCACCCTTCGGAGGAAGCTCATTTCTGCCGCTTGTATCTGCGATCTCGTTCTTTCAGTCACTACCCACAGCTCGTGGCCATAGGTGAGGGTAGGGACGTAGATCGACCGGTAAATTGAGAGCTTCGCTTTTACACTCAGCTCCCTCTTCACCACGACGGACCGGTGCAGCGTCCGCATTACTGCAGCTGCAGCCCCAATCCGTCTGTCGATCTCCGGCTCCCTTCTCCCATCACTCGCGAACAAGACCCCGAGATACTTGAACTCCTCCACTTGGGGCAGGAACTCATCCCCGACCCGGAGTGGGCACTCCACCCTTTTCCGGCTGAGAACCATGGCCTCAGATTTGGAGGTGCTGATCTTCATTCCCGCTGCTTCACACTCGGCTGCGAACCGCTCCAGTGCGAGCTGGAGGCCCTCACCCGATGAAGCCAACAGAACCACATCATCTGCAAAAATCAGAGATGAGATTCTGAGGCCACCAAAGCGAAAGCCCTCCACCACTTGGCTGCGCATAAAAATTATGAACAGAACCAGAGACAAAGGGCAGCCCTGGCGGAGCCCATCACCCACCGGGAACGAGTCCGACTTATTGCCGGCAATGCGAACCAAGCTCTTGCAACGGTTGTATAGGGATCGAATGGCCCGTAGCAATGGGCCAGACACCCCATATTCCCGCAACACCTCCCACAGGACACCCCGAGGGACACGGTCGAATGCCTTCTCCAAGTCCACAAAACACATGTAGACTGGTTGGGCAAACTCCCATGCACCCTCAAGTATCCTGGAGAGGATAAAGAGCTGGTCCAGTGTTCCGCGACCAGGACGAAAACTGCATTGTTCCTCCTGTATCCGAGGTTCGACTAACGGACGAACTCTCCTTTCCAGCACCCTGGCATAGACTTTCCCAGGGAGGCTGAGGAGTGTGATCCCCCTGTAGTTGGAACACACCCTCCGGTCCCCTTTCTTGAAGATGGGGACCACCACCCCGGTCTGCCAGTCCACAGGTACTGCCCCTGATCTCCACGCAACATTGCAGAGGCGTGTCAACCAGGACAGCCCTACAACGTCCAGAGCCTTCAGGAACTCGGGGCGGACCTCATCAACACCAGGGGCTCTGCCACCAAGGAGTTGTTTAACTGCCTCAGTGACCTCGCCCCCGGAAATTGGCGGGTCATTCCCCTCATCCCCAGACTCTGCTTCCTCCTCGGAAGACGTGTCAGTGGGATTAAGGAGGTCCTCGAAGTATTCCTTCCACCGCCTGACAATTTTCTCAGTCAACGTCAGCAGCGCTCCGCCAGCACTATACACAGTGCAGGTAGAGCACCGCTTTCCCCTCCTGAGACGTCTGACGGTTTGCCAGAATCTCTTCGAGGCAGCCCGAAAGTCTTTTTCCATGGCCTCTCCGAACTCCTCCCACACCCGAGTTTTTGCTTCAGCCACTGCCCGAGCCGCATTCCGCTCGGCCTGTCGATACCTGTCGGCTGCCTCCGGAGTCCCACAGGCTAACCAAGCCCGATAGGACTCCTTCTTCAGCCTGGTGGCTCCCTTCACCTCTGGTGTCCACCATTTGGTTCGGGGATTACCACCACGGCAGGCACCAACCACCTTGCGGCCGCAGCTCAATGCAGCAGCTTTGGCAATGGAGACGCTGAACATGGTCCATTCGGACTCAATGTCCCCAGTCTCCCTCGGAATGCTGTTGAAGCTCTGCCGGAGGTGTGCGTTGAAGATCTCGCGGACTGGGGCCTCTGCTAGACGTTCCCAGCACACCCTCACTACGCGTTTAGGTGCACCAGGTCTGTCCAGCGTCTTCCCCCGCCACCTGATCCAACTCACCACCAGTTGGTGATCAGTTGACAGCTCAGCCCCTCTCTTTACCCGAGTGTCCAGAACATATGGTCGCAGGTCTGCTGATACGATTACAAAATCGATCATCGACCTACGGCCTAGAGCATCCTGGTGCCACGTGCACTTATGGACACTCTTGTGTTCGCACCCTCCAGCACCCCCCCCCCCCCCCCCCAGGGACTCTAAGAAGGCTGGGTACTCTGAACTGCCACTCGGCGCATAAGCGCAGATGACAGTCAGGACCCGTTCCCCGACCCTAAGGCGCAGGGAACAAACCCTCTCGTCCACCGGGAAAAACCCCAACGTACCGGCAGCAAGCCGAGGGGATATTAGGATACCCACCCCAGCCCGCCGCCTCTCACCAGGGGCAACTCCAGACTGAGACAGAGTCCAGCCCCTCTCCAGGAGACTGGTTCCAGAGCCCAAGCCATGTGTAGAGGTGAGCCCGACTATATCTAGCCGGTACCTCTCAACCTCACGCACTAACTCAGGCTCCTTCCCCACCAGAGAGGTGACATTCCATGTCCCTATTGCCAGTCTTGGCAGCCGGGGGTCAGTCCGCCAGGGCCTCCCCTCCTGGCCGCCACCCGGCACACAATGCACCCGACCCCTATGGCGCCTCCTGCGGGTGGTGGGCCTGCGGGAGGATGGGCCCATGTCTCCTCTTCGGGCTGTGCCCGGCCGGGCCCCATGGACTAAGGCCCAGCCACCAGACGCTCGCCCTCGGGCACCCTCCCCGGGCCTGGCTCCAGGGCGGGGCCCCGGTAACCCTATCCCGGGCAGGGTAAACTGTTCCCTCGATGTCCTTTTCATAAGGGTCTTATGAATCGCTCTTTGTCTGGTCCCTCACCCAGGGCCAATTTGCCATGGGAGACCCTACCAGGGGGCAAAAGCCCCCAGACAACATAGCCCCTGGGATCCCTGTGACACACAAACCCCTCCACCACGATAAGGTAGCGGTTCAAGGAGGGGTGTCTGGGTGCGTGGGGGCATTATGTTTTTCAACATACTTTCTGTGTTTTTCACACATTTTTCCCGTGCCCTTGGCAACATGCCTGGATGCAACGGGTGAGTTTTTAATAAACAGTGTGTTTTGTGAGACAGACATGCTTGATTCAGCTGAACAGCGTTTCGTCGTCTCTTTTTTGAAATCCGCTCTGTGGGATCCAACTCGAGTCCCAGGCGCTGAAAGGTGGAGGCAGAACACACTTCTCCGAACGGGCTCCGGAACTGAGCCCTGGAGTGAACTTGGAGCCCGGGCTGGTCCGGCTCCGATCTCCCCGTGGGGGATGTTAGGCAGTCCGCTTCTTCTTGCGGTCCGACTGCTTGGCTGGTGGTGGGGCACCCTGAGCGGCAGCAGGCGGGACGTGTTTCTTGGGCCAGTGGGTCTTAGGGTTCTGCGATCCTAGAGGACCCTGGGCCGCGACCTGCGGGGCTGGGCGGCGAGGGATTTTAAACGTCGGCACGCCGGCTGGACGGCTGGTGACCTGAGCAAACGTGCGGTGACCGGGTGGAGGCGCAGCCTGGGTCTTCCTAGGGAGACACAGCTGCAGGGCCTCTCCCTCTTTCTTCTTCTCCTCGCACCGTCTTTGCATGGTGGCAACGGCGGTCCCGAAAAGCCCAGCGGGGTCGATGCTTTCGTCCAGAATGTCACGTTTTTCTCTGTCCGAAAGCCCCGACAAGTTCAGCCATCTTGCCCTCTCCTGTAGGACGATGATGCTGAGGGCTCTGCCCGCCGCTTGTACTGCTGCTCTAGTGAGGTGGAGACACTGGTCCGTAACTACGCCCAGCTCTTCCCACAACTCGCTAGCATCCGGGTTCGCAGCAGCCTGGTCCTGGAGCTCCGCCGAGTAGGCTAGCAGGAGCGATGAGGCGTTCAATGCCCTCGCGGTGGTGGCAACCGATTTATACGCCTTGTCAGCCAGGGAGGACTGCAGGCGTTCGGCCTTGGAGGGCAGGGACGGACCAGATGACATGGAAAGTTTCTGGTTTGGGTGGAGATGAGAAGCCACCAGATTCTCCACTGTGGGAATTTGGTAGATGCCCTTCTCTTTCATTCCAGCGCAGTCAAACGCCGCCGCTCCCTGCACGGGGTTGGGTGACGAAAATGGCTTTGCCCAGCAGCGTGTGACCTCGTCCACGCATTCGGGGAAAAGCGGCAGTACCTGCTTAGTAGTGCGCTTTGCTTTGGGGAGCCTTTTACCCTCGTATCGTGAGGTGGAGGTCTCCGTTGTCACCGCGGGCCATGGGATTGCCAGCTTTTCAGCTGCCCGTTTTGCAACGTCAAATAGCTCCATGCCGCGGGACTGTGTGCCGGGGTTATCACAATCGGCCCCTTGTGTCGCAGAATTCCGACCAGAGGGGGCAAAGAAAACGTCGTCATCCTCGTCCGAGACGAGATGTTCCGACGCTCCCTCAGAGGATTCGCTGAGTAGCTCGTCATTAGCCTCGAGGGAATCAAGCATAGCTTCGCAGCTTACCTCGGCATCATCCACCAGCGGGAGGACGATATCCATGTCGTCACCCCAGCTGGTGCCTGGTGTGGCGGACTCAGTGTGCTCCATCGGTGGGCCGATTGGAGACAGCATTGGGTCCTCCTTCGACAGGCTAGCCTGGCGGGCTAGCCTTCGGCGAAGGCTTTTTAGGGTGAAGCAAGCGCAGTGTTCGCATATACCCGGTGTGGAAATAGCCGCTTGGGCGTGTTGCAGCCCGAGGCACATCACACACACGTCATGTGTATCTGAACCTGAGATTTTGCAACCGCAGGGGCAAATTCTGGGCAGCGGTTTGCAGTCTGCCATATTAAGGAAGCTTGGTGTAGCTAGCTTGGAATGGCTGGACGGCTAACGCTGATCTTTTTTAAAAAAAATTTATTTTTTTCTCTCGGTTGGGTAGCTATGGTGAGCTAGTGTGACCTGGCTAGTGTGGTGGCTAGCGCTTGTGCTACTTGGCTTGGTGACCGTGTGTAGCAAAGACAGTTAGCTTGGTCAGCTAACTATTGTGCTAGATGCGTGGTGGCAGCTAACACACTCTCCGACCTGGCTCTGTGGTGAAGAGCAGGCGACTCGAAACGCGAGCCGTGCTAGCGCCCGGTGACCAAGGTGTTAGCTTGCTCGTGTGGACAGTTAAGCTAGCACTCACGTTCACAGTCAGGAGAGATGAGGTTTCTAAGAAGCGAGAAGAGGAAATTGAATGACGGGTGACGCTGCGTCACACCCTTTTATAGGGAGGAGGGTGGCCCCTCCCTGACGCAAGCGTCACGACTGCCAGCCAATACTGGCTGGAGTAATGATATAGAGGCTTCTGAGGACAACGCTGAGAGAGCGTTCCCCATAGTGAGACACCGAAATGAATGTTTGAAAGAGAACACTTTTTTATGTCCGATACCGATATCGTAAATTTGGATATCTGCCGAAACCGATATGAATCCGATATAGTGTTTTTTAATCAATAAAACTGTTTTTTTAATATCTTGCTGCATTTTGTATAAGTTCATACTCAAGTTTAAAACAACAACTACACTAAAGCTATTCTGTTATACCTATATGTAAAAAATACACTGCACCCAAAATATTTCATAGTTCAGCAATACTGATCAATCTAATAAACTTAAACCTACTCCATCCTTCCTATTCTGGTATTTTAAAGAGTACTTAGATTGCTTAAGATTTCTGCTAACTAATAGGGTTGCAAACTCCCAGCAAAAAAATAAAAATAAAAATAGGGAACGACGTAATCAACTTTAATTTGATGCAGTGTGGAAAAAAAATGCACAGAAATAAATTATTTTTCAAGAATAATTAAATAGATTCAACATCTTCCTTCAACAGAACTGCAGACTGCACAGATGTTATCTTCCCAAAGGAAAAAGTAATATAGCTTACTAGGGTATATTAGACTTAACAGTTACTATATACAGTAATGGACTTTGGGTGTAAGATTCAGATAATTAATTATTAAAAGCTAGACATTTTAAATGAGAATAAGAAAGAAAAGTATGTCTTTGTGCCCCCTTTTCCCTGTTCATGCCCTATCGGCCCCCCTGGCTAAACTTTGCTAGATCCGCCCCTGCACAGTTACCAGCCGTCAGCTGCGTAGAAAAGGATCCTGGTGTACAAAGTAATATTAAATAAATTCTAACAACAGCTTATCAAGCTTAAATGTGCTGCTGTTGTTCAGCCGCTGGTTTCCTCTTTCTGGCGCGAAGTGGGCAATAAACAAACAAGAGAGACGTAGTCGCGACAGAAAAGCCAATCAGCTGATCATTAAGCAGTTTCACGATTGAAGTAGCAGCAAGAAGAGGCAGTCGCTCCAGGTATTGGTTGTTAAGCTTAACGTGGGAATGCTTTACAAACATTCAGAGATGAACTTACACACTTGCTTTACTTCTCTCTGGGATAACTTTCTCAGAGATGAAATGCTGGTTTGGTAGCAGGCTTCAAATACACACAGCCGCTCTATCACGTGAGCACACTGCTCCGAAATGCTACGGTTATGAGCCGAGTTACGCTGTGTCGCAAGTTTTGTGAGGTGCTTTTTTTATATTTAATGGATCGGATTACATTTTTTTATTTCTATATCCGATCCAATAATTTACGTCAGTATCGGACCGATACCGATACGTAATATCGGATCGGTCCATCTCTAATACAAACCTATTATGATGTAGTACAAGTGCACAATGGTTTTGTAGTAAAATGCTTGTATTTCTTGGCTATTTGGATCTGTAATCTGAATTGGATGGCATTTAGTCATTGCATTTGGTGGCACTGAATTGAGTCTTTGGATTGAGCAGTAATAAAGCCAAATTATAATGAAAAAAGTAACTTTGGACAAAATCATCTCATTGTTTTCAGTCTTCTCTATTCATCAGATGGTGATTGCAATCATGCAGTTTCTATTTATTTTTTTTGTATGAAAATTATTCATTGCTCACTATTGTTTGTTCTTTATTAAGATGAGGACTTGCCAATTTGGCTGCCAAGTGGTACAACCTTCTTTTAGAAAGACATCTGAGAGAACCCTCAAGTCAAACAGTAGATCTCTTCAAATATTAAAGTTTTATTTTTGTTTTGTTTGTCAGAAGCTAGAAATGCATCGACAGTTGTCAGATTAAAAAGTGCTGGAGGAGCACACTCACAGATTAATCCATAGGCTTAGACTTCTCCTTTAATAATTAGAAATGTGAATTTGCATGACTACTGCGCACAGTAATTATTAATTAATCATATCTTTTACTACACTTTTACTAATAATGTTAATACATTATGTTATTATGTGTTAGTGTTAAGCTTCCAGCATTTAATCTGTGCCTAAACTATCAATGAGTGCAGCACAGACTGCATATCCTATGCTCACAGTGTGATTTAAATTTACTGCTCACTGAAGCTCAAAGGTCCTCTTTAACATCTCTCTTTCACCTTAACAACAGGAGTGTAAATGAGCAATCTGTTCTGACGTCTAAGTGTAGAGCAGCAAAATGGATGGCCACTACAGACTTAAGCAGTGAAGTGACTTATCATAGTCAAGACTTAATGTGTATTTTTGTCACAGTAAAGTTAATGCTTATCCTTGGTTGCTGCACTGCTTTTGGATGTGTTTTGTGATATTTTTTGTTGTTGGTTGTTTGTTTGTTTGTTTGTTTGTTTGTTTGTTTGTTTTAATCAGTGAGTTTAGTGCAGATGAACTAAATAATTGCTTGGAATTTCAAGGGTGCATTTTTAAATGCAAGTCCTTGCTTAATTCATTGCCCCCAATGGTCAGTTATTTCCATTAAATTAAATTCGAATGTTCGAATGCTTATGGTAACATATTATTTTCACTGAGAGAAAAGTTAACAACCTAGTTAAGTAGTTTTTTTTTTTTTTATTGGGGGGGGGGGGGGATTTAAGTCTTTTAGCACTTTAAGCATATTTGCACTGCACAAGACACTTACAAATGTGGATTGCACAACACTGGACACTGGATTTCTTCATTTCCATTTAATACTTGTACAGCTGCTGTTATTGTGTATATATATATATACATTTATATTTCTTCATACATTCTTATATATTTCTATACTGTGTATTTTGTTGTACAGTTATTTTATTTTAACTTTAACTTATATATTTTATCTTATTCTTTCCCAGTTAAATTTACCCTTCATTCTAATTTGTTGTTGTACAGTTATTTCATCCATCCATCCATCCATCCATCTTCATCCGCTTTATCCGGGGCCGGGTCGCGGGGGCAGCAGCCTAAGCAAAGAGGCCCAGACCTCCCTCTCCCCAGCCACCTCCTCCAGCTTATCCGGGGGGAATACCAAGGCGTTCCCAGGCCAGCCGAGAGATATAATCTCTCCAGCGTGTCCTGGGTCCAGTTATTTCATTTTTAACTTTAATTTTTATATTTTATTTTATTCCTTCCTAGTTAAATTTACCCTTTTTAATTTTCATATTTATTTCCTATCTTATTCATAGTCTTTTCTTTTTTCTTTAGGTCACGAACAGTTGTGTAAGCATTTCACTGCATATCGTACTGTGTATGACTGTGTATGTGACAAATAAAATTTGAATTTGAATTTAGTGACTATACATTTTTAACCCTGCCATCAAATAACTTGAGAAGTTTTAACTTCTACTTTTGAAATTAGATTTGATTTAATCTCATAGACACACAGGCTGAAGCGTAATTGTCCGCAAGACTACACAAGTGGCTGACAGAAACAATTACACAAGGAGGCTAAAGGTACAAGGGATAACAAGGAAAAAGAAAAGAAAGGGAACAAGAAGACAGGAGGAAATATGCCAAAAGAATAGACCAGATGTCCCAGACACAAACTGGATGGAGTCAATGTGGGAAACTCATCATAATACAGTAGTGTTGTGGATAAACATGCAGACAGACTGTGGCTTATTGGCAGTTGTGGCCCACCCACAAATATGAGTCCCACAGATATCAGTGGGATAAAAGTTTCTCAGCATATAATTTTCTGCATATTAAAAATGCCATTTATTGTAATGTTGTTTGGCAATAAGAGAAGTGTGGCTGGGTATAATTTTCTCCCACATCACAGATTTCTAGTGGGATAATGGTCTCTTACTGGCAGGCCACTGCAGCATTTACCACACTGGAAAACCAACCAGTTCAAATCTGTGAAGTTGCATCAAGCCCCAGATATACTTATAAAATCATTAAGGTCATTTTGTTGCATGCAGTTATTAGCGCTTTAAAGCCCAGCGTATCATATCCTATACATGTGTTTTTGTGGGTTTTTGAGACTTCTACATCATCAGTGCGACTTTTTTTTACCCTCAAAAAATTATATAAATGGCATGACACATTTTTAATGACTTAATTGCAAAAATATCGCTTGTGTAGCAAATGTGATACAAATTAAAACTCATATATATGCAGATTAAAATTTGATATGTTCTTATATCCAGTCCAAAGAATCCAAAGTTAGAGGTAAGGTAAAACTCAAAAAAGTATTCATAAAAACTCGTGCAGTGTTGGAGTAATTTTGGTAGGCCAGCCACTTCTGGGAAGGTCCACCACTATATTCAAGTTTTCTCCATTTGTGGATAACTTTTTCACTGGAGTGAATTATGACAGCTGTTTCTTTAGATAATGGAAAGATGTGCGGGGGCGGCACACTGCCTTGGTGTATTTCATACTTGAGGCTGACTTATGCGATTGCCTTCAAGTTGGCCTCCAGTGTTGTCTTCTACAGTCCCACTGAGCTCCTGATGAAAGTTATTAGCGCTCTATTAGCCTTACACAGTGGCAAGCATTCCCGTATCCATCTGTGCAGTATTGAGTCACAGACTTGTAGTTAATCCAGGCTGTTTCAGAGTCCTAGTGTACTGCTCTATCAGCCAGGAGATAGTGCTAGTTAGTGTTGTTTCTAAGCTGCACTTATATATATCATATGCCTACTCAACTTGGTTGCTATGCCTTAGAGGAGTTTCCATGTTGTGGAAAGGAAAGTAATATACCAGTGCATAGTTAGTCGTAAAATTGTGGGTATCCTTAATGATCAGGATTATTCTGCCCTGAGTTAGAATGTTCAGTAAGTACCTGCCGTTAGCAGCCCCCTTATTTGTACTGGCAGGAACTCACTGAGTGCAGTTAGCTTTGTCAGCCTGTTAGCATAAATCATGCCAGGCCCTGGTGCTGTCTAGCTCTTCATTCCGGAGACTCGTTGTTGGATGTCTTCCTTTGTGATGTTTATGTAGCAGCAGTCTGCTTTTATGCCCACCAGCCTCTTTCTCCCAGATGTTCTTCACGTATTGTTCAATTTCAGCTCTGAGTAGATCTGCCTTTTATTCCCTTGTAGCTGAGAGAACACCCCGGGTGGTATTTTTGGTAAACAGCACATTCTCTTGGCCTCTGCCTCTCTAGTATATTCGTCAGCCTAGTGGCCAGAGCTGTGAGCCTTTGTTTGGCAGTTTCTTGAGCTTCAGTTACGAATATTTTTTTTCATCCTGGACCTGTCTCTCATGATGCCCTTCTGCACCTCAGTAAACTCACTATCTATTCTCGTTATTTTGGCTTCTTCTCCGTGGGTGGCCTCTACATGCATCTTTGATTCTAACCCTAAGTGCCCCTAGGATTATTGTATCAATGAGGGTGTAAGTAAGCATCCATTAGTTTTGGATCTTCCTACAATTGGTTATTCAAAGAGCTGTCGTTTTTGGATCTATGGTCAACAGTATTTTTTTTATTTATTTTTTTGGCTTTGGTATCAAACCACCAGTCCTTCAATTAATCAACAACCCACTACTCCACCTGAGGTAAAACAAAGTTAATTTGTGAGAAGCAGGTGACATCTTACAAAATACATTTTACTGACAGCACTGTCTGTGAAAGGCATGTAGAATTTATGGACTGAGACAAAGACTGTGCTTTCACCAAGGAATTTCACAAATACTGTTGGAAAACATCTAAACAAAATGGTTTGCCACATTGGTGGGATCAAGGTCAGTGTGCTCTGAACAATGTAAGCCATCGTGTAAAATTTAATGCAAGAAACAAAAGCAAAGCCAAAAAATACATATTGTGATGTGTTTAATTACTTGAGAAATCCCTATGCTGTTCACATAATTTCATGTATAACAGCTTGTTTGTCTTTTTACAAACCAGCCAAACCACAAGACTCACTGTTTTCTATCAAGCATGCAGATATTGTATTGTTTACAGTCCTAATGGTGCAGTTGTTTTCAGTCTAGATTTTCTCTGACAGCAGAATACAAAATGTGACAAGGATTTGAGTGACTATACTACACAGATCTCAAGGAAGATATATTTTCCAGATGATAAAATCTTGATAAAACATTCTAGTGGTAAAAGCCTTTTGTCCCCAAATAATTGAGGAGATCATCAGAATTTAAAAATGGATCAAAATCTTTTAAAATGATGAGCAAATATAATTTCATAACAGACAACTGAAAAGAGACGCAGTAAACAGGCGAATCTGTGGGGCAGAAAACAGAACGTTACAGGTATTTTTATTCTCACTTGGGAGCTTAACTGACATAAGCTGTATAATCCTAAAACAATGCTCAACTCCCCGAAGTAGTTAAATAAAGTAGTTAAACCTGGCAGTGAAGTTGCAGACTCCATATTACCAGTTATCTGATGATGATCATAGCAATTCAGATAATGCATATTATATATTTATTATCCTCCCTCCTGAGATAAGGCTGCCCCTGTAGATTTCAGCTGTGAGAGATGAGGCGTCATTTTACAACAGAAACTTTAATAAAGACAATATGAGTGCTTGTTTTTTTCCCTTTGACATCATTTACTCTTTAAGGTATTGTTACCACAGCTTATAAACATTTCTTTCCAGGAAACCCATTCTCACAAAAGCTGAATGTTTTGCGATATTGTAAGTGAATTTTATCTGGAATAGCAGTAAAAATGAAAGAAAAAAAAGAATGTCATTAAAAAGTTTTATAACTGAGGTTTGCTTTAATTAAGTTGAACGGAGTGATACGCTGTTTGAAGTTGAAGGTTTAAATTATCTGTTGACTTCATTTTTATGTGCAGTATAGTGCTGGAAGAGAAAGAAAGCAAATATAAAATGAAGTAAAAAGAGCTGAAAGCATCAAATAGATAAATAAAAGCAAAGATTCAAAATTATGCTGTAAAAGATTAAGATAAGCAAACAGATTCATAAAAAAGGAAGAGGCCGTTATCATAGAGGGAAATTAAGACAGAAAAAGGCAGATGTGTTGAAGGGAACAATTTGAAAGCTATTTATAAATATTTTACAGTTAAAAATATTATTCTGATGTTGTATTTATATTAATGCTTTTATTTCTTTTTTTTCTTGACTTATCAACTCCCAGTGGGATATTCCCAACAGTGGCTTTTCACTCTCATAAAGGTGATTCCTTTGTTACTAGCATACATTTTCATGGCAAGTTCTGTGAGAAAACTATGCCATTTACACTGTTAAAAAAAGCACTGCTGCATTTGACATTAAATCAGTTCAGTTAAATTTTAATGCATCACAACAGTTGTCTCAAGGGGTTTTAGATAATACATTAAACACCATACAATGATTCAGAGAAAACCACAACAATGAAACAACCACTTTCGAGTAAGCTCTTTGCAACAGTGGGAAGAAAAAACTCCTTTTTAACAGGAAGAAACAGACTCAGAGAGGGGCAGCCATATATCTCAACCAGTTGGTGGTGAGGGAATGAAGACTTTACTAAGAACAAGACTTTTCTTGTTCATCTTATTACTATATTGTGGTGACGTTGGCAATAAAAGTCTACAACCCCAACATTCACAAGTTTTAAAATCTTTAGCTTTATACTTGAAACAACATGTCAACACATAAAAAACCAGGATCTACTGACCAATCCAACAGAATCAATCTATACCATAGGTGTCAAACTCTGGCCCGCGGGCCAAATTTGGCCCGCAGCCTAATTACATTTGGCCCGCGAAGCCATACCATATTATTATTAGAGCTGGCCTACTGGTATTATACAGCTAATATATATATTGTTTAGTATTAAGCTTTGCTTGTTCCACATTCAGTTTTTCAGCAAAACTTGTTTGAGTCCATAAGAAGAGATTCATTCTTAAATCTGGAGGAAGATATTTTTCAATAAATATTAATGTTAGCCCGCGACCTTGTTCTAGTTTTGAATTTTGGCCCACTGTGTATTTGAGTTTGACACCCCTGATCTATACCCACTTCAAAGTAAAATAAACAACAAATAGGGAAGAACTGCTACAACACAAGTTCAATAAATGACAAACCTTTTAGGCAATTTTGGTGATGAACACCCTTCCACTCAGGGCGCAATTCAGTTGTGTTTATATAGCATCCAATCACAACATAAGAAATCTAAGGAAACTTAATGTCTAGTGTTTATAATTGTAATTATAGACCCAGCAAATGTGTCGATTTTGCCTTGCAGCAGTTTGATGGGTACCTGTGTGTGTGTGCGTGCGTGCGTGCGTGCGTGTGTGTGTGTGTGTGTGATGGCAGTGTTTTTCTGGGTGTTAACATTTCTATTTGACATCAGTATTCATCCTTTTTGAGACTATGTGTGTATGCTGCTTTCATCTAAAGTACTCACCAAAGCCCAACAGGTGTATTTTGAATCCTAGTCATATCCAGAGCACCAAGACACTGCTTATTAACAAACCGCCCTTTTGGTGAAATGTCCTCTTCCTCAGCAGGGAAAACTTGTCAAAGTGCATTTAAAATCTTTTATTTCCATTTTTACAAGCTTGGATTCACAAAACACTGAACCCTGAGAGGGAGGGAGATGATGTTTAATTGAATAAACCCCTTTAAAATGTTCTTAGTTTTCTATATTTCACACCTTAAAAGCTGTCTATGTTTCATCTTATGTAACTAATTTACATAAATTACATGTAGTAGATTATCAATTAACTGGGACTACAAAGTTTAAAGCATAAAAATGAGCAATCTTGAGTCTACTGTCAGCTATTCACCGGAATTGCCATTTATCTCTCTGGCTGGAATGGGAAATATTATTCATTATTTGCTTTAGTATGAACCTAAAAGTAAATTTAGCATAACATCCTCGCAACATTTTTGAGACGAGGGCCAATTTAATTTGCATTGTGCCAAATTGCTTTTACTGCAACAGGCAGCAGAACGATTTTATTCATCCACTAAAGCATAGACACATGAAATGTCTCAATTAAATTTCTAATTCTGATATTTTCAAGAGGCACCCAAAGGCAAGATATATTTAGTTTGTTTTGTGAATTAATTGCAACTGAGCTAGAAAGTCTAGTCTGTGAAATTTGAGACATTACAAGGTAAACATTTTAAGAGTCTCAAGTTGGACTCAGAAGTGGAAAACATATATTTAATTAACTCATATACATATCAAACTCTGTTCTCAGGAGGTTATAGGCTAACAATGTATTGTGTTATCTTTATATGTGGAATTATCTACTTCTGGTAAAAATCCACTTGACCAGAGTAAACGACCATGACACAATCATGCAAGAAAAAGCACTTTCTACTCTCCTGCTGTGCAGACTGCAGAGGTATGTTTTTCGTCATATCGTATAGATGTTTTTTATATAGTTGTAGATGTTGCCAGATTAGAACCATGGTGTCCAATGAGCATACAGTTGACAGCTGAGTGTGAAGTGGTTGGGATGAGAACTAGCACTAAGGCCATGGGGTTGTCAGCCAGAAAAGGATGGAATGCCCATTCTGGGTTAATAAAAGTAGCTCCCCCAAGTGGATGGTTTAAGTATCTTCGTGTTTGTCCACAAGTGGAGAGGAAAATTAATAATCACAGTAACTTTGTTCATGTAGCACAGTTACAAAGTACTTCATAGTTTAGATACACATTAAAGACAAGTGTACATATTCAAAGGTGAAAACAGTCAAAGTTTTTCATCCATTCCTATATACAAACTCTTATACAAACTTTTAAAAAAAAAAATCTGTATTGCATCAATTCACAGCAGTTGTTTCAAGGCACTTCATATTGTTAAGTAAAGAGCATATTAGAAAGAATAGTGGAAAGAAACCCTAACAATCACATGACCCTGTATCCTCACGCAGTTCGCAACTGTGGGGAAAACCCTCCAGTGGGCAAAACCAAGTTTGGGGAGGGTGAGCCATTAAATTAAATTAATTCCAAATTTCTTTGGAAGCCACTGAAGAGAAGAAAGAATATGGGTGATATGTGCAGCCAAGCTGCTGTGTTCTGGCCCAGTCTTGGTAGTGATGTAGACATTGCACCAGCCTCTTGTGGTGAAAAGAGAGCTGAGCGTCAAAGTGAATCTGTCAGTTTACCAGCTGATCAATGTTTCTACCCTCCCTGACGAAGAGCTCTGTCAGGAGCTCTGTGTACTCACTCAAAGAATAAAATCATGGCCGCAAGTGGCAGAAACTTCTTCCAAATTGTGTCTGGACTCAGTGTTAGAGATGTGTGAGGATTTGGGGGTGAGAGTAGAAATGTTACTCCTTCACCCTGAAAGGAA
The DNA here is from genome assembly GCF_057382095.1 of Aulonocara sp. 'chitande type north' Nkhata Bay. Classification (NCBI taxonomy): domain Eukaryota; kingdom Metazoa; phylum Chordata; class Actinopteri; order Cichliformes; family Cichlidae; genus Aulonocara; species Aulonocara sp. 'chitande type north' Nkhata Bay. The sequence continues at coordinate 38,882,199 of NC_141350.1, forward strand.
TTAGTTGATGTGATTTGGACATCTGACCTCTCTGCCTTCTGGGCATCTTAAAGGCAAGGTATTTTGGGCATCTATTGGAGGTCCCAGTGCAGAAGACACATTGGAGACATTCCATCATTGGGCCAGTTGGTTGTGTGCTAATTTCATGTATATTGGTATAAAAAAATAACCCCCTACTGGTTTTATTATGTAAACACAGGAAATATCATTGAGTGACAGCAGTGACAGCAAAAAAAAAAAAGAAAAGCTGTAAGATAATGTTAGTCATTTTACAGCTTTTATTTAATGTTTTAAATTGTTAAAAGCTGCAGGTTGTATTAAAGAAAACTGGCAATTTTAGATTTTTACTAAATATGCAAACTAATTGCAACTTTGCAAAAATAAGAATGTAATAACAGGAAATAATGTTTTATTATTTACAATAACAATGTAAATAATAATGTATTGCATAGAAACGATTCTTGGTATTTTTATCACTTTAGTACGGAAGAGGATTAGCGCCACCGAAAAAAAAAAGTGGGCCGTCTTTTTTTTCTTCTTTTCCAGAATTCTGAGATTAAAGTCAAAATTCTGAAAAAAATTCATTCTGATGAAAACGTCAGAATTCTGAGATTAAAGTCAGAATTCTGACTTTTTTCTCAGAATATATAATATAATAATATACATATATACATATATATTATGTATATGCCTATGTCAAGAATGGAGTATAAGAAAAGTAGCAAAAGAAAGAAGAAAGTAGCAGTACAGCAAAATGTAGTGGTCTTGGGACATCTTGTTTAGTGAACTGTCAGCAGCCAGGAGTCAATTACCAACAAGCCGTGAGTAGCTTAACTATTCACCAGCTGGTACCTGTACACTTCACTTAGGCTAAGTCCATAAAGAAAACGGTATTTTTAAAGGATTTTTATCCATGCTTGTTTTGAAAAAGCACAAAAAAACACTCACTGTCAGGTGGCAATATAAGCTTTATCTAAAGCCTACAAAAATTCAACTGGCAGTCTGACATCATAAAAGGAGTCAAAGGCATACAACTTTGAGGGTTACTTTTCAACATTATTATTATTAAAACTAAACATAACAAAAGTCAAGATTATAAACTTAAACTGTTTATTTATGTACTAGGTATATACTCAAGCTCAATAGAGAACGGTATTTATCATTTATTTATGTGAACACTTTGTTTTGTGTTTAAAACAATTTCACTTGTTTTAAACATAACTTATTTTTAAAAAGCATATAATTACATCTCTAATGTGTTTTGAAGAGCTCCTTTGCTGGCTGCCTTTGACCTGAAGCTATGTACACACTGGAAATGATTCCCTTGTCACATATCACTTTGAACCTGGTAGTTGGTTGCTTGCAGATGTTTCACACTCCAGTTATCTAGGTAACCCTCTAATATATTTACTACCAGGACATATGGTATTCACTCGTATTGGTAATCACTTGCAGCGCTGGAAGCTGGGCTCTATTGCCAGCAGTTATTTTGCCTGTAATCACTTTAAATTACAGAATAAACTAGATATGATCTTTGGTCACCATGTTGCTTCCAGTGTGTATGTAGCAATAGGCGAGGACAGAAAATTGACAAGACATTTAGTGGATTTTGAATTAAGGTTAGGTGCCTATTTCAGATAGTACTGACTTCCAGACATAACAACAAAACATCTAAAAAAAATATTATTATAAAATAAATATTATAAATATTATTAGACTCCAGCTGTCTGCATACGCATATAATAAAAATTATAGAATAAATAAATGACCCATGTGCTATGCAGTATTTGCAAACCCATAACAAAAGAAAATGTTGATATTAGTGCTCTGAATTTTAAACAACATTTGTCTATTTTTGTCAACCACATATTTGGCAAACCTTAAACATAAGACCTCTATATGCCCATATCAGTGCACACATAAAAGGTAGCCAGAGACAGATTACAAAAGCGAAAGGACCATTGTGTTCTGAGCTTTGTTTTTGGCTCACCACCACATTCATTGCATTTACTGCTTTAAAACTGCATCTTTTCAAGCATTCACTCACACACACACACAGAGAGCGAGCGATACCACGCTAATCTATTCCTGATAAATTGTAATACTGAGGTCAAGTCCTCATCAGCTTGTTAAATCTCATTCTGAAACACGTTTAGCATTTAAACACCTTATGATAATTAGGCTAACTGATATAAACAGCCAATTCTGAATGACCTGTATTTCCACCACTTTGAACTTATGTAGCCGATAATGCAGAGTGCATGTCACACTCTGCGCTCTTCTAAAATGACAGCTATACAAAACAAGTGTGCTTCCAGCAAAGAACAAAAGCAAGAAATCAGTGATATGTTATTAAAGATTTAAAAGGGAAACAATACATAATAAAACAGAATTACCTGTGTGGGTGAAAAAAAAGACCTTTGCTGTATGCTTAAGCTTTACCGTACATACATATCCATATACATTTGTGTACTAATATCAATAACCTATGTCAAAATGGAGTTGGCATGACAATGCTATAGCAACTTTTTATTTGACTTCAGTCTCTCTTGATTAGGCATTTATCTTGAGTCAGCTAAAGATTTTAAATCTTTAAACCTTTTCTTCTTCTTCATCTGTCAAATAAATTCTCTACATGTTATCCTTTACTACATCTATCTCTGTGATTTTCTTCTTTTCTTCTGATCCAACCTATCTGCTATCAATTCAATTCAATTTTATTTATATAGCGCCAAATCACAACAAAAGTCGCCTTAAGGTGCTTCATAGATACAGAGAAAAACCCAACAATCATATGACCCCCTATAAGCAAGCACTTTGGCGACAGTGGGAAGGAAAAACTCCCTTTTAACAGGAAGAAACCTCCGGCAGAACCAGGCTCAGGGAGGGGCGGCCATCTGCTGCGACCGGTTGGGGTGAGAGAAGGAAGACGTGCTGTGGAAGAGAGACAGAGGTTAATAACAGATATGATTCAATGCAGAGAGGTCTATTAATACATAGTGAGTGAGAAAGGTGACTGGAAAGGAAAAACTCAATGCATCATGGGAATCCCCCGGCAGACTACGTCTATTGCAGCATAACTAAGGGAGGATTCAGGGTCACCTGGTCCAGCCCTAACTATATGCTTTAGCAAAAAGGAAAGTTTTAAGCCTAATCTTGAAAGTAGAGATAGTGTCTGTCTCCCGAATCCAAACTGGAAGCTGGTTCCACAGAAGAGGGGCCTGAAAACTGAAGGCTCTGCCTCCCATTCTACTTTTAAATACTCTAGGAACAACAAGTAGGCCTGCAGAGCGAGAGCGAAGTGCTCTAATAGGGTGATATGGTACTACAAGGCCATTAAGATAAGATGGGGCCTGATTATTTAAGACCTTGTATGTGAGGAGCAGGATTTTGAATTCAATTCTGGATTTAACAGGAAGCCAATGAAGGGAAGCCAAAACAGGAGAAATATGCTCTCTCTTTCTAGTCCCTGTCAGTACTCTTGCTGCAGCATTTTGGATTAGCTGAAGGCTTTTCAGTGAGTTTTTTGGACATCCTGATAATAATGAATTACAGTAGTCCAGCTTGGAAGTAATAAATGCATGAACTAGTTTTTCAGCGTCACTCTGAGACAGGATATTTCTAATTTTAGAGATGTTGCGCAAATGGAAGAACGCAGGCTTACATATTTGTTTAATATGTGCGTTGAAGGACATGTCCTGGTCAAAAATGACTCCAAGGTTCCTCACAGCATTACTGGAGGCCAAGGTAATGCCATCCAGAGTAAGAATCTGGTTAGATACCATATTTCTAAGATTTTCAGGGCTGAGTACAATAACCTCAGTTTTGTCTGAATTAAGAAGCAGAAAGTTAGCGGCCATCCAGGTCTTTATGTCTTTAAGACATTCCTGCAGTTTAACTAATTGGTGTGTGTTATCTGGCTTAATAGATAGATAGAGCTGGGTGTCATCTGCATAGCAGTGAAAATGTATATTATGTCTTCTAATGATGCTGCCTAAGGGAAGCATGTATAATGTAAACAGAATTGGTCCTAGCACTGAACCCTGTGGAACTCCATAATTAACCTCAGTGTGTGAAGAGGACTCTCCATTTACATGCACAAATTGGAGTCTATTAGATAGATATGATACAAACCACTGCAGTGCAGTACCTGTAATACCTACTGCATGTTCTAATCGCTCTAATAGGATATTATGGTCGACAGTATCAAACGCTGCACTAGGGTCTAGCAGGACAAGCACAGAGATGAGTCCACTGTCAGAGGCCATAAGAAGATCATTTGTAACCTTCACTAAAGCTGTTTCTGTGCTGTGATGAGCTCTGAAACCTGACTGAAACTCTTCAAATAAACCATTCCTCTGCAGATGATCTGTTAGCTGTTTGACAACTACTCTTTCAAGGATTTTTGATATGAAAGGAAGGTTGGAGATTGGCCTATAATTAGCTAAGACTGCTGGGTCTAGAGATGGCTTTTTGAGTAAAGGTTTAACTACAGCTAGCTTGAAGGCCTGTGGTACATAGCCGATCATTAGAGATAGGTTGATCATATTTAAGATCGAAGAATTAATTAATGGCAGGACTTCTTTGAGCAGTTTTGTAGGAATGGGGTCTAAAAGACAGGTTGATGGTTTGGAGGAAGTAATTATTGAAGTTAACTCAGAAAGATCAATTGGAGAAAAAGAGTCTAACTTAACATCAATGGTACTAAGAGTAGCTGTAGATAATATTATATCCGTGGGATGATTATTGGTAATTTTTTCTCTAATGATAAAAATTTTATTTGTGAAGAAGTTCATGAAGTCATTACTAGTTAACGTTAAAGGGATGGTTGGATCAAAAGAGCTCTGACTTTTTGTCAGCCTGGCTACAGTGCTGAAGAGAAACCTGGGGTTGTTCTTATTTTCTTCAATCAGTGATGAATAGTAAGATGTTCTGGCTTTGCGGAGGGCTTTCTTATAAAGCAGCAAACTATTTCTCCAGGCTAAATGATGATCCTCTAAATTTGTGACACGCTATTTCCTCTCCAGATTACAAGTCATCTGCTTTAGGGTACGTGTTTCAGAATTATACCACGGAGTCAGGTACTTCTGATTAGAGACCTTAGTTTTCACAGGAGCTACAGTATCCAGAGTCGTACGTAGTGAGAAGGTGAAATTATTAACAAGATAATCGACCTCTGTTGGGGTAGCGTTCAGGTAGCTGCTCTGCTCTATGTTGGTACAGGGCATTGAAGATGATAACAGTGGGTGGATTATATTCTTAAACTTAGTTACAGCGCTTTCAGAAAGACATCTACTTTGATAAAGTCTACTCTCCACCGCTGTGTAATCAATTATTGTAAATGTAAATGTTATCAGGAAATGATCAGACAGGAGAGGGTTTTCAGGAAACACTGTTAAATGTTCAGTTTCTATGCCATATGTTAAAACAAGATCTAGAGTGTGATTAAAGTGGTGGGTGGGTTCTTTTACATTTTGAGAGACACATTTTGAGTCTAATAACAGATTAAATGCCATGTTGAGGCTGTCATTTTTAGCATCTACATGGATGTTAAAATCACCCACAATAATTATTTTATCTGAGCTCAGAACTAAATTCGATATAAAGTCTGAGAAATCAGAGAGAAACTCTGTGTAAGGCCCAGGTGGACGATAGATGATAACAAGTAAGACTGGTTTCTGAGTTTCACAGCTGGGGTGGACAATGTTAAGCATCAGGCTTTCAAATGAATTAAAAGTCTGTCTTGGTCTTTCATTAATTAATAGGCTGGTGTGAAAAATTGCTGCCACACCGCCTCCTCGGCCTGTGCTTCGAGATTTCAGGTAGTTAGAATGACTCGGGGGTGTTGATTCATTTAAACTAACATAATCATCTTGCTGCAACCAGGTTTCTGTAAGGCAGAGTAAATCAATTTGTTGATCAATTATTAAGTCATGTACTAACAGAGACTTGGAGGAGAGAGACCTAATATTTAATAATCCACATTTCACTGTTTTACTCTTTGGTTCAGATGTGGATACTTTATTGTTCTTTCTTTGTAATTGTTTGTGTTTAAGTTGTTTGTTGCTGGTTTTTAATTTGTTTTTTGTCTTTTTGGAAGCTGACACAGTCTCTATGGAGATGGGTTTTTGGGGGGGGGGTAGCAGGAGGAGAGAAGCTGCAGAGAGGCGTGTAAGACTGCAACTCTGCTTCCTGGTCCCAACTCTGGATAGTCATATTTTGGGGAGTTTAATAAATTTGTCCATATTTCTAGAAATGAGAGCTGCTCCATCCAAAGTGGGATGGATGCCGTCTCTCCTAACAAGACCAGGTTTCCTCCAGAAGGTTTGCCAATTATCTATGAAGCCCACATCGTTTCTGGGACACCACTCAGACAGCCAGCAATTTAAGGAGAACATGCGGCTAAACATGTCACTCCTGGTCTGATTGGGGAGGGGACCAGAGAAAACTACAGAGTCCGACATTGTTTTGGCAAAGTTGCACACCGATTCAATATTGATTTTAGTGACCTCCGATTGGCGTAACCGGGTGTCATTACTGCCGACGTGAATTATGATTTTACTGAATTTACGTTTACCCTTAGCCAGCAGTTTTAAATTTCCTTCAATGTCGCCTGCTCTGGCCCCTGGAAGACAATTGACTATGGTTGCCGGTGTCTCTAGCTTCACATGTCTGAGAACAGAATCACCAATTACCAGAGTTTGACCCCCGGCGGGTGTGTCGCCGAGTGGGGAAAAACGGTTAGACACATGAACGGGTTGGTGGTGTACCTGGGGCTTCTGTTTAGGACTATGCTTCCTCCTCACCGTCACCCAGCCGCCCTCTTTCCCCAGCTGCTTGGGGTCTGCCGGGGAACAGCTAGCGGGGCCTACGCTATCTTCGGCTGCACCAGCTACAGGGGCCTGGCTAGCTACGGGTGAATGAAGGGTGTGAAGCCGAGACTCCAATTCAGTAATCCTGGCCTCCAGAGCTGCAAATATGCTACATTTGTTACAGATATCGTTACTGCTAAAGGAGGCCGAGGAGTAACTAAACATCTGACACAATGAGCAAGAAAGTGCAGGAGGGACAGGTGAAGTAGCCATGGTGCTAACGAGTCGGCTACGAGCTAAGCTAAGCTAGCGAAACAGTACAGAGACAGTGAGTGAATACTTTGGCTATAAATTAGGTAGTGAGTACACAGAAAGTGTGCTTCGGATGAAGCACGTGAAGATTATACTATGAAAAAAGGATGTAATTAAAAGTTGTTAATTAAATTGCTAAGCAAATAAGCTACTCAGAAACACCACTGTGTTTGAGCAGGAACAGGAAGTGATACTCTATCGCTTCTCCAAACTACTCAACCTGAGCTGTCCTTCTGATATACTCACTACTGTTCTTATCCGTTCTGGTCACTCCCAATAAAACTTTTATCATCTTCCATTCTGCCACCTCTGCCTCCTGTGTTTTGTCAGATCCGCCTTCTGCAAACCATGCATCATAGAAAGTCTCACTAGCATCTTTTAAACCTTCATGCTCACTCTTGCTGCCATCCTTCTGTCACAAATCATCCCTGACACTCATCTCCACCTACTCCACCCTGCTTGCACTCTCCTCTTCACCTCTCTTGTGCACTATTGCTTTGGATGGTTGACCCCAGGTGTTTACACTCATTTACCTTCAAGGTTCAAGGTTCAAGGTTCTTTATTTGTCACATGCATAGTTATACAAGTATAACACACAAGGAAATGTAGCCTGACACACTCCTCGACATGTGCAAAAATAGGGGGGGGGCTGTAGAGGAAGAACATTATATATATATATATATATATATATATATATATACACACGCACGCACGCACGCACACACACACACACAGTGGGGCAAAACAGTATTTAGTCAGCCACCGATTGTGCAAGTTCTCCGACTTAAAATGATGACAGAGGTCAGTAATTTGCACCAGAGGTACACTTCAACTGTGAGAGACAGAATGTGAAAAAAAATCCATGAATTCACATGGTAGGATTTGTAAAGAATTTATTTGTAAATTAGGGTGGAAAATAAGTATTTGGTCACCTCAAACAAGGAAAATCTCTGGCTCTCACAGACCTGTAACGTCTTCTGTAAGAAGCTTTTCTGTCCCCCACTCGTTACCTGTATAAATGGCACCTGTTTGAACTCATCATCTGTATAAAAGACACCTGTCCACAGCCTCAAACAGTCAGACTCCAAACTCCGCCATGGCCAAGACCAAAGAGGTTTCGAAGGACACCAGGAAAAGTATTGTAGACCTGCACCAGACTGGGAAGAGTGAATCTACAATAGGCAAGCAGCTTGGTGTGAAAAAATCAACTGTGGGAGCAATCATCAGAAAATGGAAGACATACAAGACCACTGATAATCTCCCTCGATCTGGGGCTCCACGCAAGATCTCATCCTGTGGGGTCAAAATGATCATGAGAACGGTGAGCAAAGATCCCAGAACCACACGGGGGGACCTGGTGAATGACCTGCAGAGAGCTGGGACCAAAGTAACAAAGGTCACCATCAGTAACACACTACAACGGCAGGGAATCAAATCCCGCAGTGCCAGACGTGTTCCGCTGCTGAAGCCAGTGCATGTCCATGCCCGTCTGAAGTTTGCCAGAGAGCACATGGATGATACAGCAGAGGATTGGGAGAATGTCATGTGGTCAGATGAAACCAAAGTAGAACTTTTTGGTATAAACTCAACTCGTCGTGTTTGGAGGAAGAAGAATACTGAGTTGCATCCCAAGAACACCATACCTACTGTGAAGCATGGGGGTGGAAACATCATGCTATGGGGCTGTTTTTCTGCCAAGGGGACAGGACGACTGATCCGTGTTAAGGACAGAATGAATGGGGCCATGTATCGTGAGATTTTGAGCCAAAACCTCCTTCCATCAGTGAGAACTTTGAAGATGAAACGAGGCTGGGTCTTCCAACATGACAATGATCCAAAACACACCGCCCGGGCAACAAAGGAGTGGCTCCATAAGAAGCATTTGAAAGTCCTGGAGTGGCCTAGCCAATCTCCAGACCTCGACCCCATAGAAAATCTGTGGCGGGAGTTGAAAGTCCGTGTTGCTCGGCGACAGCCCCAAAACATCACTGCTCTCGAGAAGATCTGCATGGAGGAATGGGCCAAAATACCAGCTACTGTGTGTGCAAACCTGGTAAAGACCTATAGTAAACATTTGACCTCTGTTATTGCCAACAAAGGTTATGTTACAAAGTATTGAGTTGTATTTTTGTTATTGACCAAATACTTATTTTCCACCCTGATTTACGAATAAATTCTTTACAAATCCTACCATGTGGATTCATGGATTTTTTTTCACATTCTGTCTCTCACAGTTGAAGTGTACCTCTGGTGCAAATTACTGACCTCTGTCATCATTTTAGGTGGGTAACTTGCACAATCGGTGGCTGACTAAATACTTTTTTGCCCCACTGTAAATGTAATCTGTCTTGGTTCTAATCACTTTCATTCAGCTTGTTGCCAGTGTATATCTCAAGTCCTCCAGGCTCTCTCACACCAGCTTCCTACTCTCACTACAGCTCACACTGTCATCTGGGATAGTCATAATTTCATATAAAGTGCCTTCCTATGGAACGCCAGGACTGCCATAATGAATTAATTAAATACACCATTAAATAATTAATTAAATGTGGCAATAATTAATTAAAATTGGAATTAATTAATTAAACAAATAGTTATGACACATGTAATTAATTAATTTGACACATTTAATTAATTATTGACACATTTAATTAATTATTTAATGATATATTTATTTATTTCATTTTGGCAGTCCTGGCGCCTGGCTCTCATCTTGAAATAATTTTATCTGTCAGCCTCACCCATCAAACTCAGGGGGCAGGGTTAACGCTGCCCATGCAGCTTCTCTAACATTTGATTGGTTGCCGTGCAAAGTAAGTCAAAACAGGTCGATCCAAGATAATCGATTGCTTGTGTAGACTTGGGGCAGCCAGGTATCCCAGAATGCAGATCAAATCACACGCAGCAATGGTGGTGGTGTAGTTTTAAAATACCCCGTTTTTCTGTCACCAACTACACTTTTAACAGTGTTTTAGCCGCGAATGTCGCGCCGTAATCTTCACATGTCTGGTCAGGTTGTCAACATAGAACATGTTTGCAAAAGTGCTCAGATGTTTTCAGAGATTTCACTAGCTCTGCTAACAATTAGCATGCAGAGTGCACCCAGGGGGTTACGTTAACCGGTTTGTTTACATATTCCACTCTCCGTGTTCCACATGTTGCATTCGCAGATTCTCATTTTCACCGAACGATCGTCTCTTTCCGCCTGGTCTTGTGTCTCTGTGCTTCTGTAACATAAAGAACGAGCTGACATTTTTCTCACGAAACCAGCGATCAGCTCAACAGACCCTCACTTTACCTGCATGCATCCTCTTCCTCATCTGTCAGCTGTTTAACACCTGCTGCTAATTCAAGAAACACGCCTACGTTACCTGGTGATAGTCACAATTTAACTGGGCAGCCGGTGCTCGATATAAAGCAATGTCAGCGCATTTTTCTGCACAAGATAAGTAAATATAGTATTTTTCCCGAGCGCAGAGCTGCTGGAGCTTGTTTCCTTACAGAGCACTTTATAGGCGAACCAGCTTCATCAGCGGCTGATGTCCAATCACCCACACACAGCTTTGAAACCTCACCTTAGTTTTAGCTCTGTGGTTAAACGCTGGACTTCATTCACTCAGGTTCTGTCTGTCGGGTCACGTTTACTTCGCTGTTTTATTTACAACTGAGCAAATCGGTTTGGCTGAGGTTAAAGTTACGTTTCATAACTGCATAGTTTTACAGACGTTTAATGGTTCACTGGCACATGTGTTAGACTGAACTATTCGCTTTTCTTTATCTGATGTTTTTTGGATTTAACAGTGAATTTTGAGATTAAACTGACTTTTAAAATGTTTTTATACAAAGAGGAAAGAGAAGGCGCATTTCCACCGAGAGGAGCAGAGTTTGCAGCAGCATGCTCATCATGAAGTCTGCAACCTGGACAGAAATATTATATCATCTGTTTTTTAATAGTTATTCAACTGTATTCTAAGCACCAGCTGTCTGTTAGAATCTGACGTGCATGGCAAACTTCACCGACGACATTTAGGGAGGAATAAACACACATCAAACATAAATGAACCATTTTTTTGCTTTTTCGGTCATGTTATGTTTAACTGTCAAAGGCTTGTTACAAACTATGAAACACATCGTGCAGACTTCTGGATGTTAGAAGAAAAGTAATACTGCTCATGAAGGAGACTAAAGGCAGGAAGGTGTCCTTTAAAACTAAACATGTTAATAGGACCTCCCTGTTTATATCATAGTTTATGATATAGCACGTGTATTTCAGTAATAGCCTGCTGATTTCAGTGTAGTGGTGAACAGTCGCACAGCTCACGTAGGCGTTATCTGTGATACTCCTTAACTATAATTTATCCAAGTTAACTTCAGTTAACCATTCAGACAGTTCTTTTGCAATGAAAAACATAAACTCCCATGCTGCCGGTAGGTTTCCTCAGTGCCAGCTGTTAACATTATAGCTGCTTATGCAGTAACCATGGTAACCACGGAGTCTGAGCGGCTGGATCGACGGAGGTCAGACAACAATTTTACATGTATGATCTTAAAACAGGACACAGCCACTGTACGTGCTGGCCTCATATCAAATGTAAAGGCAGACTGAGTCTATGTTTGACGTTTTTTTTCTATCTAATCTTCCTTTTCAAACATTTAAACAGCAGCGAGTCTGCAGCTGAGGGAATACAAAAAATACAAAATTGTCGGAACAGGTTTGCTCGTTTCTTGGATTCATTTGGTGATTTATTAAATGTATAACTGTTATTCTAATCTGCTGCTGAGTCTCTTACACTTTTCTTTATGCTGTATATTTTCACGTCTCTGGAATAGTTGGCAGTTAGTCAGCTGGGAAACTCTGTGTTGACTCATGGAGCTGAGGATATCGTGGATATGCTGACCTCGCTCCGTGGTGTACAGGGCCGTTTACCCTCATGATTAATATTCACTATAAAAATATTAGCCGAACATCATGAAGTCTGTATGTGTTTCATAGTGTCGAACAACCTTTGTACAGTTAAAGCCAGCAGTTACTACATGACGGAAACACCAACGTTATCTCTTTTATGCGTTTATACACAGGTCACGCTGATTACTGAACAAAACCCCAAAGATCAGATGTTAAACAGATTTATTTGCTCTCTCTCCTCCTTAAACATGTTTTTAATCTTAGTTATAATTCAGAATTGGCGACTGAAACACATAGGACACATAAGAACATCAGGAAATAAAACACCGATAAATATAACCTCAGTAAAAGAAGTCAGCGGGGGTTACTACAGCTGTGTACCGGGGCCTGCGCTTTGTCGGTGGGATTGCTTGCGAGGCGAGCGGGTCCATCCCACGCTTTGCCGTGAGACTGGGCAGACATCTCCGAAATCATCGAAGCACTTTTGCAAAGAGGCTGTATCTTGACAAACCGACCAGACACATGAAGATTAAACCACTACATTCTCGGCTAAAAAAATATTAAAACTGTATTTGGTGACACACAAACAGGGTTTTTCAAAGCTCAGTTCTGTCAGCTTCCACATGCCGGTTGTTGTGTGCTAGAAACAATGGCCACCAGGCCAAAGCAATGGTTTTGACTCGATCAGCGTTAACCCCGCCCCCTGAGTTTGATGGGTGAGGCTGACAGATAAAATTATTTCAAGATGAGAGCCAGGCGCCAGGACTGCTAAAATGAAATAAATACATGTGTATACATAAATAATTAATTAAATGTGTCAATTAATTAATTACATGTGTCATAACTATTTATTTAATTAATTAATTCCAATTTTAATTAATTATTGCCACATTTAATTAATTATTTAATGGTGTATTTAATTAATTCATTATGGCAGTCCTGGCGTTCCATACCTTCCTGCCATCTTTGGTAAAAATCAAATGTATGGAGTTAAAGTGGTAACTAGTCTCGGGAGTTAATGATACATATAGTTATGTCTACAATCAAAAACACCATCAGTGATGCATGCACGTGCATATACCTAAATATTTCTATTAATAACCAATGCAGGACCCAGGTTTGTGTTGCAATTAGACTTTGTCTTGGTTTCATTACAGTGACTTTTGTTTCATGCAGCAATTTACACCTGTAAATAGTGTCTAAAGAATAAAACAATGCCAAAAAAAGGAAGGCTGCCTTGTACTGTAAAAGAAACAAGTCCCCTTAAAACTCTATTAGCAACTATTTCAATTTTCACTGTCTATATATGTGACAAAAAAGTAAATACCATATTTTGTATGTGTAAAACCTGGAAATGTTCATGTATTACTCATTTATTACTCATAGCTGTGGCTCTGAGAATGTATGTAAGCAAAAATAAAAGTGTTTCAATCTAATAAAATGGACATGTATAATGATTCTCAGATTCACCATTTAACTTGTATTATACTGTGTTAAAACAAAGCACAACAGTGACTGATGAGAATGTCACAAATTTTACAAATATTTAGCTACAAACCATGCATACTATATTTTTGACCTGATAGTGGCAGTACTTAATAATGAAGAGGATTTGGTAAGGGGAACAAAAATGACTGTGCTGAATGTAACTGTAATTCATCCAATATATATTGATATATATATTTCACAAAAATGTCAGTGTCCTGGAAGTAGTAGAGGAAAGGTGAAAACGTCATCCAAGTCATTAGGACGGTAAATTAGGATGTGTAAATATTGATTCCTCTAGGAAATCTGTACCGAACCTCTACCAAATGAGTATTACATTGATGTATGATTACAACTGCTGAACAGCTATGTTCAACTAGGTTTGTGTACTTGTGTTACATTATATGTAATGTTAGGACAGGAAGCAAATTTATGTTGTGGTTACATTGTGTTTATTTATGGGACATAATGTAAAAGTGAAGACTTGGTTTATGGTTAAGAATTCAAAAATATTATTTTATCTAATAATGGCACTAGCTACCTGTTTTTGCAGAAATTCCTCTAATCTTTGTGTGAACATACCTTTCTCTACTCAATTACTATACTTTGCCTTTTACCTACTTTGGCATGTGCAAGGACCTAACCGTCACCTCAAAATGCTTTACTGCAAAACTTATTTTAACACAATCTGGCCCCAAAACAAATTTTTACCACAACACTTTGTAGTTAACTTTTTGGGGTTATAGTGTGTCAAGATTATATGAGAGTTTGCACAATGTCATTGCAGGAAATTTGTGTCTCCATACTTAAATATACACTTCAGTAGGTACTAATAGATACAGTGATTGTCCCTCAGTCTGCACCCATGACCTTCATACTGACTTGATAGGTGGAACTTCCATTTGATTCTATCTATAAATATGTCAGCTGGATTATCCCCATCACTGTCACTGCTATGCTATGCGGGTGCATATGTAAGAATTGGTCACTGAATATGAGTTACTGAGTGTATCTATGTGTACGTGTGTTCATTTTGTAGTAGGCTTCTATGAGCTTTGTGCGCATATAGTATTTTGTAAAAGATATGAGTATTTAATCTCTTTTCATTTCATCTAGCCATAGCAATAGTTGTGGTCAAGTTCTGTGAAAATTTAAATATGTTGCTCTGCCATTTTAATGTGTAACTTATCAAGAAACGCTGCTTAGAAGTTCAAATGCTAGTCACCTCACTCTACACTGATTTTCTTATGAGCTACCTCAGTTCATAAAAATGTGTGTTAGAGCAGGGATATTGGGTCACAGCTGTTGGTAAAAGGAAGAACATGTTTTTTTGTTTGTGTGTGTTTACATGGATAGTTGGGAATGTTCATCTCCCTCACTCTTAATATTATGGTGCTTTAACGATTCTGGCAGATGTTGTTTTTGTTCGAGAATGAACTCATTTAATTGTGAGATGGTGATCTGGTGAGATTACCTACCTTTCCCTTCAAGGGCAGTTTTAATGGTGCTGTAAATCAGCCATGATCTCACTTTCTAGGAATGAAATTGCCATCTTTCTGCTGGAAAAAGAGCTGACAGGTGAAGCGATTAATTAATTAGCTGTTAAGAGATGGTGTGTGACTAAATATACAAAATTCTGTATGTTTTTGGACTACGTTTCTGACTAAAATTAACCAAAACAGTTACTCTCTGATTTCAATTAGCCAAAGCATAACCTTAACATAAGGGGAGAAATGATAGACTGATGATGTGACAGAGACAGACCAAGAGAAAAAGATGATGACAAAGAGGATTTGGACAAAATCTATTTTATTGCTGTCACACTGTCCTGGCTCAGTGAGCTGAGAGGGACAGAGGATGGGACACAGAAAAAAAAAACACAATAAGATTGATTGACACTGTGTAATAGGTTCTTAGTTTGACCACCCATAGGGGTAGACATGAGCTGGAATTTTAAACCAAAGACAAAATTAGTTCCAAAGAACTTTTGCAAGAATGAAATAAGAAGAAAGAGGAAACCTATATTATC
Organism: Aulonocara sp. 'chitande type north' Nkhata Bay; assembly: GCF_057382095.1. Taxonomy (NCBI): domain Eukaryota; kingdom Metazoa; phylum Chordata; class Actinopteri; order Cichliformes; family Cichlidae; genus Aulonocara; species Aulonocara sp. 'chitande type north' Nkhata Bay. The sequence goes on from NC_141350.1 coordinate 38,897,743, forward strand.
CATATGACCAATTTAGTATAGTATTCCTGCATGGCCAGGGTTGTAATTCCTCCAAAGAAGGCAGTGGGTGATGCTCTCACAGTTCTGTGGAAAAGTGTTGAACCACACTTCTTTTGTGTATTTATGCTTCCAAAGAGACAAACTTTCTTGTTTTGTTTGTTTGTTCATTTGTTTTGTTTTCACAAGAAAGTTTATCTTGAGCAATAAATCTTCAGGCTATAGCGATAGTTCTCCAAAGTCTTACAAAGTTTTGGGTGCTTTTTCACTCGGTTGTGTCCTTATGTCTGTCCATTTTCAGATTAATTAATTATTATTATTATTACAATTATTTTGTTAAGCCACTTAACAACGATCTACAAATTATTCTACCATAAAAAAAGGTACCAAATTCACCAGATGAACCAGGGTTGTGTCGACACATTGCAGATAACGGGTGTCTTTAGAAACTTTCTTTTTTGAAGGTGCTCTTGGCAGTGTGCTGGGAAAACTTGAATTGTCTGTCAAGGTCTACTCAGAGCTAACAGTCCTGTTGTGTGTGAGATGCCCTGAAGGTGCCTTAGATGTTATTCTTGGCTTCTCTCTCGCTCTGACGAACATGATGGCAGAAAGTTGCTGACAAATTAAACTCGTAAGTAATTTATTATATCATATTATATTATATTACATTATATCCTCTTTCACATTAGAGCCACAACAGGACCCACTAGAACATGGGAACAAGTAAAAGTGAAATATAAGAATATTCTACAAAATGGTAATATTTATCACTAATATTGCTTTTAGTCTCTTGAAAAGAGACCCTGAAATAATCTGTTTGTTTGGTTATAACAGCAACCAAGAAAAGGGCAGAGCAAAAAAAGACAGGTGGTGGTCCTGCACCCCCTCGTCAACAAGTTGGTTAAGTGAATAATACCCTCACGGGAAAATCGATATCTCTCTATGAGTCGTGTTGAGCTAAATGATCCTGTCTATCCCGCAATATATGCTGAATTCTGAAAACTCTCCTTATCAATCTTGCACCTTCGGCAATGGGTTGCTCGCGTATACGGACAGGACATGTCTGCGACAGACTTCCCAAATCCACCTTCGCTTTTAAAGCCGTGGTCTCTCATCTTGATTACACGAAGTAATTTACTATTACTACTCTAAAATATGAATTACATCTGAAATAATCAAATACATGAAATAGAATGATTAATAGTACATTTCCCTTTTTTTAGGAAATGACCTGTATGTATCTGTATGACATCAATAAAAGGATCAAATACTGCATTATCTTTAGTTACATTGATAATATTTATTTATGGAAAAACAGTGGAAAAATATCGCTGTTGCTTTCGTATAAATGGAGCGGACATACCTGAGTGGCCGCGATCTAATCCTGTTTACATAAAGTAAGCCTGCTCCCGAGCAGGTTTACGCTTACGGATCTGTTGCTATGACAACAAGTCCCGGATGAGCTTCGGAGAACCGAACGATCCAAGATCACGCGAAATCGTCAACAATCAAATCCAGCTAACTTACTTAGCGAGGTACGAAGAACGGACCCCAGAACAAATAGCATTCAACATGGAAATAAAAGCTTTGGGATGTCCTTCAAGAAGCCATGAGAATTATTTTGAAGACTTTTTAAAGAAATTGCAGGAAAGTTTGTCTAAGAATTGATTCTGTGCTGAAGAATAGGTGGTCATACTAAATACTGACTTTCAAGCTTGTAGATTGTACAGTCTTTTTGTCTTATATATTGTATTAACATGTATATGTGCAAAGTTGACTAAAATGCTGCACCTGTTTCCCATTTTCCTAACAAATTATGAAGAAATGATGGGTGACACAGTATTATATTCAAGAGCTCTTTGTCAGTGACATTTGAAAAAGGTATGGTGCTAAGATTTTTGTTTTGGCCCTGAAAAGCACTTATGTGAAAATGTATTTAAATTGTAACATTCGAGCATCATTTATATGAAGACATTTCAACTACATTCTGGTTTGCAGAGCAGAAATCAATGACTTCTTTGAGCCAGTGGTCCTTTGGGATCATTTTCCTCCTTTATGGTCAAAAGTTATTTTATGGCTTGAACTATCTCTACTATGGTTAAGGAAAACCCATGGAAAGCATAGTGAAAGTTTATTCCAACAACATTTTCCACAAATACAGATACTTTGGCACACACTAATATACTCTAGCTGCTGGGGGACTGCATCACATTACATTAGGCTGACAAGTTGTTTTTCTGTTGTCTGGCCTGCTTCCATACATTGGCCCGTCACTGTCTTTTTATCAATTGTCTCTACCCTTTTAAACTTTCTATTTGTCCTTTGCCAGTCTCAGGCCATTTCTATTCATGTGAAAGAACAATAAACATCAAGACTGACCTCTCTGGAAAGTTAAGAACTTGTGCTTCTAAAGAAACAGACTGTTCCCCCCACTGAGGTCTTGAAATAATTGAATGTTTTTCTCCAGCAACCTGTTCTAAGTTGATAAAGCACTTTCCAAGGGTCTTTCGGTGCAGGTAAAAGAATGTGTAACTCTCAGAATAATGGCGTTATCTTATCCCTTATCAAGGGGGATTAAGGGACTTTTGAGATATTCAGTGGGAAATTATAATGGATGTACTGTAGTGGACTTACACCCCATAGTTTCTATCCTCAACATAATACACACTGAACATCTAATTTGACAACACACACATACAAACACACAGCTCTGGCTGGGATAATAGGTTGTGATAACTCCCCATCTGTGTTTGAGCTTTATTTTAGCTCATTTAGGAGCAACCTCATACTTAGAGCTTGGCTCATTAGTAGTAGTGTGGAAAGAGATTTGGCTAGATAGCAGAATGAATTTATCTAAAAGGAACGGCACGTTGGGAGTCACCTGGGAAATCATGGATTAGATAAAGCTACCTACAGCTACAGGAGGACAAAGGAGGGAACAACTAAGCTGTAGTGCCTCTTCACCTCACTGTGCAATACCTTTTGTGCAATACTTTTGTAAATAGTCAACGGTGCAATAGACTCAATACTTGAAATGTGCAATTCACTTGTATTTTTATTTTTATTCCTATTTATTCTATTTATCCCCTTCGTATATTTTATTTATATTGTCTCTGTATTTATATATATGTGTGTGTGTATAACTCTGTAACTTCTGTCGGTGCTGTGCTTTTTTGGAAATCGAATTTCCCAGAGGAACCCACCCGAGGGATTAATAAAGTTCTATCTTATCTTATCTTATCTTACCTGCTTTTTTCCTTCTGGAGGAAAGTAACACATTGCCGGCAGGATTAACTGGTTGGATGAAGAACGGGTACACAGAAAGAGATAAATAATAAGTCAGATACAATGTAGGAACAAAGACAGAAAATCATTATAAAAATCAAAGCATGAATTAAGCTACTAGGTTATTCCTCCAGGGTGGAATACTGCACCTATATAACCAACAATAGCAAGCTACCATAGTGACAAAGAGAGAGAAAATCAATCAAATAATGGAATCAATGACGTTTATTAGTTTTTCATTAGTGATTGGATGGGGATGGAGTTTCTGGGCTTGAATATGATATGAGCTGAATATCCTTTCATACATCGCTAACTAACAGCAAACATTAAGATGGAATACATTTGATTTTTACTCAGCACGAAATTAACTTCTTGAAGATGCATAAATCTCTGAAATGCAGCTGAAGTGGTTCAAGTGTCAAATCCATGCATCTTCACTGATATATTTTGGCAGCTTGGAGACCAGTAAAACTGGTGGGTTTTGATAATACATCAACACATCAGTTGCAGCTTGATCTTTCAGTTCCTATCAATTGTAATATAGGTTAGTTGATTAGAGGGGCAAGTGGTGGGGGCATATGCTAGGTTTTCATTTGCTTTCCTAATGGTACTGACAAATCTTTTTTGTTTGTTTTTAGTTGTTTGTTTGTGTTTTAAATCCATGCACAGTTTCAGTGTGTGTTGCATTTTTTTGGTTTGAAGAGTAGTTGTCTATACATACCATCTGCCACTTGACAATTCTCTGACCGTAGCATGTATTTCAACACTACTTGGATAGCAGCCGTTAGGCTGTGCATTTTCAGTCAAACCCCAAATTTACTGCAAATTCTGTAGTAGAAATGTTAGGTAGTACTAGATATAGTAATGGAGAAGACTTTATAGTACACTCACGTCTAGTGTTTGATGTTAGAGAAGCAAATTTCCCAGGTTGAATACAGATCAGGCTCCCAGGTTGTTTGTCATGTCCCTGAGTTGGGAGAGACCCAGACTTGGCGAATGTTCGATTCCCTTCTCAGTAAGGCATTGACGTCTGCAGATGGGGCAGGATGCAGCTGGAGTTTCAAAACCAGGTGGGGCAATGATAAAAAGATCAGACTCCAGATGGCAGATATCACCCAGAGATTCTTCAGAGTCAGGCAGCATGGCGGGAGGAGGCAGGGGATAACAGTGATGAAAAGACAGCTCTATCAGGATGAGATGCAAAGATTGCAGATTGAGCAGAGACTTGAAAATGGCTAAAGTACCAGGAAAAGCAATGGTAAAGGGTTTGCCCTGCTTTGACCTTACCTAAATGCCTGTAAGAATGTTTGGGTTATTGTCACAAACACAGTCAAGTAGTGAGCATAGAATAATATGGAGATGCAGCCACAGTCACAGGCGTTAGGAGCTGCCTGGCACTTTGATGGTAGACAAAGTTAGCTTTGATGTTTTTTCATTATTGATCATTCATCAGTTTTAATTTGATTTTAGGAGTTGGCCACTTAATTAGACAGAGTTTAAAGTTTTGGTGGGTTTTGTTTGTTTGTTTTTATGGTTTTCTTATGTTTGCTGAGTATCAGATGATAAATAGGGATAGGGAAGACACATTGGCATTAATATGTCCTGAACAGTATGGTAGTACAACACAGGAACAGTGCGAGAACAGGACTGGATTATTGCCACTGACTATACATATGGGCATATATAAGCGTAAATATATATGGCTATATACATACTTTTTTATTATGTTATTTCTGTTTGGGATTAATACGCCTATCCTCGTGACTGAGTAGTAGTGCAAGAGAGGATGTTGCTCTAAGACCAGTTATTTATTGCTCTTTGTTTTTGCCAATAATTCTATAGTTTTATATTTTTCTTTATCTATTCAATTACTATTTGATTAATAAACATAGCATTTTTGTACTCTTTTTTTTTTTTTAACCATGACAGCTCATCACCCTTATATGGGACCACAGCACTCAAAAACACTCATATCTTTGTGTCTTCATACCTGTTTAAAAACTGACTATTGCCAAATGACTTCACTTTTTTTTTTTTTTTTTTTTTTAAATCACACCCAACTGCACCTGGACTTTTAATGTGTGGTTCAAGATTATGACCAATATTGCATCATTACACTGGGTTTGTATGTAGAGCTGATTCAGTTCAATTAATGAAATGTATTATCATTGCAACCTACTAAAATCTCAGTTTTTTTCATTGTGTTATCATTAGCAAGTTCCTAAGATATAAACGGTTATCTCAGATTTTTTCTGTGAAAAAGGGGGCAATGTTGTTTTAAGAGTAAAGTAACTAGTTGAAGAAAACCATTTGTGATAACCGGGTGTGATTTTTACCCTCTCAGTCAAATGAATAACTGATGACTATGGTTTCATTTCTGACAAAGATATGAAAAAACATAATTCTTTTTTTTTTTCTCTCCCAATGTATTCACCTCATACAGTTTTCATTCTCTCAAGGTAATTGCCTGAGGCTAAAGAAAACAGTCTCGTGGAAACAAACACTTTACTTCTGCAGACAGAATTTAAGTACCTTGTGTGCAAGGAGGAAAAAATTAATGTTCATTTATGATATTCCTTGCTCCTGCCTCGACATTAGACATTAATTGCCCATTAGGTTTCACAGTACTTTGTCACATATACCAAATCTTCTTATTGTGTTAAATGGCTTTTCTGTCAAATGGTTTCATTCCATAAGTGAGAGCACTCAATGACCGAATGTGACTCATTCAATCCCTGGCTGAAGCCAGAGCTCTGCACCTCTGCATACCTGCAAATACATGTATGTATGCATGCATGCGTCCACAGTCGCTCGCACACACTCAGAAAACAGATGCACACAGCAACAGGGATTCATTATAGGGCCTGTGATTAATTAAAACCTGACACATTGTGACTGTTAATCACTCTGAGAGGATAAGGAACAGAACAAAAAAGAAAAAAAAGGGATGGGGGGATAAAGTCAGCAGCAGCAGAGAGATAATGAAACTGGTGAAATGAATATATTGTGTAGCTTGAGCCAAACAATGTGTTTTATGATAAATTTGCTACTTGCACATGGTAAATTTGCAATAACCTGAAGACACTTTGTTTGCTTCCCTCTTGCTTTTTAACATAAATTGCTATGGAAGATCTGTTTCTATGCTTCAGACAGTACAACGACATGTAAATCCTTATCATCACAATCTTTCCTGTGTGATACATGACAAGATATTGCATTTGCACAGTCAGAACATGCTCTCACTCCTTCATGCCATTCTATGTATTTGCTTTTCCCTGTTCACTCTCTTCTCTAACTTTAAAAACCAACATTTCTTATGGTCATATAAAGCAGCACTGGTTTATACCATGTTAAGAAGATATCAAATGGTATATGACGTAAAAGGGCCACTCTATCATTGTTGGGTACACTAACCTTTTGCCTCTTGTTGAAAGTGTTCTGCAACACCTGAACAGCATTCTGCTCATTAGCGAAATTGCACATCTAGCCTCTGCACCAAGTGCTCCTTGACATTTGACCACTGAGCTCTGTGTTGTGTGGTTGCTAGGAGTTTTCCTGTTTGGTAAAATTTTAAATTTGTCCTTTGAAACTTACTTGTGGCAAACATGTGAAGCCTCAGTCCTTTTATGAACCTGCATGTAAGATAGTGGAAGCACAGCAGGGGTTCTTGCCCTGGGGTTTTATTTTAACCCTCCATAACCTGATAGATTATGAATAAACTGCTGCTGATTACTGAGAATCCTGAAAGGAAGGGGAAAACTGATGAAGATCCTGAACATCTAAATATAACTTTAATACATGCTTATTATAAGCTTGTATTAAATTAAAGATCACAGGTAATGACACCATTGTAGCTCACCTGCTTGAGCAGGTGACCCATATGCCAAAAGGCTACAGGCGGGTTTAAATCCAGCCCTGACTATTTCCTGTAGTATGAAGATGGTTATAATTCCCAAACAGTTAACGCAACGCCTTTTTGTTCAAACTATGAAGTAAAGGCTGAATTTCATCAGGGTATGCATGTACCTCACTGTATATTAAAAGCAACAGTTCAGGTGAAGAGAGTGTCAGCAGCCATATAGAACAGAATTAGCAGAGTAATTATGGTCTAGATGGATGTATTGAAATTGGAGCATTCACCATAGTTTGCAGTGAGTTACGTGTCATTTAACTAGAATTTCTTTTGTATATAGGGCCTGTCATTCAAAGCATCCAAACCTTTTATCAAGATTCTTTTTTTTTTTTTTGTCTTTCTTTAAGCTAGGTGTGTGCAATGTGGGGGAGAAATGACAACACTAAAAGAAAAGGGAGGTAGATGAAAGACAAATGCAGAGAGACAGTGATAGAACAGGGCCGGGGGAGAATGACAGGTGGGCAGGGAAGAGGAGAGTAGGAAGAGAGAGACATTGCAGATCAGCTGGAGCCTTGAATGTATAATAGGCTTATGATGGATGGATGGCCTACAACCACATCAACTGCGGGTTACTTATGCATGCCATTAACTGCAAAGAGAGTCAAACTGCAGCGCAAAGCATAAACACTTATGGTGAATGATAGATGGACAGTCTGGCAGGTAAATAGGCAGGCAGGGAGACAGACACATAAATATGCTGGAAGAAGGAGAACAAGTCAAGTAATGAGGCAGGTAGGAAAATTAAGTCAGACTACTGCAGAGCTGGACAGATAAACAATTTACAAGCAGAAAAAAAAAAATAGGGCTGACTCACAAGAAGGGTAGTTTGTAGCCACCTCACTGCATAAGCACTTAAAATTGAGGTACTTGGGGTTATTTAAGTTTTGGGAGATAACTAATCTCTTCAAAAACAGACAGATTAAAGCAATTTCTTTTGTTTATCACTTCGGTAAATGCACCTTGGGCCTGGCGACAGGCCCATTTTACAAGCACTAAGTAATAATAACCCAGCTATCGTTTGTGCTACAGACAAAATTCACATGATTTTAGAAAGAACAGAATACAAGCTTTACAAGGATATTCTGTTTATCATGGTAGCAGAAAACATTAACAAGATACTGACAGACGGAAAAACAGGCTCTGCCTGATTGTTCTGTATTTATAGCCAAAACTCCAATAAGTCCAGGTGTTCTGTAAATGACTGAATCTGAGTGTCACGGCCAGTGGGGGCAGACCGTCTGGAGAGTGTGTGTGGTGGACCAAGGCGCGAACACAGGCGAGGAGACGGGAGTGAACTTAAACTGAAAGCGAGCCTTTATTTGGGCTGATGTAGAAGGGAGTAGACAAAACATAACAGGAACAGACTGCAACTAACCAAAAACCTAAACTGGAAAAACCCTAACCTGACTGAAAGGAATAACTATGATCACTGTGAACAGAATGCTGTGCAGATGCATGGAAACTGTGAACCAAATGGCATGACGAAACAGACATGAACATGACCTGCACGGAACCTCATCGTGCGGCTGCATGAAAAACAACATAAACTAAATGGCAAACATGAATTGCACAGAATCCTGAAAAACACTTAACTTGACCAGAGGGGAAGTACACAGACGACGCAGCAACAAACAAAGAAAGACTGAGGACTTAAATACACACATGAGGTGATCAGGGGAAGTGGAGACACATGAGAACACAGCTGACTCGAATGAAACATAATGACAATACAGGGGAGAGAAACACTAACTACAATGAACAAAGAACACCAGACTCTCACAAAATAAAACAGGAAACACGGAGACATAGACATGGAGATAAAACATGACATGAACTTAACCGCATAGACATGAAACGTAGGTGCAGGAACCAGGGAGACTGAGTACAGGCGGAGATGACAGAAATAACTAAGAAATGGCCTGAACAGCAACCTAGAATTTAACTAGACTGAAAATGAATACAAAAAATACATAAAAACTCAAACACTGGGTCACACGACCCAGTACCGTGACACTGAGTTAGTGTGTTAACAAATTATTTGAGTAAAATGATGTAGGTTTGTTTACAGAGGAGGAAAAAAATAGTATTTATCCTTCTTACTGATTTCTTAATTTTTAACATTTATCACACTTGCATGTTTTGGATTGTCAAACAAATTTTAATGTTAACAAAAAGAACCCAAGTAAGTCTAAGTCTCTGGGACTGCAGTGATCCAGAGAGAGCCATTATCCACAAATGGGGAAAACTTAGAACAGTATTGAACCTTCCCTGGAGTGGCTAGCCTGGCAAAATTACTCAAATAGCACACTGATGACTCGCTGGAGGTCAGAAAAGAACCCAGAACAAGAACTAAAGAACTGGAGGCCTCACTTGCCTCGGTGATTTTAGCTACAGGTCGGTGTTAAGGTCAGTGATTCAACAAAATCAAAAAAAATGGCACCCACTAGAGATCTATTACAACAACCACTGAACACAAAAGCTCTTCTCACATTTGAATGAGTTCCAAGACTAGAAAATTTGTAATTTTAATTGTTGAAAATCCTGAAGTCCAGCCATCAGACTGTGTGCAAAAAAAAAAGGAGGAAAACATGTTCCTTTTTTGGGGGGGGGGGGGTGCATTTCACTTTGGTGCTCTAGGATGTCATCAAAATGCTAAAGCTACAAGACTAAATCATCAAACTCGAGGGATTTGCTCCCTGTATAATTCTCCCCTGTCTTCCTCTGCTTCATAGAGTCTTTTTGTTTCTGTGTTTTAGTATTTAGATGGATGGATGTATATTTCACATGCACCTGTATCTTGTTTCCCTTCTGGTTCTTATTCTTCAATCAGCCCTCATGTATTTTTAGTCCAGGTTTCCCTTTGTCAAAGTATCTGATTACATTTGCTTATGTAAGTCTCATTTCTTGCTGTGTTTTTGATCTTACTCACTGGCTCCTGTGCTTTCTGTTGTTTACTTGCTTTCTGGAAACTGTGTATTTTTGAACTTTTGTATCAGCCACAATACAGGTGTGCTTTTATTTCATTGTTTTCTGTACTGTATTTTCTCTGAAAGCCCACAGACATGCAAACAATACAAGGATGGACAATTACACAGGTGAATAAATGAATGCATAGATACAGCTCTACTTGGCCTCTGACATAGACACAGCTGTGAATAGAAAACAGCGGTGATCAAAAAGCTAGCAGGTGTTTCAGAATATCAAGTGGCACTATGTGTGTGGTGTGTAAGACAGACAGGTCTGCATTAAGCCACGTGCAAAAGAATCTTTTTTATTCTTCATCCTTTGCTTGGAGACACTAATCAAAACCTTTTTAATCATCATGATTTCAAGAGATAAATTCCAGTCATTAACTCATGGGCAAGGCATAATATTCAGGCTGAAAATCAATAGTTGTTGAATTAAAATTTTAAATACATTTTAACCGTGGCTAGAATAATTTTTTTTTATTAATTTTTCCCAACTAATCAAATGATATTAAAAGTCTGGGGTCTGCTTACGAGACCAAATGTTGAAACAAGTGTAAAAACAGAATATATGACACATACTTTGTCATTAGATTCAAAGCATTTCTGATTCCTTTTATATGGCTTTCTCACGTAACACAAAGACACTTGTAGATTTATAGTAGGTAAACTTTGAAGCACATGTTTATCTGTTGAAAGCTTGTGGAAGTTGCTTCCCCTTTGTCTTTGTTCTTAATGTAATTGGAGTATTCAGGTTTGCATTTGGGCTCCCTGCCAAAATAATTGCTGGTGTGAATTCCTAGATAACGATATTAGATATTTAAGCTGTTAAATTTTTTTTCCTTTTTTTTTTTCAAAGTCCTTTTTCATATTTCTTTGGGATAATTGCAGTCACAGTGAGAAACAACTCCAGTATTTGAGCCGAATTTCTGTTGAGTCCCACAAGATTATAATAAAGAGAAAGATGACAGGCTCACAGAGCTAGAGGAGAATAAAGAGTTTCAACTGTTTACTAATGGCTTTAGATATTGATGAGTGGCAAATTTTATCAGCTTACTGTACGTAAACATCTGATTGTTGGTCAATTCACATCACTTTGACATGTTTCAAATACCTACCTAGATGGTTTTTGCAAACCTGATTGTTTTGAGGGTTTTGCAGTGGATCACACACTGCGTTAAGGTGCAGCCCTTCACACAGAGCATGTGCTCTAAAAAGGGCATTTTCAGCTGTGCCAGATTCTGCAGTAAAACAGAATGCAAGGTGGACTTTTTACAGTGTGACAGCAGTGTGACAAGAGTTACATAGAAGCCTGTCTCAGAGGTTAGCTGTTTTCTTAGGGAGTGTATCGTGAACCAGGTCTTTACTTTTGCAGCACTGACCCAGAAATGTAGCAGCCATTTATCACCACCACAGTGCATTGACACAAACTGCAAATGAGGGTTTTTGCTAATGCTGAATGAAGGAAACTTTTAATAAGGAAAAGTGATGGAAGCATTAGATGAGTGATTGTGCTGAGGGAGCAAACGATCACCCAGTCAACCATTCAGCAAAAAAGAAAAAAAAAAGGTTTGGGGGGGAGGGCAGCGTTATGCAGCTCTTCTTTTATATAATGACCTTGCTATTATATCATTCTGTGTCTGGGGCTGTTTTTGACAATATTCAATAGATTAAACATAGGTAATATGGAAGCAGCAATACACCTTAATGTCTGCCCCAAAGCCTACATTCATTACGACTATGCCTGAAATGGCACTATTACTGTGCTATGGCAGTATTGCAATAACTAAATTATATTTTGTTCTGCTAAGTAATTAATCTTTTGTTCAGAAGAACTGCAAATATGACTCATACAGTAAAACTGTAACTTAAAGTGTCTAAAACATAATGCTAGAGGGAGCAACTTTATGTACTTGTCATTATATTCAGTGAAACTGTCAGTAAAAGAGCATTTAGGAACAGTTTGGCGGCATTTAACTTGCAGTTTGCGTGTTTGATCATTTGTTTCTTTTTAAACTGAATGTATATATTGTACAGTCACATGCAATGCACATGATTGTCTCTCATGAAGTGACAGGCAAAAATAATCCATGTTGCACACGAGTGTTGCAAGCCATAACCGAAGGTAAAACACTGATTTTCTCTCAAGTGTTTCGTTTTATTTTTAAACAGTCAATGTTATTGACATTCAATACATTTAAAGTAAGGGGACTTTTTTTTTTTTTTTTTTTTTTTTTATCTGTAGGAGCATGTGCGTGTAATCCCTTTCTACACCCATGGGCACTCCACACATGTTTCTGTTCAGAGCCTGATAAGACCTCTTCTAGGACTATGTTTTGATATTGAAGTTGTTTCAATGTCCTTTTTTTTTGTCAGATTTAAGCACTTTAGACATGCAGTGTTTGATATCAAGTTTTCCTTCCAACAAAGCAGGGTCACATATTGGTATGGAATGAACTGACTGAATTGTCACATTATGAAAAGTAGTGGTGGTAAAATATTTAATGACTGAATTTCTTAAAAGGTAATACAAATTTGAGGTAAAAATAGCTCATTCAAACTGTATGACAATTTAACATTTGTACATATATATGTTCATCATCTTTTTCTCAATATGTCGTTCACATTTATTATCATTTTCATGTCAGGCTCAAGTGTCCTAAAAATTACACTTTCCCTCTGATAAACAGTTTAATTATATTCTCACATCATATTAGTATCACTAATAGTGGCTAACACTGGCAAAAACAGCAGCGCAACAGAAAGTTCACCACATTCAACATCTCAGCTCAATATCCCTGTCACTAGAAAGAAGTGAGCTTCACTGACTTCACATCCATTTACCTCCTCAAGAGTAAATAGATGTGGACACAAGCTGAGGTAAACAATAGACTGACAGCCTAAACGCACTATAGATGAATGGTGATTGTTTGTCCAGCAGTGGCCACTGTAGCTAGGATGATACACTTGAATTTGGTCGACTTTAGTCTGTAATCTACTGACATCTGATGGTGAGACTTTCCAAACTGTACCTTTTAGGACCTTTAGTTACAGAGCAGATACTTGGTTCATTAGCACAACATTGGCCCATGTTTTTACATTTGGCTAATGTGGAACAGCTGGGATATAAGTAAGACAAAATAAATATTTTACACGAAGTATGAACAGCTCTAAGTTTATATGTCAACGCACATAAGGCACGCTGAGTGTTCCACTGAGATCCAATAACTGAGATCATATTTTGAGGCAGTTTGGGCTGGAAATGGCCGACATCTTTCAACAATGTGGATGGAAATGTGTCACAACACACTGTAGGACCACCTACTCAACCCTTCATCTGCCTCCTGCTGATGAAAAACAACAATGTCCTTTGGCAGAGTCGTGCTCTGGCTTGGGTACCCACATCTGTCATTTAAACATTTCTCCGTGAAATGTTTAAATGCGTCATAAGACATATAAACCAATAGTGATCCACACTCTTGTACACAAACTAGATGTTGTAATCTTATGAAATGCTGACTGAAGTAAATACATTTTTCAGTGTCAAATGTTAGCTGGCTCCTATATGAAAGCGGCTCCTACAGTATGCTATTTAGATTTACTTGAGTTGTACTGAGGACCATGGGAAACAAGATGAGTAGGGGCGTCCATTAATAAGGTTGAAAGCACAGTCAAAGAGTAAAACATGACCACCTCCTGAAACGAGCAGGGACATAGGGGAAATAGTGAAAAATGCAGAGGCTTGTGTAGAAGAAAGAAAGATTAGAAAAGGGCAGACAAAGCTTCACAGTTGACAAGACCTCCTGCTGAGACCCATTGGGGAGAGGTGGTGTCTGGGGAATAGAAGGAAACAGAATAGAGGAGGAAAACAATGACAAACATGCACCAACTGCTCAAGCTTGGATACAGAAAAGAAACAAACAGAATGAAACATAAATTATACCATGTCCACCCTTCAGACTTCAAGTCTGAGCCCTTGTAACCTTTTGTACAGTGATCTATTCTTAAGTCTCAAGCAAGTAAGCTGAATCTAAATGTCTATGGTATTCTTGGTATTACTTCTTGATTGTAATCCTCAGTTTTTAGAGTGTACATCCTTGCAAGTCCTAGTAAAAACAAATACAGTTCACAACTTGAGAAACCAACAGTTAACCTGTCGATCTTATGCAAAGCCAGCCTCTTCTCCAAAGAATCATGATCCTGCGTCTTCGACTCGGTATTTTGAATTTGTTCTGTACATATGATATATTTCTTTGAAATGAAGAGAGAATTTGTGTTTGAGTTATTGAGTACGGTGTGGTTTTTTAGTGTTTCTGAGTTTATATTTACTTCTTGCTTTCTTGTTTGTTTGCATTAGTTCCCTTCTGTGTCCTTGTGTTTGTGTGGTCTCTCTGTGCCCTGTTTAGTTTGTCTTGTTTCCCCGGTCAGTTATGTCTCCATGTTTTACTTCCTTTTGGTCTATGTCTCTGAGACTGTCCCTGTACCTCAGTGCTAGATTTCTGTTTCATTGTGATAGCCCCTTGTCTCGTGTGTGTGGTGCTCAGTTTTGCTTTCTGCTCCTCATCAATAAGATTATGTTCATCTGTGTTCTCCAGGTGTGTCCCCTCTGCCCTGATTCTGTCTTGTTTCCTCCATTATGTTTCTTCCTTGTTCATATGTGGCATGCCAGTTTTGTATTTTTTGTGAATTCCAGCAATAAAGCTGTTTTTTGATTTTTCACTTTGTCTCTGGAGTCCTGCATTTGGGTCCACCTTCTTGTTGCACACAGTCACTGCATGACACAGTGTTACACCCAAATTGAATGAATAAAGTGGAACAATTTTTAACAAACTGCCACCTTAGCAAACACACAAAAGCTTTTCATACAATGACGTGCAAAAGTCTTTAGTCACCTCTCATTTCTTTTAATGTTGCTTTTGTAACCGACCCAGAGTTTGGGCCGGTAAAAAAGATTAAATGTTCCTGCAAAACAGGGAAATGATGAGACGGAGACGACTGGTGAAGTTTCTCTTTGCCTCACTTCTGCCATATTTATTTATACAATCACATGTATTTTTAATTTGCAGCATCACCATTCTCCATATACAACAGAAATAACAATAAAACAGTCTGTATGTTCAGGCTGCAATACCACGATCTTTACATGGGAAACAAGAATGCTTCACGTGTAGTGACCTTCAAATCATTTACTCGGCTATTCTCTCTGAATGACAATTCAAAACAATATGAAATGCATGTTCAAATAAATTTTTACCTCTATTTAACTTTTAACCCAAATACCTATGTATTCTGATTGTTTTAACCAACATACCAGTGCTTGGTCTTAAACCAGTTTAGCTTAGTAGCTCACAAATACATGAAAGAGTCATGTGTATGCTGGCAGGCTTAGCTTTAGCTTTAACATTCTCAAAATCACTTTTCAGAACCAGTAAACAGTCGTTCTTCACTGCCAACAGCAGATTAACATTCATATTCACAATATCAGGACACAACAAGGAGCTTATTCAGCTAAAACAACCTGAAATAAGTGGAGAAAGGAAACCAAAATTTCTAATATTTTCGAGTGCCCCTTGGTGTTATGGTCCGGGTGAGTGCAGGGTTTTTTCCATAGAGCCGGTGGTCCAACCTCTGGGCGGAGTCACCACATTCAAGCATGCAGTCCAAACCTGTTGGCATTTAAGCTGCCAGCACTCAGGACCAGGGCTCGCAACTACTCTTCGCCAGATCTTCACCTAACCTCTGTTAGTGTAGGACATCACAGTTCTCGTGATGCTGTTGATAGCAATATTCTCTGCTCACCTTGTGCTTCTCTGCTTGCAGTCATCCATCCGATCTCCACGCTCTAACTCTGACAATACTCACCTTCATTTGGACCTTGGTTTTCTTGGCAGCTCTTCTGCCACAGCTCATGCTTACTTCACCTGCCTGCCTGCCTCCCTGCCACAGTTACTGGAGATCATCACCGGCTGTAACCTTCACCATCTCACCGCCCACCTACAATAAGTAAGATAGAACTTGTCCGTGTTTGCTCTCACCTGACCTGATTACCTTCTGAACATTGTCTCCTCTCATTACGGTGACTCAAAGACTGCTGGTTTCACTCCCCGGCCTGACTTCCCTTTTCCCCACACCACAGGATTCGTGTGTATAAAGTTCCCTAGTATTCAGTGTTGTGGTAAAGGTCATATTTGCTACTCTACTTCTTAGAATATCATGTACATCTCATAGTTCACGTAGCATCATAGTTCACATTTCATAGTCACGTTATAGTTGTACTTCTCTGTTTGTAAATAAAGTCTTGTAATCACATTTACCAGTGCCTCTGTTTGTATCTGCAATTGAATCTGTTTATCTGGTTTGGCCTTCAGCCATGACACCTGGTACAAATAGTTCTCCAGGCTTTTCATTGGACTTGGCTGCTTCACTCATTTCCACTCATCCACTCATCCACTCAGTCCTCGTACCTGGCCTTTCTCAAACGATTTGTTTCATTAAATCGCCTAACACAGCGGTCCCCAACCCCCGGGCCACAGACCGGAGTCGTTTGGTACCAGGCCACGGAGTTGAGGCTCGGGTGTGAAATTGATGTTTTTCAGGTTTCCTTGGATGTTTTCCTGTGTTGCAGTTGTGTCTTATTTTGAAAGGAATAATTACGTGTAACCATAGTGACCAGAGAGCATTAAGGGGCAGAGAGGAGGATGCTGCTCTCAATGTTGTTGGCGCATTTCAGGAGGACGCTGTTAATAATTACACAGTGAATTCGCATTTATTATTATATTTACAAAATACCACAGTTTTTGTCTTGGTCATATCATTTTATTTTGTTGCATTTATCCGCGACACCTTAAAGGCCTTTCCATGAAAATATTTTCTGACATTAAACCGGTCCGTGGCACAAAAAAGGTTTGGGACTGCTGACCTAACACTCACATGTGAATATGACACACATCATTTAACCAATGAAAACTCAAGGGATGAAGCAGCAACTTCAGCAGACAGCTAAGGAATTTGAAATGGTGTATTTAGCCATTTTTTTTAAACTACTACTATGTTACATGAACACATGATTTGTATCCATTTCTTTAACTGATTTGACAAAAAATTCAAAAGATAAGTTTGCCAGGAATAAAATAGTATTTTGGAACCAACAAGGTGATTTACAAAGGGCTGGTATTTGAAGATGTAGCATATCACAACCTGGTATGTCATGTGTCATTAAAACATTTGAGGGAAAACTAATCAAGTGAAGAACAAAAGAGGTGGCTGAACAAGAAAAAAAAATCTAATAAAGAATTAACACTGGGCCTGAGGGATATATTTGGCAGAGGATGTACCTACTGTTTGCTGAAACCTCATCACAAATGGCAATCAGAAATGGTGGCTATGAAGGAGCCATTCTTTTAAAAAAAGGAAATGGGAAGAAAAGGGTTATCTATGCCAAATTACATGAAAACTGGTTTGAAAATCAGTAGCAACAGGTCTTATGAAGTGATGAATCCAAATGAAAATGATTTGGTTCAAATCATCCTTAGTATGTAGAGGAGAGAGGTACAACAATGAGTGTCTACAGGCATCTGTAAAACATGATGATGGCTGTATGTTGGGGATCTTGTCAAAATGGATGGAATTATGAATGCAGAAAATTGTCATCAGATTTTTATGTACCATGCAATGGTACACCATCTGGAAAGTGTCTGACTTATAGCAGCTACATTTTTCAGTATGGCATCCCAAACACACTGCTAAAGCATACCTTGATAGGAAAACATACAATGGAACACTCCAGCCTTTTTTCCCCTAGTGCCTACTCAAGTCAGTTTCAGCCGTTTTCCATTACAACTGAGCACAACCTAATGTGCATGGGGTCGTTATAATGAGGCAACCAAGAGTCCTGTGACTGGCCAATCATTGGCATGTAGCCTGTTCACATCACATTTTTGGGTTGACTAAGGTCGTTTGGAAGTCCAGCCAAGGAGGTACTAAAAGGGTACCTAGTACAAGGTGCTACTACCTAATGAAAGAAAAAGTTGAGTCGAGCTGAGATGAGTTGAGTAGGTACTAGTGGAAAAGGACTATCAGTGATGGATTGGCCTCTCCAGAGTCTGGGCCCCACCATTATTGAAGCAGTGTCAGTTCATGTTGACGGGGAATGCAAAAAAAAAAAAAAAGCAGTCAATATCTGGAGCACAGATGGATTATGTAATGCTAGTGTGCACACAGGGGGTAAATGTAGTCTAAGCCAGTGGTTCTCAAACAGTGGTACGTGTACCACTATTGGTACTTGGGCTCTCTAGTGGTACGTGGGAAATCTCCCAAAATTTTGTTTAAGATTAAAAATTATATCATTGTGGAGGTATGCAAAGATGACATGAGAGTTCCTGAGGCGTCTCCCGAGTGTGAGCTTTTCCTTATCGCCAGCTGTCGCGGCTGCCACAGAGCACTGGCGGGCTTGTTTCCCTGGTCCTTAAAAATGCAAGGCGGTAGACAGCGCCGTGCTGCAGGGCCTAAATGCTGATGGCAAAAACACAGCCCTTTTCCGCGGTGTCGCTGTGCCGCAATCCCAGCCACCATCGTTGAGTCAGAGGCTCCTCTGGGAAAATCGGTGGGGGCGCAGGAGATGCCGTTGGTGAGTCGGGAACTATTGCCTGGATGCTGAAGCTCCTAGTAGCCGGGAGAATGCGATCTACAAGTAATCCTTTGCGGCCAGCAGCGGGGACTTGGCAAGGCCAGCTTGCACTGGAGCGGGAAACCGTCGGAGGAAGAGGTGAGTAAAGAGGAGTACCTCCGTCATCTGTTCTTAGCAAGGACAGCGTGCTCTCCATGAGCTCGAGGGCAGTACCATCACCCAGGCCAGAGAGAAAGGAGTTTCTCGGCTCATTCTGTATCAAAGAGGGAGTAGCACTGCAGCAGCAGCACCTTGAGGGTGGAGGGATCCCGGAGGAGGGTCATCACACGACGGGTGGACAGCGGATCGAGCGAGGCCACCACATGATGGTATATTTTGGTCGTTGGCTGAAACGCCGCAAAGAGCAAACTGAGCTTCGACGTGCACGAACCACGAAGGAGGGTCGTGAAGCCAGAAATCTGGCAGCTTAACCACCACAGCAAAAATTAAAACGTACAGCTCTGTTATCACTTCTAACATAAATGAAGACAGGAAACTAAACAGCAGTGGCGTTTGTAGGGTTACTGAAGTTGGGCTAGCTGGTATATAGTGATGTGCTACATGGTGGCTAGCTACTGTAACGTGCAGTGGAGATGAAGCCAGCCGCGGAGGTGTGCAGATGGATAGCGAATGAGCAACAGCTTCCGACTTTCTAAAAAGTACTCATTTATTTACAATATCAAAAATAAGAGTGCTAAATTACATGTGCAAAACTTTATAAATAAAGATTAAAAAAATAAAAAAATAAGAGTGCTACCTCTACCACACATTACTAAAGAGCACACTAGTCCACGTACACACGGGAGCATCCATTACAGGAGGAGTGCGAAGAAGAACCAAAAAAGGGGGTGACACACCAGTCATGAGACAGGAGGCGCCGCCATGTGGTGATACACTGCATTACAATAGCAACTGTTACACTACACAACAATGGTTAGTATAACATAAACCAACATGTTCTCACTCCCAAAGCGTAACATTTTATGCTAGGTGACAAATCGTCAACATATTACGTTTTCGGCTACCCACCACGTTCCTAAATGACGACCTCGGAAAAAAGAGGAAATATGAGAACCGTCTGGACTCCATCTACACATGTTCGCTCTTTTTCTTCAAATTGCTTAGAAACACGCTATTTAACATCATTATAGTCCTGGTTAATATCAGGAATAAGGTTATGGTTAGGGCTAGGGATAAGGTTAGGTTTAGGGCTGGAATACAGGGCTGGAACGTCTATTCCCGCGGGAGCGTCATTGCACTGGATTCCAGCCATAACCCGCCGCGTACCATAAGAACGCCGAAGGTCTCCTTTCGCGTTCCTCAGGAACGCCGCGGGACGTGACAAAACATCGACATGTTACGCCTCGGGAGTGAGAACCGGCTGCATAAACACAGTGAAGCTGGAGGATGAACGCTAACGTTTTACCACTCAATAAAAGAATGTTTTAATGCAGTAAAGTTGTTATTATTATCACTTGTTACATCCTGTTTATGAGTTAAAATAAATAACATTCATATAAGAAATAAAATTGTCTCTTGTAAACTGTATATGGTGTTAAATAGCCCTATATTACTGTACTTTGATGTCAGTCATAAGGGTGGTACTTTAAGAGCCATATATTTTATGAGGTGGTACTCACTGTGAAAAGTTTGAGAACTACTGGTGTAGGCTTAAACCTGAAAGTACATATTCTTCTAAGACCTATTATTGTATCAGTGTGCTTTATGCACAATACAAGTACTTAAACAAAGTAAGAGCAAAATAGAAAGGCTGGTCAAGAGTTTGTTTAAAAAGTGAAAGCAGAGGGGTTCATCTTTATGCTCTTGACTTCAGATAAATCCTCTTTAAAAGGGATTACAACAGTGATTTTACTTTGGGCATTGAAATGCTTAGATGTTCAAACAATAATCTGTATGCTAATGAGTCTATTTGATATTTCATCTTAAGTCTATTTCTTTGTTGCCCTCTGATGCCTGCAATAAGCTATAAGGCAAAGCATGCATTTGGAATGGAAGTAGAAAATCTCTATTTAAAAGAACAGAATATGTGTTGCAACATTGAATAAAACTGAGTTACATCTCTGGAGGCGTTATATTAATCATATGAGCTTTTCTTTAGTGTCAGTTTCCAGAAGGCTGATGAGTATCTCAGGCTGACACAATGGCAACTGCGGTAACAGATGGGAACAGAGAATGAAACAAAAGATTGTTTCATGGTAAAATAAGAAATGCTAGAATACTATTACATACAGCATGAGGATGCAAATTTAAAAGAATTTAGCAATTTGATTCATTATTGATTCTCTTATTGTTTCTCATTGGATTCTCATTGGCTCCCCCTTCAGTCACCACCATCGCTAAGCAGCATATCAAAGACATTACATTTGTGCACATTAATTGCATGCTTTGTGGTCAAATATTTGTGCATGTTGAAAGTATGTCCACTCTTTGTTGTGAAGAGTTTTGCTGTCTTTACTCAAAAAAAGTTATGTATTACACATTGCTTGTTGCCTTTTTTAAAAGTAATGAGTACGTTACTTAATTATTGCTGGAGAGAGTAATTTGTTACACAACTCATTGCATTACACATTTCTAATTTCGTTGTACTATTGTATTAGGTATGACTGTGCAATGACAGTAAAGAGTTATCTTATCTTATTACCTTCTAATTTCTCTGTAAAATAACCTGACAATTATTGTTAACAATATAAACCTCAGGCTACAGACCCATAGGCCAACACAAACGTCTGTCCTAATGAGGACACACATACAAGCTTTCTTGTAGTTTTTAGGTATGAACACAAAGTCAACAACACAAAACAACCCTGACCACAGAAACTTCAAAACGATCTCCACATTGATTCTACAGTAGAAACATAAACAGATAGAAACATAGGCTGCAGCCTGACTGATCGTCACTGCCTTTGTTACCTGTTGAAGTTCAGGGTCTGGCTGCTGGGCTTGGGTCGGCATTCACTCAGCTTTAACATCATTCATTCTTGGCTAGCTTGGCGTTACCATGCTATCTGCACATATGCTTGCAAAGATCTAAAGTTCTCTCTCACTTTTGGACATTGTCTTCTGTTGTTTGACACTGCAATGTAATGTGTCATGTTTCTCGATGGCTACCAATAGTATGTGCTCAAGATGCAACTTGCTAAGAGACATTTAATGAAATATTTGTTGTCACATATACATATTTTTGACCTGTATGGAACAGAGAAAATTAAGAAAAAATTTAAACTCCAGGTTTTGTTTTTTTTTTGCCGTTAAAGATGTATGACATTTGAAAGATTTGAACCAGGAAAAAGAACAGTTCAAAGAAACCATTAAAAACCCATTGCGATGATATTCACATCTCTGATGAGTGTATATGTATGTTGTTTTGCGTTGTTTCATTATCTAACAATGAAATAATAGCATAATTTTCAAAACCTGTGTGAATCACGATCACATATGTGTTGCACTACAAATTTAACTCAATGTCAGTGTTGACTGGGTATGTTCATCTACAGTAATTGCCTCCAATGATGTTTCACAGAGGGCTAACATTTTGCTGAATTTCTTTACTACCAAACACTGGAGCTGCTGATTACACTGATTAGCACCTTCAACCAGAGAGTAGGGTGCAATCACTGAAATCACCTGCCGCTGTGTTTGGTTGGAATTAAATTATGGTTGCTCTTGAGCTTCGACGACATATGGCAGGAAACCACTGTGCAAGAAATATGAAAATCTATTAAGGCAGACTCAAATTTCAAACAAAATCCCAGTGATAAGGTTTAAAGAATAGAAGGCATATGCATTTGAGAGGTGTACTAAGACACAACAGTGAAGTTAATAAAAATTGAGTCAATGGCATCATGAATCTAGGATATAAGGGAATTTCAAAATTTTCAAAATATAAAGAGCATCTTTTGTTTCACTTAAAAAAAATTATAAATAAAAGCAATATCTGGTGCCACATAGTTTCCACTTTTTGTGGCAAGCTTTTCCCTTACCTCTTTATGTATTCCATCCTACTGAATACTGAGAGCCTGCTTCAGCTGCGAGTGTGTTTTGATCCAGAGTGACATTCCTTAGTAAAGTGCTAATGGCGAGGCAGCGCTTTGGCAGAATTCCTTATTGTATTGAAGAGTTTTCGCCCCTGTGGCTTGTGGTGGAAGATCAGAAAAGTGTAATGGATTTAATGAGTAGCATCTCCAGGAAGGTTCTGCAGCACAAAAAATGAAAAATACTCAACTGCAACTGCAGGCAAGAGTTTATATATTCATGTTTTAACTTTGCTAGACAAATATATGAAGCCATGGCATAACTTAAACTAGGACAAAGCCTTTTAGTAAAGTTGAATGTTGTTTTCTTCTTCTTGTGCTGCTTCTTCTAGAGGGCTAAACATACTTCCAATCAATGGCCAGTGGATCACTTTTAGTTACAACTGTGTCATTTGACTTTTCTCAGTGTTCTGTTTTGTCTTCCTTTTTCACATTGCACCCAAGATTAAGTGGCCGAGTACTTTCCCAACTCTGACAAATCAAAAATTTCTCCTGTGAGGAAGGTCCATTGGGAAATGAGCTACTGTGATAGACCAGCAACAAGCTAGTAAAATGGATTACCACTTAGTACCTTCCGAAAAAGCATCTACCTTTGCAATATTTTAGTATATGTGAAAGGATTTCTCTTTTCTCTGTGTGTCTTTTCTCTATTTACACAGACCAATAACTCTCTACTCCTTGCTTGCCAATAATTGTGTCTTTCCTGTCCGACAGGGCCTTCAAAGAGAACTTTGTTTAATTCATGTCCATACAGTTAACATGAGTCCAACAGATACGTCGATTTCGACAGGTTGTTCTAATAGTAGGGCTCAACCAGAGCCACCACAGAATCAACAGAAAGAGAAATGGGCCAAAATGTCTCCCGCAGAGAGCCCACTGGTGTTACCAGCTGAGACAAAGCAACAATCAGCAATCAGACTATGCTGCACAACTGAAACTAACAGCTCGCCCTGTAGGGATTAGGTCCATTGTTTGAAGTCTAGACAGAGAAATACATTGATCTGCAAAGGATTTAACCCAAGCAAAAGTATAGCAATAAGAAGACTAAGCATCTAACTTGTGTTCGAATTCGGTCAGTGGAATAAAAAGACATTCAATATATTTCAAGTGAAACAACTTTATTCACAACCATCAAGTCAAAAATATTGTCTTTATGGTATTGTTTATCCTGATACACCATGTTTTGGCTATCTCGCAGCAATGCAAATTCTAATAGACACTATAAGTTTTAAGGAGCGTTAAAGTCCAATCCCTGACTAATGCATTGAGTAATAAGGTGATGTCATCTCTCCTTTAATAACAAATTCCATCTGCTTTATTTCATGTCCGTCTGAAATTTTTTCCGACAACTTATTGATAACGTTTCACGTTTTTCCTAACTATTCCATGATGACTATTAGTAAGTGATAACATTCCTATTCTGAAGTAAACAACATTCAATAGTCGGATGCAATTCTTCACTTCTGTTGTTTTATTATGTTTATCATAATAAAGAATTTTGTGTCTCTATTTTTAATGATTGAATCTGATGATGTGAAAAATTGCAGTGGGGGGGGAAAAAAAGCTGGAAATCGACATATAAACAGCTCACAACTTCACTCTCGTGATGAAGTAATAAACAGTGCATTTATTACTTTTCAATGATGTTTGACAGCGACACGGTGTTTAAAAAGTCATGAGTCCTAAGTGATAGAAAAGGATTTTTGTTTAATTGTGCATCATCATGCAGCTTCCAGTTAACAGTGTAAAGCTATTATGCGAGTGTATAATTTCTGTTAAAAAATGCCTAAATGAATAGAATAAAGGGCTGCATGAATATATGTATGAAAGGGTGAAAGCGGCCTGCGGCCTTAAAGAGTTTTGAGTGCTCATTAAGAATAGTGCTGTGTAAGTACCAAGAATCCTGCACATGCATATGAATTTGATTACACTTCTTTTTCTATTTCTCTTATCATGCAGGTAATTAAAGAGCTTACGAGACATAAGTAATGGCAACCCTGCTTGATTAATAATTACTGTGTGACTACTGGTAATATATCACATTACTGTACTAGAGATGTAACTTGATTAATGCTGTATAGAAATTTCTTTTACTTATGTATTAATCACATTATTTTATTGTATAATGCCTTGGTGCCACTGGATTTTAACAAGTCTCACACTCATACAGTAAGACAAATGGTGGGGGTCTAGTAAGGAAGTTGGGGGAAGCAGACAGCTCCACAGGAAGAATCTATTGTCTCTTTGAGGACTCTGGGAGGTATCAAGGAAGTGTGAACCTTAAGGTGTAAATTTTGAAGTTTTATTTTCAAAATGTAAGTAGTGTTTTGTCTGTACTCGGTTTGTATTTTTCCCTCGTTTTTCTCCCTAATGCTTTTTCTCCCTGATGGACCCCCTATCTTTCCCCCCATCTGTTTGTGGTTCCATTTCACTGTTACACTGTTTTCAGAGCACATATTATATTCCATGTTTGACAACTCCTTAGAGCTTGAGTGTTATAATTGGGCAGAGGAAGATGTTCACTCTGTCAGAATCCACCCTAAAAAAAAAAACTTGCGCTGCATTGAAGCAACAATCAATAAAGAATTCCTTTTGCCTCTTGAGCTATCTTTTACTTTATTCTTCTTCTTTCCCATTTGTTTTATTCACCCACTTAGCTCCCACTACTTCTAATTAGGCTGCTGCTGCCACTTCAGTGTTGTGTGAGCGTTGAGTGTTGTACTCTCAAGCTTGTCCATTTATTCTGTGTGCATGGATGAATGCGCAGAGCCACTGGCATGTGTATCTGTGCATGAGTGTGTGTGTGTGTGTGGTTTAACACAGAACACAGATTGTAGCTATGACAAGTCAGCTAATTAGCTGCTCAACTAACAAATGTGCCGATAACAACGCTGTACTTGCGGTCGTACCATATTTTTACTTTTTTACTTTTTACCAACAAAACTTTGATGAACAACCGAAATTTGGGATCAAAATAAGACTGACAAGTAATAAAGAAAAGATGAGTATATGTAGGTAATGAAGTGCCACAGGTGTAGAAATTGTTATAAATCTCTGTGTGTGTGTGTGTGTGTGTGTGTGTGTGTGTGTGTGTGTGTGTGTGTGTGTGTGTGTGTGTGTGTGTGTGTGTGTGTGTGTGACCTGATACAGCTAACAGTGGTATGGTAATGGTGTGTCAGTGACAGTAAAAAAAGAATTCTGGCATTGTGGAAAGTTATGTTGTTTCTGTGTGCCTTGTAATGCCATCATAGTACAGTACTGATGTTAAATGAGCTGGTTCTTGTGTAGGTTATCATCATAACACTTTACAGAAGTGGGGACTATTGACATTAGTGCTATAAAGCTGAGCTCTTGACACAGACAGGTAAACAACATAAATTTACAACATCATGGATTGTATCCAATTTCACATTTTAGTTTTACCTTGTTTTCACTTGCGTTTTGATCCATCTTAAGCATCAGAACTAATTAGTTATATTTAGGGCTCAATTAAAAAAATACTGTTGTTAAATTGAAACATAAACCCTACAACAGATTTGGCCCCAGTCACCCAAGCCTAGAGACCATTTTTCATCAGGACCAGGCAACCGTGTGTCCCTATGGGATAAGTTTTCCCTGAGCATTTGAGAGTGGCTGCTGAAGATACTTGCAGTTACTGCCCAGTCAGTTCCTAACACAGTCATGTATTCCCAAAGACCAGATTGTAGCTCATGGTAAATGGTTGCTGGTTTTTTGGAGTCACTAGGTGAAACTGCGTACAAAGAGGTATACAATGCTGCAGCGAAAACCTCATTGCAATATGTGTTGGTTGCAATAAAATTGTCACAGTCATCTGTAGGTTGCATGGAAGGTGACAATTTCTCTCCAAACATTTGGCAGCTACTAAACTGCAAAGAGTGTGATGTAAACCAACAACAGAGGCCATTCAAAGTAAAGGTTGCATCTTTTGAAACTGTTGGTTTCAGCAATAATGCACAACTTCTACTTTGAAAGGATATGGCCTTGTTTCCAGCTTGCATCATGTTATTTCAAGCGTGGTTGGTTAGTGAGTTTTTGCAGGCAAGTCAAGCTCTTCCATGCAAACTATGAGTGGCTGCAACACTTTGGTAACCAAAGTAATGATAAGATGCAGCACACTCTTTGTGACCAGTTTCACCTAGCAACTTCTAGCAATTTCAGGAAAACACTCACCATTTGGTCAGGGAACACACATCTTTCCCTAGCAACCAGAGCTTACCAGGGGGTCACCAATCAGTTCTTAGGTCTGTGTGACCAAGCCCTCAATTTTACTTAAAAGCCTGCTTTTTGTCCAACTCAGTATCGCGGTATTAAACTACCATCATATCACACATCTGCAATTTAAAACATGCAAAAAGAAATACATGCATAAATGTCTAATGCACTGATAAGGGGGAAGCAACGACAGCATGCATAACTAAGCTATATTTGCAGTGACCTGGTTAGTTTGTGTGAAATTACAGTGATTAATTCAAAAACTGACCTTTTCATTTGTCGCTGCCACTACTGCAATATGTTTAATGGAAACTAATGATGTGAAAATTGCATTCCTCCTCCTTGAATGGCTGATGTGATAATAGCATGATTTGGACAAGCCATTTTCACATCTTTATGTGTAAAAGTGAGCTAACAGTTAATTATAGACCCCACAGTCATGTTGAGGCAAATATTATTTTAATTTCTCCTCCATGACACTTAACAAGTCATCGTAATAAATCTTTTTTTTATTTTAAATGGGCTTATTTTTTGAAATACTGTGTGATGGTCTCTCACCATACATATGCATGTGTGAAGGTTTTTCAGTTTCAGTGTATGTTTTCAAAGAGTGTGAAGGCAAGGGACATTAGATTAATGAGTTATTCTTCAGCCCATAGCCTGGTGAGGCCACAGCCTGTGCTGTAGGCGGCTGAGGTTGCAGCCGCTGCTGTGAAAAGACCAAGAGATTGTGTAATACGCACAGAGGAAAACATTTCGAGGGGCAAGTGTGCAAACACAATTCATAAAAACCTGTAGCTTGCATCCCACAACCTTTCTTTATCGAAGGAACTGTCTTATTTTGACAGAATCTTATTTACCACACCCTGAGGTTATCAGCCCAAGCTCACCCATACCTGTCCCCCCAACCACCACTACCACATGCACACATGCTTACTAACACACCATGAACCTTTATTGCCTATCCCTCTGCTCCTGTTATTTTTCCCACTCGCCCACTCCCTCTGTGCACCTCTTTATTTCTGGGTTTTCGGTTGTTGTTGTTTTTTTGGTCTCCTTTCCTTCTTTTGTTTGACGGTTTGTTAAAGTCAGAGACAAAACAAAACAAAAACACATCTCTCCTTCATGAAAGAACTTGCCATGCTCTTTAGAATTAATGAAATTTATTTTTTTCAGGAAAGCTTTTTGAAGGTCTTCCTTAAACAAGGCTGAAAGGGTCTTCAAGCGCAGTATTGTTAGATAATATATAATAATCATTAAAAAAATAAGTAAGTTAACCAAAATATTTAGGAAATAATGTGTGTATGATTGAGTCTAGTGCCAATTCCAACTAAAGAAAAAATCAGGCAATTTAGTTGACACAAATTGCAGTGTACAACATTCTAAGAAGAAATACATTCATTATTATTTCCGGTTAATGAAATTGCAGTCTTTGTAGCCATCAGCTTTTTTATTTTCAAAGCCTCGCTCCATTTGAAACAAAGCAGTCTGCATGACATGCCTGAGACAAAAGTGTTGCTATTCAATGAGACTGTCCTCCCACAAGAAAACAACCCTACAGGTCATCTGTTCAAGTTGTTAAGACAGCCTGTCATTATGTTTTAAAGTTTAGCAGCCTCTAAAGCATTTGTAAAGAGCTATAATGAGACTGTGTGCCGTTGTTGTCACCTTTGGAGAGAGCGTATCTCAGCACCGTGTAAACACACAAAGCTTGTAATGTGTTTAACACAGTTAAAGGATGTTTTTGAACCCAAACTATGATGTCTTTCAAATCACCAGGATGTCGTTTTTTATTCCTAGATCCAAACAATTCGAGTAAAAGTCAAGTAAAAACAAATTTAATCCTAAAACTGATCCCATATGGCATTCAAAAACGTAATCTAAAATCCAAAGTCCCAGTTGACAATGTTGTATTTTTAATCACATTTACCTCTTACCTTTTGACCCCATCCATGGAAACACTGAAATAATTTCATGTGCATATCAGAAAGTATGATAATTTAGTAGTGCGACTTGTGTTGTGTTTGGAACATCAGAAATTGGTTTAATTTTGATTCCTGGAGGAATTTTCTAGCTTTTCGCTTATTTGAAACCAGAAAATTAATGGAATTTGTTCTGTTAATGTTGACAAAAATAAAAAAGACATCACATTAGTGTAACTGTTGCAGTGGTATTTTCAGTTAGTTGCAGGACTTGATTTGTGTCACAGAGATATACAGCAGATGTCTTCATACACATTAAAAGTTTTGTGGAGAAATAACAGCCAATAACTCTGCACAATGAAAACATCACCCTGGAAGAAAGTTCTGCTTGAAGTATACTTGCATGTCACTGTTTCACTGCTAACTCTCTACTCCTTGCTTGCCTTAGGCTTGGACTTAAGAAGGCTGATTGGGGGCCATTCTCTCTGCACAATACACCACCTTGTTGCCCCTTTTACTCTGTCCTCCATCCTACACCTCTATGCTTTGCTGCTGTAATGACTCAATTTCCCCTCTAGCATGCCTGGCCTTCAGGGATCAATAAAGTTAATCTCATGTTGCCTTACCTTATCTCACAGTGGATCCCAGCCTCATTAAGACATGCTGGAACTTTTGCCACATAGAGGCTGAATAAAAGTAGGCCCAGGGCCCAAAAATGTGCCTGAAGCTTAGTTCTGGTGGCAGCAGTGGCAATATGTTATAATAAATCTCAATTTTAGACTCACAGGGAGTGCATTTCTCATTTTTATCCCTGACTGAAGAATCTTTAATATCCCTGGGAATATGGGTTTGTGAAGACCACAGGGCTTCTCCGGTTCATCTGTCAGACATCTGTTCATTTTACAAAACTTACCTTTTTTTCCAGTTAAATACTTGCTGATAGCAATAAAAGAGAAGACTAAGGAATTCACCTGAGATCATTCGTATCCATATTCATCAAAACTGTGTCCTGTGTTTAGTCTTGACCATTTCTTTTCATATTTTTCCTAAAGACAAATAGCAAGAAGAAAATCACATGCTCTTGTTTTTAAGTTTGTTCCTGTATGATCTGTCTTCTTGCAGACGCCATTACACTGTTTTGACCTTTTTTCCTTTGGGAAAATACTTTCAATCACAGAAATAAGTCAAGGAGGCATATTAACCTCCCACCAGCATACCCTCAGGTGCATGGCAGCACACACAAGTGCAACTGTATGCATGTAGTCATCCTGCTAGTACGATTGCACCCTTTTGGGTGCAAATTTTGGGCGGTGCTTGTTGGGTCAAACAAACTTTGCCTTGCTGTCTTGGTGTAGTGTCAAGCAGCCTAATCTTCCACCTCCAGATTCCTGTGCAAAATCAACACAGGCTGCCTCCTTCATTTACCTTGTTAGCTAACTGACAGCGGACTGTCTGGCCTCCAGCTTAACGGTTTTAATGAGCAGAGGGCCTCGTTAGTACTGTGTGGATAGCTTGAGACAAATGAGCTTGTTAAGTCCAAGCCATGCATATTCTTAATTAGCCTTTTGTAGTGTGTTTGATAGCACAATGATTTTGAAGGTGTGGGATAGAGTGTGTGTTTTCAACATTAAAGGCATTAAAATTTCCTAAATAATACCCCTAAGTTTAGTGCATTATTTTTATTTTTATTTTGTAATTTATACAGGATTATTAGGAAGAAGACGCTTTGCTTTTAGAGGTACACTATAATCAGACAGTTGAAAACACATTCGCAGTGGAAGCTGTCCAGTCAACTCAGTTTCATAGCACACTCACAGTCCAAAACTGCTGAACATTGAGCAACACTGCGTCAGCTGTTGGGTTTAAGGGCCTTGGTCAAGAACACAGTAACTGTGTTAAAGATGAAATAACTTGCAATGTTTTGTTTGCAGTTCTGCTTCTCTAACTACCAGTCCCCATTTAGAACAATGCTAATAGAGTGCTTCCAGCTGCAGTAGCAATGTCTGATAATGACCTTAAACATAAACTTAACACATACCAAAAATTTACCTTGTCTCTCACACAATTTCAGCCCCACAGTAGCTGCTTGAGTTGGCAAAAGACTTAAGCAGATGGGAACAAACACACCATTTCACCAAAGCATGAGACAGAACACTTTCCTACAAGACTAGAGGAAACTTCCAACAGTTACTGTTAGGTACAACATAATGCTTATTAAGTGGGCAATGTATTTTAGATTTATTATGTACATGAACGTATTAATTATTGTGGATTACAATCAGATAAAAAAAATACAAATAATTACTTATTGAGCACTTTGCAATAAATTCACATTCATCTTTCTCACAAGTGTTCATACAGCAATTTATTTGCATGCACTTCAGCACTGCATTTAACTTCCATTCACTCCTACAACACATTTTTAAATCACTATGTCACCTAACATGCATGGGAGGAGCTGGAGCTGGAGGGAAATCTGTGCAGATATACATGCACATTCCACACAAACAGGTCTCAGTCAATCAGGAGGTTTGAATCTTCTTTCTGCAACAGCACTAACCACTTCACTACCATGTCAACCAACATGGTGCTATAATAATACTATCCAAGGCTCAAGTTATCAAACCCAGAAACAGAGTTAAAGATACTGGCCATATCATTCCTACTGGGATGGATGATCCAAAACACTCAAAAGTTCAGTCGAACAGAGATGAAGAATTTGGCTGGACTTTGTGGCAGAAGCATTAGCCTTTGGCTACATGAAGAGGGTTTCTTTAAATTAGCTCCACTGGTATTGTGGTCTCCCCTTCTGCTGCTGGCAGCTGCAGAGCATCTGAGACAGAGACCTCAAGCAGGATTCTTGTAATTGGAAGATGAAATCCTCGGAGCCATCGCTGGCCTGAAAGACACAGTCATAATTGTAAGATAAATAATGTATGTTTACATAATATATGAAGCCATGTTTTGTCCACAGTTTTTACAGAATCTTTTCTTGAGCTGCTGGCCTCTTTTTCCAACTGCTCTGTTTTCTCATCTTTTTATGAATGACATACTTATTGAAAGAAACAAAATGGTGTTAGAGTTCTGAATTCCCTCATTTCTGTGCTTTGTGGTTTACCAGTCTAACTTCATTTTGTTAACTATAGCTGTCTGACAAGAGATAAATGACTACATAATTGGCAGCCTTTCTGAATTTCCCAGTTCTCTAAAACTTTAATTTGAGAGGCTGTAAACAGTGTCTGGGTTGATAAAAGTAAATTGATTGAGGTTTTTGTTTATTTTCTTTAATGCCACCAGTGGTCAGCGTTAACTAATCAAAAATACCGCAAATTGCAATGCTCAAGATAAATAAATAAAATAAAATAAAATAAAAAGCAATGGCGACAACCTTTTCTGTACAAGACCTCTAATTTGCCACTCACTTATTTCTGAGTGCAATCTTGTTTTTGTTTTGATGGCAACTGAAAGCAGTTTCAGAAGACCTGGAGTGCAATTTTTAGTCATTATTTTCCTGCTATCCCAAGGACACAGGGAAAATGCTTGGAAATTCATGGGTTTGTAAGTGTGTGGGATATCAACCTCATTAACATTTTTGACATCATTTCAGGGAGATGGTGATAAATCGGTGTAGGCAAAGCAAGTAATTGGCTCCCTATGGTAATTATGGAGTGGACCTTTGAAGCAAATACTCACATAAATGCCTCAATCTGTTTCTTCCCCACCATCTCAAATGAGAGCAAACTGACTGTTGTAATTTGCTGATCAAACACCAAGCTCTTCTCCAGCAACACAATCTTATTGGAGATTCAAATCACTCTCTGAATTCCTTTTGGGTGCTTTTAGATGGAACCGTATTCTCAAATTTGGTTTCTTTGACAAGCTTTAAACGATAAAAAGTGAATATTTGGATATAGCTTTTTACTAAAATGAAAGAAGCTGCCCTTGATTATAAGTCTCTACCAGCTCCACAAGGGTTTCTGAGGTGGTCTTTAGGCTTTAAAGTGGCATCTATGCCAATTATTTTAGAACCTACCCAAATGAAAAAACACTCTAAAAGGTCTGGACATCCACAAAAGACAACACCAACATCCCAAACTAGTTGGGCAAGGGCCCTTTGTCGTTATTATTTGCTACAGAGATTTGTCATATCCCATATGTCCCATCATGGGGTTATAGTGAGCAGTCTGGAAAATCATTTCCCCGCTGCTTTTTGTTACCAGCAACTGGGTGTGTTCCTCTTTCATGCGACTGTCATGACTCAGTTGATATAGTCTGCCCCTAACCATCACAAAATGTGGGTAGGTCAGTGCAATGTCAGGGTGCACCATTTGAACACTGATTTTCATCATCTTGTCGAAGGTCGATTGTCGTCTTGAGAGTGGGAATTCTCCCATGGAATAATTCACTGGAGACAGCGGAGCCTCTGTCACTAAAGAGAAGCGTCACTACTACAACCTCACGTCACCACTGAACGCAGCAAAGACACTACAAATCGCTTATTGGTCATGAAAGCATCCCACACACTTCCCCAACAGGTTATTAAACCCCAGTCAATATGTTCCCTGAATTAAAGACTGCATCAGGCGGGAGCTAACTGCAGTCTTGAATTTGTGTGTTGCTCTTGTAATTTCCATAGCGATAAAGGGATGTTTGTGTATGTCCCCATGTACATACCTAACCTCCACCTACACTGCCTCAGCCAGTGTCCCTGGCCGAATTAGGGTTTGGTGGTGGTGTTTAGCATGTTTGGCGTGTGTAGTTAATGTGTTGTCTTGTGTAGTTAATGTGTAGTGTTGTGGATAGTTTTGTGTTGTGTGTCAGAATAATGAGGTAACTGCTGTCTCCAGGTAGAGAACAGAATAATTTTTTTTTAAGTAACACAATAGCTACTTTTCAAGTAATTAATTACTTTTAGAATCTTGTAACTCAGTTACTTTTTTTGAAGAAGTAACTAGTAACTATAATTAATTAATTTTTCAAAGTAACTTGCCCAACACTGGTGGTGATGGGACCAGCTGATTTCATGACACCGGTTATGGCCACCCCATGGTTATGGCCACCCCATCGACAGGTGGTCTTCCTCCAATGTCACTGCAATGTCCAGACTGGCCGGTCAGTGGCAAACATTTCATACCATATATCAGGTAACGTGTTGTAAGGGTGATGATTTTAGCTTGTTTTTCAACCAACAGACCTTTTGCAGTAAGAAAAGTACCAGCCCACTTATACCTGGAGGAGCTGCTCAGGCTTTGTGCTGATATTAATGCTCGAGTTTTCTGAACTGCAGTTGTTTGGTTAGCAGAGTGTTGGTGACTTTTACACACTGTGCCACAGTACTCAGCCTCAAAGCAGCACTGATAGAGCATAGGGTCACTGAGTTGCTGTAGTCCGCTTTGCAATAGTGTAGTTAAAATAAATAGAGACATTTCTAAAACACAAGAAATTAGACCAACTGACTTATTGCAGATGTCACACCCTTTGAGAACAGTGTCTTTATTGCGGCTGGGGATTTTAACCACGCTGGCTGTGAGGCTCCTGAACTCTCTGCCCCCCTCTCACGGACAATAACCATATCCAACTTCTTAATAGCAATGAACTGGTCTGCATTGGTGCATCATATCTTTATTCTCTTCCCCCCTCCTGCCCCCCCCCCCCCTCTTTCTTAAATAGATAACTATCATATCTGATATCATATCTCACAGTACAATAATATTGAATGGGTTGCATTGTTGTATTTTGTCATGTTTCTCAGGTCTTTGTCTGAATTTCTACGAACATTATTGCTAAGGATTGTCTTATTGCATTGGAGTCACACTGGGTTAAATATGTACACTTGGGTTTTAAGGGGTATTTATTATTTTCTTCTTTTTTTGGGTTGTATGGAAGCCCCAAACGCAATTTCATTGTTCTTGACAATGACAATAAATAAATACTACTACTTTTTCAGTACTACACTCATAGGCACAGAGATCTTTCAAACAACCAGTTATTTCAAAAATGTTTGTAAAGGCAAATGGCATTACTAGGTGCTTGATTTTACATACCTATCACAACTAAAAATGGAGCAGTTTTGTTTTGCTGGCACTATTGAAAATGTCCTCCCATTTCTCTTTGTGAGCTACTAGTCTCTTTCTCATTGACAGGAGTAAAAAATGCTGATATATTCATAATCATAAACTTCCAGAGCCCATTTATAATGTCAAACAATCCTACACATTAAATATATTTTTCTTTAAAAAGTCAGGAAATGTGAGTAGAGGCTAAATAACCCCCAAAACTCCTGCAGTATAAACCTACCATTAGAGAGGCCAAGATCCTAACGGAGAAAATTAGGTAATTTCATCAATAGTTAGATCATGAGTTATTGTGCTTAAGTACTTTGGATTTAAAACTAAACATGCCCTTGACTCATGCTAATTTACACTCTGTTTGATTAATAAGTTATATATCTGATTAAATAATTGATAGTGAGGCTCACATTAACATTTTTCATGGGTAATTGATAAAGCAATTAACCATATGTTGATGAAGCAGATCTCTGAACACATGCTGACTGATAATCCATACACACACTTTGATAAAGATCGGAGGTTACACACTCACAGCTGTCACCACAAGGATTCCTTTATACCAAGAGAAAGTGTACGTGTACATTTCCACCTTAAAATGAGACCATGTGTTTCACTGTTGACCCAGCAAGTCATAAGCGTGTATCAGTGTGTGTGTTTTAGTTTGTGAGTCAGGTAGTACCATCTGTTCTCCCAGTTATAGGGCATGCTGTGCTTTAAGAGAATTTGAGACAACAGAGCAGTTCACTCATCTGAGACCAAACCATATGACTACACTATTTAGCACATATAAGAGTAAATGTCATTGAACTGCTCCCACCTGTGCTTTCGTGAAATAAGATTATATTTTTACTGGACTTTAAAAAGTCTAGTGGAAACTGTGACAAGCACAATAAAAATTACAAGTAACATTTAATGTTGCCAACAATAAATGTAAAATGGTAGCATTTTCCTTGATTAATTTATATACACTCTGAAGCTGATCACAAGGTGGAGCATGAAGCACAATAAAGTTTTGCAAATCACGTGTGAACCTGCACTGAGTTCAGGTCTGTTTCTTCACTTCCAAAGGGTACCCACTTTGAAGTAACTGTTTCTTTCAAGTAATTTCTTTTCATCCAGAAATCAACAAAGCATGCATACAAAACATGCCTCAAATTTATTAGTCAGTCTCTAAACTAAAGCCTTGGAGCTGCTTTGTATAAGTACACTGATACTAAGAAGCTTTAACTGTGGAAGTTAGAGGTCACTCAGTTTTTTTGCTACTATTTCTCTATATATAGTATCTGAAGTTAATTCAAGGTTCTGAATTTGAATTTTAAACATGAGGCCCAAAAATCCAAATAAACCAGAAAAGCACCAAATCAATAATCTGGTGCAGTAGAAGGATAACTGCAATAAAGGTCTAGTAGAAATCTAGGTAGCACTTTATTTTACATCTCAGTAATAAAGGGGTAATAGTAGAGTAACAAGGAAGAAACAAGAACTTAATAATATGGTCATTTCTAAGTTATTACCACGCAATTACCTGTGGTAGTTTCTGTGTAATAAGCATGAAACAGCGTTGCAAAATGTAAAACCTCATGTTTTGCAGTAGAATGTGACTGCAATAAAGGTCTAGGTCGATTAGCATTATTATGGTAAGGCTGCATGATATTTTGGCATTCACAAGATTTCCAGTAAACTTATCCTCTGACATCAACAAAATTGAAACTTGTTTGAAATATTTGGAAGACACTGCTATGGTATCAATTTGAAAATGTTGCTTGGGTTGGGTGTCCGTCTTGGCCAGATTGTCCAATGGACACCCTGGGCAAATGCCCAGGGGCGGGGTGATGACAATGACGCTAGACCTTCAAAATGAGGGATAAAAAATTTTAAAAGTACGCACTTCAATCATATATTAATTGTTTAACCTACAATCCACCTTGGTTGTGTACAAAGGCAGAACTACAAAAACTGTGTCTTTTTCCCAAATGTTATGGAGAGCACTGTGTGTCAATTTCAGGGAATCCAATTTGCCTTTTCTTTTGGGTGGTTAGTTTCAGAGAGGACTGCTGTTAAGAATATAACCAGCTGAAAGCTAATGTACAATCTCTTAAGTCAGGAAAAAAGTGAATCATGTCCAGCTAGATCAGCTGTGACATTAAGTTTTATAAGATTGGTAATGAGTACAAAATGAGCAAAATATATCACATTTTGACTGACTCACAGAGCCATTTGCATTTGGGAGCATTACCAAGAGGAGATATCCCAAACACCACAGGGAGACAAAGTCAAAATCCAAAAATTTAACAAGCTTGAGGTCATGCATGGGTAGTCAGTCAGCATGTCAAACAATTATGGCAGGAATCAAATGAGAGGCAAAATCCCCAAACTGGCAAGAATCCAGAAATATAACAAGGCAAGATTAACAAGGGATAAGCCTGAGGCAAAAATCTAGGAAACAGGCACAAATGTACTACAGAAGGACATCAACTTGAAACATGAAAACAAGAAGAAAAACATTGTTGAAAATAGCTGGAAGGCTTAACTACAAGGACAATTGGGCATCCGGCTGCTGATATTCTAGTGGTCTGTGGGGTAAACCAAGATGATTGATTGGAATATTGAACGAAGAAAATACACATAAGTGGAGGGACAAAAATAGACAGACAGTTCACACTGAAATAAACAAAGTGAATAAATTAAGTGAGATTTCAAAATAAAACAGAAAATGACTAAATCAGAAATGCAAACCCACAGCAGTAAACAGACTTGTTTTATTAAATTTGAGCAACTGATGTGTGTTTGTTTTTGGAACCACAAAAATGAGCATTTGCGATGCTTTTGCACCACGCAGAGAACAAAGCATTTGGAAAATGTATTGTCTGTTTCTATTACCTGCAATAACAATGGGATCTACAAGACAGTTAGTTTTTGTTTAGGAAAATCCAACACCACTTCAAAAATCTAAAATGCTTTCTACTGTGGTTAAAAAAATAAATGGAGGGTGGGGGGTCGGGGGCACATTGATGGACACTTTTAGTAAAATCTACCATCTAAAAAGGGGAAAACGTGCTCTCCTCTCTACTTTGAAGGAAATTAAAGCTTACTCATGTGATACTCCTATTTTAGACATGAAGGAATCATAAATAAAAGTGTTTTTTTTTTAACTTTTTTTGGTCCTATATAAAAAGTCTTGTCTGACATGACGTATCTCTTGAGAAACTTTTGAATTACTTATAATTAGTTTTTCACAGTAGCAGGCTGATGAATGACTGGCTACTGAACATAAAGATGTTCTAATCCATCTTTAATGATAATTTGGACATTTTGTTATTAATTTTCCATCACGTTTCCTTGGGGTGACCCTGAATCGAAAGTCTTGCTCTTAGAGCTTTCATCTGCTCTTTTTTTGTCCACTCTTCACTTCCCCTCTTAATTCCACTGCCTACCTGCTCTACTTTTCTATTTGTCACCTCTCAGTCTTTTTCTGTCTTTCCTCTTCAGTTTCCTTACCCCTCTTCCTTTACTATTGTTTTGTAGTCTTTTATTAATTCTCCTTTTATTCCCTTTCATCCAGCTCAGATTTCCCTCTCCTTCCTTCTTTTTTCTCTTCCCTCCTCTCCTCTGCAGGCAGCCAATTAATCTTGCCTAGTGCTAATTCCTCATGAGTGCCATTTAGTGGCAGCTCAGTGGGAGGATCCATAAGGATTTAACGTGTTTATTAAAAGTTTGACTGCTGGTCGATGGAGACTCCTGGTGTCCTCCTTTC
The DNA here is from genome assembly GCF_057382095.1 of Aulonocara sp. 'chitande type north' Nkhata Bay. Taxonomy (NCBI): domain Eukaryota; kingdom Metazoa; phylum Chordata; class Actinopteri; order Cichliformes; family Cichlidae; genus Aulonocara; species Aulonocara sp. 'chitande type north' Nkhata Bay. Next base: position 38,936,601 of record NC_141350.1, read on the forward strand.
TCTCTGCCAGCAGGACAATGCACAGCATGTTTGTCTGTGTTTGTTCTTTCTCAGTGTGTGAATTCCTCAGGGCTGCTACTTAGTAAATGATTTTCGATACGTGTGACATGAGGGTGGTTTGAACTGAAGCAGGCAGTCACGGGTGGCAGGGTAATCACTTCTCAAAAATATCTACAGTTAATTGTTTATTGTAGCTTGGATTAACACTGAAATTGTGTATAGTGAAATGGAGTGGCACAGCTTTTTTCCATACTGTTTTGTCCATTTACTCAATCACCATTTAAAATAACCAGGTTAAAATCAGGTTATTTGTTGAAGCTGGAGGGTATTCTGTGTGTTCAGTCTTTCCTCTCAGATCTTTTATGTGATTTTAAATACATTATTACGATACACAGGGAACTATAACGGCATCACATGCTGTGAACCCTTTTTGGATCTTCTCTGTTTTACATAAATATAAGATTTCATTACCTTTTTGAGCAGAAGCAGAAAATTTGAACCATACTGAATAAATTCTTTTCGTGAAAGGACATATATGGGACACTAGGTCTTGAGATTCCGTTAATGGAAAGGTGTCCGCAGGTTTTTAGAATTTGCAAAAATCAATTTGTCTTTGTATAGATACAACAACAAAGGCTTTAACTATGATGGTACCACTATGTTTCACAGATTGAAGCGCTGTTTTCTTTCCCCAAATACACTTTTTATTCAACTTACTTTGGTGCTCAACTGTTCACTAAATATTGTTCTAATATTCCTCTAAGCACATCATTGCTGTTCTGTGTTATCCCCATAAACAGTTTGTCTAATGGTGGACTGGAGCGGCTTAACCATCAATGAGATGCTTTTGTAACCTTTTACAGCCAGATTTGTATCAATATCGCTGGAATCCAAATATGTTTTTGATCAGACTTTGACAGATGTTTGCTGTTTAAATTGCATCATGATGCCCTCTAACACTTCATAAATTGATAGCATCTGAGTATAATCACACTTTGATATTAATTTCTAATCCTGAAGGTACGTATACTTTTCTCGCTAATATTTTAATATTTAAGTAGATTACCTTTTCTTCTTTATTGTCATTTGATCCATCAATCAATACATAAATATCCTTCTGGCGCTGGAGAATATGCCAGCTGCAATAGGGCGAGAGGCAGGGTGTGTTGGTACTGTGTGTTAGCATTATTGACTCACAGCAACAAGGTGTTGGGTTTGAATCCACCATCTGTCTGGGGCCTTTCTTTCTGTTAGAAGATTACATTTTCTCTCTGGGTACTCTAGCTTCCTCCCACAGTCCAAAGACATGCAATTAGTGGGATAAGTTTAACTGTTAGCCCTACAACAGACTGGCAACCTGTCCAGGGTGTACCCCACTATCATTTAGCATTAAAATAATTTTTTCCCAAAAATGACGTCTAATCAAGCTATATGCAGCACCATGGAAAATCTGTGTGGATGTTTTCTTGATGCATGTTCAATCATCAACGTAAAGAAATCCTGAAAAGTCAATTCTGTTCATTTGTACATAGCATTTTAGAAAATACTATGTACAAATGTTGTGCATTTTATGTTGCTAACTTCAATGAAGAAAAATTGGTATTTTTTGCACACTTTATAATTTTATTATATACTTTTTTTATAATTTGTTACAACTGTATAATTGTCAAAGCTAAAAGTGCCTGCTGTATTTTTGAACTGTCAAAACAATTGCAGTGTTGTCCTTTGGTCCTAATCTATTAATACCTTTTTAATGTGCTGGAGGCTATGTCTCACATCTTTCCTCACTTCATTTCAGTGCTGAACCAATGCCAAGACAAAAGTTGGCAGAGAAAGGGAATAAGAGAAGAGTGTTTAAACTTGTTTACCATGTTAACAATTCAGGGTAAACACATCATTTCAATTAGGATCTGCTAGATGAGAAAACAAATTGTCTATTTTAAAAAAAATAAAATAAAAAAGAAGAAATAAAAAAATAAATTGTTATTGTTTTAGAGTTGGATGATGAGCATATCGCCTCCCAGGTTCAGCAAATTAATACAAAAAGTGCTACTTTTTTCCCTTCATGCATAAATTAAAACTGCCTAAGCTTAATACCTTAACCATACAGTTGTCTTGAAATATTATCCAAAAGTGGTGTTAATATAGTTAAACTTCAACAGGAATGATTCTGTGTTTGCTCATGCTCTGTGGGACAAGGTCTCAACTGATTATGTTTCTTTGCTTGCTTTTTACAAGTTACTTAATTTATTAGTTACACCAAATGTTTTATTTAAATGAATTTTGACTATGTGATCTTACATCTATCTGTCTGTGACTTTCTTTTAACTCACTAACATTGTGTGCACCTTATAATATCCTACACAATACAACTTAAACTAATTCCATACAGTCATGTAGTAATATATTATTATATTTAACTTTGTAAAACCTTTACTTCACTGCGGATAACGCTTTCTGTATTTCAGCACCATGGAGAGCTCCACCAAATGTCAATCCCTGACATTTCAACCAGAAAAATATGAAACTACATTTTGTCTGATGTATATTTTCATTCTGTGACTCCCAGAAAATTACACTGAAGCAATCTGGTTTTGGTATTGACAGCAGATTATTTATAAATTTATGTTTATTAAAAATGTTTTACAATAAACTTGCCCCGCCTCCACCCACTAATCGCCCTGTTTCCATCTTTGAAATTAAAAGTTTGTTAATTTGCCTTTCATCTTCTTACACAAACACGCAAGCTGATATCCCTTAGTGATATTGAGACAAGGTCCTGCCAGGAGGCAATCTGTCAAAGCTTGGGCAGAAGATAACTGCAGGACAATCTCAGACACCGGAGAGGCCCGTTGCCAAAATCAAGAGAGGGAGATGGCAGTCAAGAATATAAACGCAAAGGCAAGGTTTGTCGCAGGGGAGAGGGATATATAGAGGGCATATTAAGGATAAAGAAAGTTGGATTCTATCACATTTTAAATCATAGTGGTTGTGTGTGCACAGAGGACACTATGAGTACACTATTATGGTAGAGTACTCATAGAGAAGCTAGATAACAACTTCATTTCGATTATCATCGGTTAGCTATTTCAAATCTGTCTATTCTTGCCAAATTTAATCCTGTATTTTTTCTGTGTAGAGGTTAACAGTGTATAGTTATCCATAAAATTTTATATTTTTACAATGTATACTCTGCAGCATGTCCTTAATAAGGTGAGGAAACTGGACAAGTGGAGGATAAAAGAAGTGGTAGGCTTTAAAAAAGCGTTTTTCATTTCCTGTTCACTGAAAGCTCATCAGAAATAGTCTAAGTGGAAGAGTAGCTGTGAAAAAGCTGTTCTTAAAGAAAGGGAACTTTGAGAAAAAGGTGAGGTTTACCCAATTAAAAAAGAACTGCACTAAAAATCAGTGTCAGTGCTTCAAACATAGGAGGTCAGAAGAGAGAAAGTGGCGAGTTTCTATAATCATCTATAAAACACGGTGGAGGCTCTGTCATGGTTTGGTGCTGCATTATAGCCAGGGGTATTGGAAACTCATCACAACTGATGGAATTATGAATGCTGAAAAGATTTTGATCCACTGTAAATTAAACTATAGAACACATCTGATTGGCAACAGTTTAATTTTTCAGCATACCTTGGTAGACATACGCACAATTGGACATTATCAGGCCACCCCATATCTCAGATCTTAACAATACTGAAGCATGAGGCGTGAAATCATCTTGAAACAGAATGCAACAAAAGGCAGCCAACATGCAAACAGATTGGCGCCCAAGACTGCAATTGCATATTTTTTTTTGCAATGCTTACAAATCGATCGGTTTATGAATTTAAAATATATACATTTTGCAAAGACAAATGAAAATGAACTGTCCTTTCTTTGTCTTCAAGGTTTACTGATTTATGGATTAAGAAAATGTACAGTAGCTTATTTCATGATATAAACTTACAGTTAAATAGGTTTAGTAGGTTTTTTTTAGATAACCTCTAGGTTTTTGCTTTGTTTTTATTAGACAGTGGCAGTGGAATGACTGGAAGGAAAGGAGACCGTGTGTTTGGGATGGCAGGGGCATATCAGCTGGTGCTTAGACAGGTGAGCTATAGGGCACAACAGGACTCAGTTGCTCCTGTTATTGCTTAACACCTTTTTTAACTTTGTTCAGGCAAATAGTCAGTACATATTTTACAGTGAGCACCTATTCTTAGCTGAGCCATAAAGACAGAGGTCTACCATAACAGACAGTGCCCAAATTGCAGGTTGTGCAAAGATGTCCCAGTCCTACAGTGGGACTGTAGGACTGGGATTTAATATGCAAGCTGGGATGGTGAAAAGGAACATCTGTGCTGCCTGTGGATTAGAAGTTCCCCCACAGGGCTAAGATCCTGTGAGACTACAAGTTTGAGACAGACAAGCAGCTGTTGGCCAACCAACCAGACACAGTGGTAGTTGATGATGAGCATAAAATGGCAGCTTCGGCAGAAATACAAGGGGCTGAAGGAACAACTGGAGTCCAAAGTAGCACAACCGAAACATTTTAGGCTGTAACCCCCAAATTGAGAGAGATTCCAGGCTCCACATTTGAGGTCTCTGCCCAGAAAAATGCAATCCTAGGAACAGCTAAAGCCCATCATTGTGCATATGAACTGTGATATTATCACAACATTGCAACCATTTATACTGGTCTGCTGAAATGACAAAAGTCAGATCTCAAAACAACATCAAAAAATCAAAGCAGGTGTCCTGTAGGAATAAAACAAGCTGAAATAGGCAATAAAGCAAGTGAAGAGTTTTTTTCAGGGTTTTTTGCAGAACACTTGATGTTTTCTGACCGCTTTGATGTGCCCCTTTGCGCTATTTGGAAGGCTCTATGTTACTCTGTTGATATGTCACTAAAATACTGCTTGCAAAAATTCAAAGGAGTATGCTCCCTGTATCCAGGAGTCCCTGTGCTCTGGAATATATAGACAGACACTATATATTTGTTCATCTGCCTTCAAATGCATATGAAATGCAATGTCAACTCTAACTCAATTACACACACTCACGTAACCACATCTGTACATGAGCCATCAAATAGGAAACTGTTCAATGCTCACATGCGCATGTGCTAAGATGCATATACATTTCTCTCCAAATTTCATAAAGCAAAAACAAACTACTGACACAGATACATGTAGTTATGTGAAATCATTGCATATAGTGAGAAAGGAGTGAGTCACAAAGTACAGGTTTCACAATCTTGTACAACCAACCTCATGCAAATTATTTCACAACATACATAAATCCTCAAACACACTTTAATGCTTTAAATTCAACCAGACAGAACATCTGAGACAGCTGGAGTGTCATCAGATCTTGACAACCTATTTCATGGTCTGTTTATTCAAAAATTTAATTTACTCACCATTTCTGTTTTGCATCCACAGTCTCACACACACACACACAAACACAAAGCTATCACATTCACATATCGTTAGCTTCATAGCATAATTGCCTAAGTCATTTGACTAAGTCAATGACTTAGGCACTTATGCTATGAAGCTAACGATATACAGTATATGGATTTGTTGCATTATAGAAACATGTTCCTATACTCATACAATTTTGAGGGGAAAAAAACCCCCAAAGATAACTGGAGAGACTTTTGGATGTGTTGGGAGATTTTGAGTTTTGTGTTATGTTTATTTGTAGCTTCATTTAAAGGAAGAAGAGCTTATGAGTTGTACAACTGCAGGAAAGGGAAGTGAGACATTGTGTGAGAAAATATGTGCTGTGACAGCAAAACAGCTACCTCCTGTTTCAACAGATAAGCTAACGGTTTTTCCTTTTAAGGAGTTGTTATTGAATTCTATACATGCCACGCCTGTTGTTGTTTGAGTATAAATAAAGGATGTACTGAGAGCCCCGTGCGATTCTCTCTGTGTCACATCTGTTGTGCACACGTTAGTGCAGAACAGATCGGACCGCGTGGGGGCATCGCCCATGTACATGTAAAATCTTTGAGTCTGTGTTTCTTGCCTCCTAAGAGTTTTCTCCTCACAGGATGGTATAAGAAGTGCTCTAAAGGTATATAATCTTGCTTCATGTTGCTTCAAAGTGCTTTACATTGTAGGGTAAGACCCCAACAATCAGTCAAATGAATTACAACTCTGTCTGGGTCTTTGGTTGGTAAATAAACTGGAGTGAAAGATTGCTGCTAGTCCTCCTCCTTGGCCTGCGCTTCGAGGATTCTGACAGTTAGTAGGACTTTGAGGTGATAATCTATTTAAACTGTTTTGACATTCATCCTGCTGAGACCAGGTTTGTCTAATTGATTTTATAATTAATCAACAATATGTTGGTTGATTATTAAATTATTTACTAATGGGAACTTAAATGTGGGTTATAAAAATTAGGTCTCTCTCTTCTATTTTACTCTTTGATCCAGCTGGGGGTGCTGTATTGTTTTGTCTTTGTTAATTTTTATGCTTAAATCATTTTTTTGTTGATTTTGTGTTTTTTGGTGGTCTGGGAGCAGATGGAGATGGGCTTTTTGGGAGGGAGAAGACAGAAGAAGAGAAGCTACAGAGATTTGTGTAATATTGCAACTCTGTCTCCTCGACTGAACTCTGGATAGACATATTTTGGGAGGTTTAATAAATTTGTCCATTTCTGGAAATGAGAGCTGCTCTGTCTAAAGTGGGATGATGCTAATAATTAAGCTAAATGCTTTGCCAGCTAGCAAGTCCCTAAAGACACACAACTTGTGGGTGATTCAGCAGAAAGTCTGCTTTGGATAAAGTATGTGAAGGTTATACTATGAAACAGTTCCAAGGTGCAGATCTCTTTCTCTCTCTGTCACGTCTGTGGTAAAAAAAAAAATAAGACCTAAACGCAGATCTTTTCCAAAAGGAGACAGCGAATTTATTTACAGTGAACAAAAGTGAATAACAATGTGACAATCCCCACACTGTGGCTTATGGAGGACCACAAGAGCCACGCGCATTGAAATAAAGAATTCTGTTTTTAAATAAAGAATTGTAGAATAAATTCTACATTTGTAAATTAATTTTTGAATTCCAATTTAATAAACTAATTTTTAAAATGCTTTTTAAAATGGCGATTCCACTCCTCGTTTCAAAATCCATTTCCCTTTCCTGTTCGCTCACGGATTAGCTCAGGGTTTAACATTTGGATTAGCAGCTGGATTAGCGACTTCATTTTAAAAATCCTGCTGCTATTCAAATGAGCCAAACCATGGGATGTAAGGAGCTCTCTGATTGGTTGGACAGACACAGGCTGGCTACCTGCATTTTACTATGCTGCTGTTTGTGCTCATAGCTTCGCCCTGCTAAGAAGCGTGTCTTCTTGTCCAAAGGCTGTTCAGCCTCGGGATTTACACTCGGCGCGACATAAATATGTGAAGAATGAAGGAACCCTGCAGTGAAACGGAGAGCTGAACCTCTGACTGTGTGCCTGTTTACTCAGTCCGACCACCTGTTGAAGGTAACATGCTAACATGGCTAACACTAGCATCACCACACGTAGCCCCGTTATTTTAAGGTCATTTTAGCTTATGAAAATTTTACGTCTAGCTTGTACAGCTGCGACATAAAGTTTCGAGCCTAGTGTAAATCCCGAGGCTGAACGGCCTTTGGACAACACGCTTCTTAGCAAGGCAAAGCTATGAGCACAAACGGTAGTGTTATGTTACTGCTTAATTAATTTCATGTTTTAAATGTTAGTAAAATGTGCCACCCTGTGGCCCCTTTAAGTCGATATTTTGTGACAGTAGAAGAAGAGTTAGACAGGAAGTTCATGTTTTCTTGCTATGCTGTTTCAAGATGGCTGCTCCACATTCATGTCCTTCTTTGGGTTTTTGTTAAAGCATTGTCTGTAAGTAGTTAATGGTAAAAAGCAATGAGACACTCCAAGTGCTGTCTTTATGTGTGATGGATCACAGTTAACAAGTTTTCAATGTGCTATTCATATGTAAATGAGATTGCCAGTTCATATGCTAATTAGCGGTGCTAATCGTCATGCTAGCTTCTCAAATGCATTGTTAGGTCATTGGTTTAAGGCACATGTTGTTGTTAACAGTACAGATGAGTAATGTACATTTCCACATATGCTTTATTGTTACAGTTTCACAAAATGAAAGAACCAGTAAACTTCATAAGATCTCATCTATTGTCTGGAGTTCCTGGCTTCATGTTTAGCTGTTTGGATAGCTAGTCAGACTTCTAGCAAGGCCAATTACAGGCAGCATAGAAAAATCCAGGCAACCAACCTGTGTCAGCCAATCAGAGAGCTCCTTACATCCCATGGTTTGGATAATTTGAATAGCAGCAGGATTTTTAAAATGAAGTTGCTAATCCATCTGTTAATCCAAATGTTAATCCCTGAGCTAATCCGTGAGTGAACAGAAAAGGGAAATGGATTTTGAAACGAGGAGTGGAATCGCCATTTTAAAAAGCATTTTGAAAATCAGTCTATTAAATTGGAATTCGAAAAAGGTTTATCAAATGAAATTTTAAAAAAGCATTTTGAAAATCAGTCTATTAAATTGGAATTCGAAAAAGGTTTATCAAATGAAATTTTAAAAAAGCATTTTGAAAATCAGTTTATTAAATTGGAATTCAAAAATGTGGTCCTCCATAGCACCGGGGTGCGAGTTTTTTTGATTCGGTTCACATAGGTACTTACAGTGGGGCAAAAAAGTATTTAGTCAGCCACCGATTGTGCAAGTTCCCCCACTTAAAATGATGACAGAGGTCAGTAATTTGCACCAGAGGTACACTTCAACTGTGAGAGACAGAATGTGAAAAAAAAATCCACGAATTCACATGGTAGGATTTGTAAAGAATTTATTCGTAAATTAGGGTGGAAAATAAGTATTTGGTCACCTCAAACAAGGAAAATCTCTGGCTCTCACAGACCTGTAACGTCTTCTGTAAGAAGCTTTTCTGTCCCCCACTCGTTACCTGTATGAATGGCACCTGTTTGAACTCATCATCTGTATAAAAGACACCTGTCCACAGCCTCAAACAGTCAGACTCCAAACTCCGCCATGGCCAAGACCAAAGAGCTTTCGAAGGACACCAGGAAAAGTATTGTAGACCTGCACCAGACTGGGAAGAGTGAATCTACAATAGGCAAGCAGCTTGGTGTGAAAAAATCAACTGTGGGAGCAATCATCAGAAAATGGAAGACATACAAGACCACTGATAATCTCCCTCGATCTGGGGCTCCACGCAAGATCTCATCCCGTGGGGTCAAAATGATCATGAGAACGGTGAGCAAAGATCCCAGAACCACACGGGGGGACCTGGTGAATGACCTGCAGAGAGCTGGGACCAAAGTAACAAAGGTCACCATCAGTAACACACTACAACGGCAGGGAATCAAATCCCGCAGTGCCAGACGTGTTCCGCTGCTGAAGCCAGTGCATGTCCAGGCCCATCTGAAGTTTGCCAGAGAGCACATGGATGATACAGCAGAGGATTGGGAGAATGTCATGTGGTCAGATGAAACCAAAGTAGAACTTTTTGGTATAAACTCAACTCGTCGTGTTTGGAGGAAGAAGAATACTGAGTTGCATCCCAAGAACACCATACCTACTGTGAAGCATGGGGGTGGAAACATCATGCTATGGGGCTGTTTTTCTGCCAAGGGGACAAGTTTCTGTCTGATTTCTCAGACTTTATATCTGATTTAGTTCTCAGCTCAGATAAAATAATTATTGTGGGTGATTTTAACATCCATGTAGATGCTAAAAATGACAGCCTCAACATGGCATTTAATCTGTTATTAGACTCAATTGGCTTCTCTCAAAATGTAAAAGAACCCACCCACCACTTTAATCACACTCTAGATCTTGTTTTAACATATGGCATAGAAACTGAACATTTAACAGTGTTTCCTGAAAACCCTCTCCTGTCTGATCATTTCCTGATAACATTTACTTTTACAATAATTGATTACACAGCGGTGAAGAGTAGACTTTATCAAAGTAGATGTCTTTCTGAAAGTGCTGTAACTAAGTTTAAGAATATAATCCACCCACTGTTATCATCTCCAATGCCCTGTACCAACACAGAGCAGAGCAGCTATCTGAACGCTACCCCAACAGAGGTCGATTATCTTGTTAATAATTTCACCTCCTCACTACGTACGACTCTGGATACTGTAGCTCCTGTGAAAACTAAGGCCTCAAATCAGAAGTACCTGACTCCGTGGTATAATTCTCAAACACGTACCCTAAAGCAGATGACTCGTAATCTGGAGAGGAAATGGCGTGTCACAAATCTAGAGGATCATCATTTAGCCTGGAGAAATAGTTTGCTGCTTTATAAGAAAGCCCTCCGCAAAGCCAGAAGATCTTACTATTCGTCACTGATTGAAGTAAATAAGAACAACCCCAGGTTTCTCTTCAGCACTGTAGCCAGGCTGACAAAAAGTCAGAGCTCTTTTGAGCCAACCATCCCTTTAACGTTAACTAGTAATGACTTCATGAACTTCTTCACAAATAAAATTTTTATCATTAGAGAAAAAATTACCAGTAATCATCCCACAGATGTAATATTATCTACAGCTACTCTTAGTACCATTGATGTTAAGTTAGACTCTTTTTCTCCAATTGATCTTTCTGAGTTAACTTCAATAATTACTTCCTCCAAACCATCAACCTGTCTTTTAGACCCCATTCCTACAAAACTGCTCAAAGAAGTCCTGCCATTAATTAATTCTTCGATCTTAAATATGATCAACCTATCTCTAATGATCGGCTATGTACCACAGGCCTTCAAGCTGGCTGTAGTTAAACCTTTACTCAAAAAGCCATCTCTAGACCCAGCAGTCTTAGCTAATTATAGGCCAATCTCCAACCTTCCTTTCATATCAAAAATCCTTGAAAGAGTAGTTGTCAAACAGCTAACAGATCATCTGCAGAGGAATGGCTTATTTGAAGAGTTTCAGTCAGGTTTCAGAGCTCATCACAGCACAGAAACAGCTTTAGTGAAGGTTACAAATGATCTTCTTATGGCCTCTGACAGTGGACTCATCTCTGTGCTTGTCCTGCTAGACCTTAGTGCAGCGTTCGATACTGTCGACCATAATATCCTATTAGAGCGATTAGAACATGCAGTAGGTATTACAGGTACTGCGCTGCAGTGGTTTGTATCATATCTATCTAATAGACTCCAGTTTGTGCATGTAAATGGAGAGTCCTCTTCACACACTGAGGTTAATTATGGAGTTCCACAGGGTTCAGTGCTAGGACCAATTCTGTTTACATTATACATGCTTCCCTTAGGCAGTATCATTAGAAGACATAGCATACATTTTCACTGCTATGCTGATGACACCCAGCTCTATCTGTCCATGAAGCCAGATGACACACACCAATTAGTTAAACTGCAGGAATGTCTTAAAGACATAAAGACCTGGATGGCCGCTAACTTTCTGCTTCTTAATTCAGATAAAACTGAGGTTATTGTACTCGGCCCTGAAAATCTTAGAAATATGGTATCTAACCAGATTCTTACTCTGGATGGCATTACCTTGGCCTCCAGTAACGCGGTGAGGAACCTGGGAGTCATTTTTGACCAGGACATGTCCTTCAACGCACATATTAAACAAATATGTAAGACTGCTTTCTTCCATTTGCGCAACATCTCTAAAATTAGAAATATCCTGTCTCAGAGTGATGCTGAAAAACTAGTTCATGCATTTATTACTTCCAGGCTGGACTACTGTAATTCATTATTATCAGGATGTCCAAAAAACTCGCTGAAAAGCCTTCAACTAATCCAAAATGCTGCAGCAAGAGTCCTGACAGGGACTAGAAAGAGAGAGCATATTTCTCCTGTTTTGGCTTCCCTTCATTGGCTTCCTGTTAAATCCAGAATTGAATTCAAAATCCTGCTCCTCACATACAAGGTCTTAAATAATCAGGCCCCATCTTATCTTAATGACCTTGTAGTACCATATCACCCTATTAGAGCACTTCGCTCTCGCTCCGCAGGCCTACTTGTTGTTCCTAGAGTATTTAAAAGTAGAATGGGAGGGAGAGCCTTCAGTTTTCAGGCCCCTCTTCTGTGGAACCAGCTTCCAGTTTGGATTCGGGAGACAGACACTATCTCTACTTTTAAGATTAGGCTTAAAACTTTCCTTTTTGCTAAAGCATATAGTTAGGGCTGGACCAGGTGACCCTGAATCCTCCCTTAGTTATGCTGCAATAGATGTAGGCTGCCGGGGGATTCCCATGATGCATTGAGTTTTTCCTTTCCAGTCACCTTTCTCACTCACTATGTATTAATAGACCTCTCTGCATTGAATCATATCTGTTATTAACCTCTGTCTCTCTTCCACAGCATGTCTTTATCCTGTCTTCCTTCTCTCACCCCAACCGGTCGCAGCAGATGGCTGCCCCTCCCTGAGCCTGGTTCTGCCGGAGGTTTCTTCCTGTTAAAAGGGAGTTTTTCCTTCCCACTGTCGCCAAAGTGCTTGCTCATAGGGGGTCATATGATTGTTGGGTTTTTCTCTGTATCTATGAAGCGCCTTGAGGCGACTTTTGTTGTGATTTGGCGCTATATAAATAAAATTGAATTGAATTAAACTCAACTCGTCTTGTTTGGAGGAAGAAGAATACTGAGTTGCATCCCAAGAACACCATACCTACTGTGAAGCATGGGGGTGGAAACATCATGCTATGGGGCTGTTTTTCTGCCGAGGGGACAGGACGACTGATCCGTGTTAAGGACAGAATGAATGGGGCCATGTATCGTGAGATTTTGAGCCAAAACCTCCTTCCATCAGTGAGAACTTTGAAGATGAAACAAGGCTGGGTCTTCCAACATGACAATGATCCAAAACACACCGCTTCTTAAGGAGTGGCTCCGTAAGAAGCATTTGAAAGTCCTGGTGGCCTAGCCAGTCTCCAGACCTCAACCCCATAGAAAATCTGTGGTGGGAGTTGAAAGTCCGTGTTGCTCGGCGACAGCCCCAAAACATCACTGCTCTCGAGAAGATCTGCATGGAGGAATGGGCCAAAATACCAGCTACTGTGTGTGCAAACCTGGTAAAGACCTATAGTAAACGTTTGACCTCTGTTATTGCCAACAAAGGTTATGTTCCAAAGTATTGAGTTGTATTTTTGTTATTGACCAAATACTTATTTTCCACCCTAATTTACAAATAAATTCTTTACAAATCCTACCATGTGGATTCATGGATTTTTTTTTCACATTCTGTCTCTCACATTACTGACATCTGTCATCATTTTAGGTGGGGGAACTTGCACAATCGGTGGCTGACTAAATACTTTTTTGCCCCACTGCCCCACTAATTGATAGAGAGCCATACTCTCTGGCCAACTTAATAGATGGGCGCTGGAACGATGTCAATCTACGAGATGTTTGTTCTGTTCCACTGACCTGAGGAGAGCTGCCCGCGTGGTCCTCTACAAGTCGTGGCAGCGGCACTTGTGATGCTGCACAGAAGCAGTTTAACAGTTTCGAGGGCAGTGTGCACCTTAGGGTAGAACAGTAAAGTGGACAGCTTTGGAGAAGCAGTCAATGATGGTGAGGATGGTTGTGTTACCTGATGAAGGAGGCAGTTCCTGTGAGCCATGGCAATGTGAGACCATGGCCTCTTGGGCATAGGTAGTGGTCGAAGCAGGCCATCTGGAGGAGTGTTTAGCACCTTATTTTGTATGCAAACAGAGCAGGTGGTCATGTATTCTTGTCTTTCACTTAAGACAGCCACCAAAACAGATGTTGAAGAAACTGAACCGTGCAGTTCTTACCGGGGTGGCAGGCAAATTGGGGCATGTTTGCCCAGTGGATGACCTTGCCTCGCCCACAGTGGGGACGCACAGTGGGCTGTTGGGTCCTGACCCCCGATCTGGTTCATTCTTTTGAGCCTCCTGAATCAGCTTTTCGATCTCCCAGGTGAGGGAGCCTACTATGCACATGATGGGTAGGATGGGCTTCTCTCTGTCTGAAGCTTCTTGATGCGGTTCAAACTGGCATGATAGAGTGTCCAGCTTCTTATTTTGAAATCCAGGCCTGTAGATGATAGTAAGTTAAAACTTGGAAAAAAACAAAACAAAAACAGTGCCCACCTAGCTTGACTCAGGTGCTTGGCAGCTTGCAGGTGCACCAGGTTTTTGTGGTCCGTCTAGATGAGCATGAGGTGCTCACTTCCCTCCAACCAATGCCTCCATTCTTCCAAGGCTAATTTGATGGCCAGCAGCTTGTGATCCCCCGCGTTAGTTTTGTTCGGCCTGAGAGATACGTCAAGAGAAAAAAAGCATATGCAATTTAACGTTGTTGATATACTTAATTTACCTTATTCTATCCAATTATTGAGCTCCATCGGGATCAGAGTGGATGCGGAGGAGAACAGCTGCTTGAGCCGGTTAAAAGCCTGCTGAGCAGGGAGACCCCTGAAACATAACTTTTGGTGACTTGGGTTGGGTTAGGGGTGTTACCACCTTGTTGAAGTCTCTGATATACTGTCTGTTGAAGTTTGTGAACCACAGGAATCTTTGCAGATCCTTCTGATTCTTTGGCTCAGGCCACTCCCCCACAGCCCTGATTTGGCCCGGTCTGCCCACAGCGGCCCCTGTTCACGAAAAGATGATTCTCCAACAGGCATTGCAGGATGAGGCAGACATGTTTCACATGGTTGGCGTGACTCTTGGAGAAAATGAGGATGTTGTCCACATAGACAAAAACAAAATGGTTAATAAAGTCTCTCAACACATCATTACAAAGCACTGGAAGATTGAGTATTTAGTCATGCCATTTGGACTGATCCGCTAAGTGGCCTAGATGAATATGGAACACAGGTTTCCACTTGTCACCCTTTCAGATACTAACCAATTGGTAAGCACTGCGGAGGATGAGTATGGTAAATATGGTGGCTCCCTGCAGTAACTTGGATGCAGAAGACAGCAGAGATAAGGGATATTTATTCCTTAGGGTGATTTTGTTTAGGTCACAGAAGTCTTTGCAGGGACGGAGGGTCTTGTCTTTCTTTTCGACAAAGAAAAAGCCCGCATCGACCGGAGGAGTCTCTTTTGGGTTTAGACAGGCAGTACAGCCAGCTAGTAGCCAGAGGAGCACCGGGAAACAGATCTATGCTCCAGTCATAAGGTCAGTGTGGTGGAAGTAATAGAGACAGATCTTTATTGACCTTGGCCAGATTGGGATACATCTCAGGAACGACGACGAGGTCAGGTTTAGTTAACTGCTCGGGAGGTTTGGATACTGCAATGCTAGGCACAGTTGTCGTGGCACCAAGTACTCCACCCAGAGACGTGGCCCTTGGTCCCAGTAAATCTGGGGATTATGCCAGTAAAGCCAAGGATAACCTAACATCGAAGGAGTACTAGGTGCCCAAAACAGAAACAAACTGACCTCCTCCACATGATTGCCAGACAACGTTTGCTAAATCACCTGAGTGCAGTGAGCAATGTTGACTAGGTGGGACCCATTTAGGGCCGAAATCCTACACAGTGCTTGTGTCTGTGGCGTGAATCGTGAAATTACAAATCCCAATCTGTACAGTGGCTCTGCTCCCATGACAATCTCTGTTCCCAAATCCTAGCAAGACAAAATGCATAGATTAGTCTGGTGAGCATCACACACACAAAGTTTTCACTATCGAGCCCAGACTGCACTGAGGAGTAAGCTCAACGATCCAGCGTCGACTGAAACTCAGCCACACAGTTAAGTAGGGAGACTGCCCGTGGTGACAATCAGCTGAAGCTGGTGAGGGCTGATGAGCAGCAGGTGTGGCTGACTTCAGCGCGGGAACTCTTCCCACTCTGATGACTCTTGAAACACATGCCCAAACACAAATACACACAAACAGGGAAATAGGGGACTGGGAGGGGAGCCCAGACAAATAATAATAATAATAATACATGGACACAATGAGCAGGTCAACTGGCAAGGGCTGCCAGACCTTGACACTCTACATCTTTTTTACTTCAATTTTTAGGTACGTCTTCAGTGTTAGACTTAAGACTTTAAAGGAAAGTTAGACTTTCCAGAAGACTTGAGTTCAAGACCTACTTTCTGCATACCTTCTATTGCTTAATTAAATATAATAAAATTAAATAAATAAAAAATTAAATAGCAAGAATGTGAAGAAAAAAACAGCTAAATAGTGACTTGAATCCAGGATCTCACATGTTCAAACCTGTTTTTTTTGTTTGTTTGTTTTCCGTCTGAGATATAGACTTCAGTATCCACTAAACCCATCCCCTGTTTTATGATGCTGACATCTAGAAGAAAGAAGTGATATTTGTAACAGTCCAGCACATCAGGCTCTGTGGGTGTGCTACAAAGTGAGATTATTGGCTCAGCAAGCTATGTCAAGCTCAGAAAGGTAGAGTTTTCCAGCTCTTTTTACTTGGCTAAATCACTGTGATAACTTCTGCTGAACACAGAATTTGGTCAGGAGCAGGTTATGTTCCAAGTTTCTATTTAAAATTGGCTGGAAGTGGTATTTTCACTGACTCTTTGATTTACACCTTGTTTAAGTGCATTAAAGATTCTCTGCTGCGGGACTACTATGGGCAGAAATCTGTGCCATCAGAAACTGAATTTGAATAAGTTCAATTTGAATTTGAATTGCTCAGATTGAATCTGAATTGTAACTTGAATAAATGCTTTTGAAAACTGAATTTGAATTAGTCTAATTTGAAATTGAATTTATGGTTTGAAAATGATCATCACTAAATTGAAATTGAATTTTATATTTTGAAAATGAATTGATTTGCTTTGAAACTGCATTTTATCCTTTAAAAATTCAGCTCTCGAATAATTTCAGTTTCACTTCTCACCATTCAGTTTCAGTTCTACAATTCAATTTCAGTTCCAAAATTCAGTTTTTTGGAACTTACATCCGGTTCCGGTTCAAGTGCAGATTAATAGAACTACATTTTACTAGCGGACCGAAAGTGTTACTGACGGGAATCTACAGCGTCTTGAGCTGAATTAAGACTTCAGAAGTCATTCGTCATGTCGAATGACCAGCGGATAAACTCTCAGGTTGGTAATAAATGTATTACATGTATAAGAACAAGCGTCATGTTAACAAATGATAGCCGTACAGTAACTTTTATGCTTATTGCAGCTGTTAGCTAAAAACGGTAATTTAGCGTAGTTTGCCCTGAATTCAGCTTTGACAAACAAATATGATCGACTGTTTCTAGTAGAATTCCAAAGTTGTCATGTTGTATCCTCTCAGAGTACCCCCTCTGTATGCTTGCAGAGACCCCTACAGTAGGGAAACATGCAAAACGGTGTCCAAACCTTTGTATTTTAGCTTTATTTATGTCTTACACAGCATCCCAACTCTTTAGCTAACTTAATAACTTTAGCTAAAGTGAATAGTTAGTCTAATTCATTAGTGCAGCATTACTGGATCACCTCTGTTTGAAGTGATATAATATGATATACAACTATCACTGTGTTTAACTACCATAATAATTCTTAGGGTACTGAGTGCATGCTTAATTAGATTTTTTTTTTTTTTTAAACACACTGCTCTATTAAACTCACCATATATTTTTACATATGCTGAACAGGCAGTCAGACATGCTGTAACTGTGGGGTAGAAAACAGCATGAACATGGAAAAGTTGCATGACACTTTGACCCTTGAGGACTGGAGTTTGAGACCCCTGTCATATGGAATATGACAGGTGTGGTTGAACTGCATGAAGACTCTGAAGTTTCTCTTCTCTTCTGGCAGGACAGGAATGTGGCCTTGTCCTGTGAGCCACTGTAAGGATGTACTTAGAGTAGAACTGGACTGTCACTGGCCTCAGGCTCTTCACCCTTTTCAAAGACAAAGCAGTCATTTAGATAAAATATTAGATATTGTTTACCTGTAAATGCACAAAGTAAATTTAGAAATGTTATTATTGTCAAGAGTGAACAAGCACTGATAGTGTAATCTACAGCTGTGGCCAAACGTTTAGAGAATGAGAAGTGTTGTTTGTTTATTTACAAAGTTTGCTGTTTCAGTGATAGTTGTATATCACATTATATCACTTCAAACAGAGGTGATCCAGTAATGCTGCACTAATGAATTAGACTAACTATTCACTTTAGCTAAAGTTATTAAGTTAGCTAAAGAGTTGGATGCTGTGTAAGGCATAAATAAAGCTAAAATACAAAGGTTTGGGCACCGTTTTGCATGTTTCCCTACTGTAGGGGTCTCTGCAAGCATACAGAGGGGGTACTCTGAGAGGATACAACATGACAACTTTGGAATTCTACTAGAAACAGCCGATCATATTTGTTGTCAAAGCTGAATCCAGGGCAAACTACGCTAAATTACCGTTTTTAGCTAGCAGCTACAAAAAGCATAAAAGTTACCTTACGGCTATCATTTGTTAACATGACGGTTGTTCTTATACATGTAATACATTTATTACCAACCTGAGAGTTTATCCGCTGGTCATTCGACATGACGAATGACTTCTGAAGTCTTAATTCAGCTCAAGACGCTGTAGATTCCCGTCAGTAACACTTTCAGTCCGCTAGTAAAACGTAGTTCTATTAATCTGCACTTGAACTGGAACCGGATGTAAGTTCCAAAAAACTGAATTTTGGAACTGAAATTGAATTGTAGAACTGAAACTGAATGGTGAGAAGTGAAACTGAAATTATTCGAGAGCTGAATTTTTAAAGGATAAAATGCAGTTTCAAAGCAAATCAATTCATTTTCAAAATATAAAATTCAATTTCAATTTAGTGATGATCATTTTCAAACCATAAATTCAATTTCAAATTAGACTAATTCAAATTCAGTTTTCAAAAGCATTTATTCAAGTTACAATTCAGATTCAATCTGAGCAATTCAAATTCAAATTGAACTTATTCAAATTCAGTTTCTGATGGCACAGATTTCTGCCCATAGACTACATTTTCTATGAGCAAGTTGTTAAGCCATACCTTACTAAAACCACTGAATGAAAAGCGCAAACTGTACATCACATTGCCATGGAAATGTGCATTATTTATTTGGTAATTCACAAAATGTATGTTTCAATACTTGATTCTAATCTGTTGCTAAGTCTTCTTTACACTGCTGGAACTGCAGCTACTAGACTGCAATTTCATTTCAGCAGTTCCAGCAGAGGAAAACAGACTTATCAGTAAGTTGAAATCAAGTATAACAACAATTACACATGTTCTGCATCAATTCAATTCAATTTTATTTATATAGCGGCAAATCACAACAACAGTCACCTCAAGGTGCTTTATATTGTACAGTAGATCGTACAATAATAGATAAAGAGAAAAACCCAACAATCATATGATCCCCTATGAGCAAGCACTTTAGCGACAGTGGGAAGGAAAAACTCCCTTTTAACAGGAAGAAACCTCCAGCAGAACCAGGCTCAGTGAGGGGCGGCCAACTGCTGCGACCGGTTGGGGTGAGAGAAGGAAGACAGGATAAAGACATGCTGTGGAAGAGGGACAGAGATTAATAACAGATATGGAGGCTCTGCCTCCCATTCTACTTTTAAATACTCTAGGAACAACAAGTAGGCCTGCAGCGCGAGAGCGAAGTGCTCTAATAGGGTGATATGGTACTACAAGGTCATTAAGATAAGATGGGGCCTGATTATTTAAGACCTTGTATGTGAGGAGCAGGATTTTGAATTCAATTCTGGATTTAACAGGAAGCCAATGAAGGGAAGCCAAAACAGGAGAAATATGCTCTCTCTTTCTAGTCCCTGTCAGGACTCTTGCTGCAGCATTTTGGATTAACTGAAGGCTTTTCAGGGAGTTTTTAGGACTTCCTGATAATAATGAATTACAGTAGTCCAGCCTGGAAGTAATAAAGGCATGAACTAGTTTTTCAGCGTCACTCTGAGACATGATATTTCTAACTTTAGAGATGTTCCGCAAATGCAAGAAAGCAGTCTTACATATTTGTTTAATATGTGTGTTGAAGGACATATCCTGGTCAAAAATGACTCCAAGGTTCCTCACAGCGTTACTGGAGGCCAAGGTAATGCCATCCAGAGTAAGAATCTGGTTAGATACCATATTTCTAAGATTGTCAGGGCCGAGTACAATAACTTCAGTTTTATCTGAATTAAGAAGCAGAAAGTTAGCGGCCATCCAGGTCTTTATGTCTTTAAGACATTCCTGCAGTTTAACTAAATGGTGTGTGTTATCTGGCTTCATGGATAGATAGAGCTGGGTGTCATCTGCATAGCAGTAAAAATGTATATTATGTCTTCTAATGATAAGATAAATTAATCACCAGATTAATACATTTCCATTCTCATGACAATATGACACATAGTATGCGCTTCATTCAGTGGTTTTAGTAAGGTACGTCTTAAACTCTGACTTTAAGCTCAACAC
The DNA here is from genome assembly GCF_057382095.1 of Aulonocara sp. 'chitande type north' Nkhata Bay. Taxonomy (NCBI): domain Eukaryota; kingdom Metazoa; phylum Chordata; class Actinopteri; order Cichliformes; family Cichlidae; genus Aulonocara; species Aulonocara sp. 'chitande type north' Nkhata Bay. The sequence goes on from NC_141350.1 coordinate 38,956,990, forward strand.
GGTTCATTAAGGTATTAACCTTGCTTCATAATACACCTCACAGACCTTTATTCTGCATTCAAATAGTGTCACATCTCTCAATCTGCAGTTCAGTTTTTGACACAACCAGTTCTGACCTGGGAGATGTTTTCTGTAACTGTAGTCAAAAACAACCTCAGAACACAACAATGATATATTTTCATCGCAAGAAGATATTATAGTAAGTGTGTTTTTCACTAATGACCAGTGTTGGGACTAACGCGTTATTAAGTAACGCGTTACAGTAACTACGTTATTATTGTGGTAACGAGCACGGTAACTAGTTATTATGCTAAAATCAGGAACGCGTTACTCGTTACTGGGATTTAGATAGGGTCGTTACTCGTTACTTCGTGTGGTGGCTATCGCGGAGCTTCCACAGATTCAGTAACATTAGCAAGTGGTGGAGGCCAGCAGGTAGATGAAGGAAAGGGGACGCAGAAGGAAAAGAGACCCGAGGCGGCCGCCGGTCCAAGTGTGAACTGAACTTCAGGTAAGAAGTTATGACCTGCAGTCTCTCTGGGTCAGATATGAACCAAGTTTAGGTGGAGTTTATTTTCGTTATTCTGACTTTTTCCGTACTGCGTACTAGCTAGCATGACGGAGTTTCTATACAGCTGGGTGGGTGCTATGAAGCTAATGATGTTGAACTTTATTTTGTTCATAAGTTATTAGAGTTGCCAACCGTCCCGTCTGGTATTCAGAGAAAATATTACGCGTTTCTTATTGAGGTGAAAAGGAACAGTTTGTCCCGTAATTCAGCTACAATGAAAAAGACACAAAGCTGGAGTTATTCTGTGTTTACGCTGCACAGCTGCCTCTTCATCTCTCATCCTCTCCCCCTCCCTCTCCCGTTTCTACTTCAATCATGAAAACTGATCAGTGATCAGCTGATCGGCTCTCTTGTTTGTTTATCGCTCACTTTGCTCCGAAAGAGGAAACCAGCGGATGTCGCGCTAAACAACAGCAGCACGTTTAAGCTTGATCAGCTGTTGTTAGAATTTATTTAATATTAATTTCTAGTATCAGCTGATGTTTGCTGGAGCCACAGCTGCAAAAAAGCTGCTGGTCATGATATGGTTTGGTTATCTGGTGAGAGGGAAACATGAAGATGAAACCAGGAGATGTCCTTACTGGATCATGAGAGCTGAGCAGGTGATGGAGAAACAGGTTTACCTTTTAGGTGACATGAATGAGTTGAAGGGAAGTTATGAACTGTTTCTGAGAGACAAATAACACCAGGATCCTTTTTTAGGTAGCTGACAGCTGGTAACTGTGCAGGTGCGAATCTAGCAAAGTGTTGCCAGGGGGGCAGGTAGGGCATTAACAGGGAAAGGGGGGCACAAAGAAATACTTTTCTTTCTTATTCTCATTTAAAGTGTCTCGCTTTTAAAAAATAATTATCTGAATCTTACGACAAACGATTGATAGATTGATGCATATTTACCATCAAAACAGTGTACATCACTGTCACAACAGTGTTTATTTTCATTCAAAGGCTTTATGATTTTTCCTATAATGGCGGGCCGGTCTCTAGTCAAAATGCCCGGGCCAATTTTCTGTCCCAGTCCAGCCCTGTATGCAGCTCATCTGCAGTCTGGTGTTGCCTACATCTTCCTATTCAGAAGACAGAATTTCTGAGTTCTGAGTACAATCGAAAGCACCACGACTGCAGTTTTTGTGTTGGATGTAAAAGGCGCACATGACTCTGTGACGTAGGCTAGAATCATGGCAGCAGTCAATGACGGTCCAGGCGTGGGATTTCTCTCGTGGAAATATGCATTATACATTATATTTTCCTTTCTATTGGTAGGTGGCACAGTGCACTTGTGGCAAGTAAGCAAGCTAGAAGACCGGCAAAGTTATGGAAGAAACACATTAACAAGAGAATTCTGAGTAAAACCAAAGTTACTTTCCCTAGTAACTAGTTACTTTGAAAGTAACGAGTAACTTGAAGTAACTGAGTTACTTTTGAGAGAAGTAACTAGTAATCTAACTAAGTTACTATTTTAAAGTAACTTACCCAACACTGCTAATGACTTTTTGGAATAACCACATGCGGGGCCATATTCATTCAATATGCATTTTTTAATTGTCCTTGTTGCCACAAACAACATAATTCAGAATGAAATTAATTAATTACATTTAATTACAGCCTTTTTCAGATTTTGTTCATTTACTGTGTTTATCCACTTGAACGCCATATAACCCTAAGATAACCTAAATCTAGTCATAAACCTAATTTCTCCACCTCCCCTTATCTAACAGTGTTATAAGCAAAATGTTTTGGGGGGGGTTGTCTTTCTAAAACTGATAAAAATTCAAATTGGTCTGCACAAAAATAAACGTACAAGAGCTGGTACTTACTCACACACAAACACTTGCCCATGGTTTCAACTTGTGATGATCAGCACCAATAAAACAACTTTGGACAAAAGCCTGAAAATAAGTGGAGTAGAAATGATTAGAAATTCTAACAGAAGCTGGCATAGTGAGTGTTCATAAAGTGAGACAGTATGAACAGCAAGCAGCCTTACTTCATTATCCTCGGTCAGTGTTCACCAAGCTGTGAGATCCAATATAACCCAGCAGCTGTCATTTTCTGTCATCTACAAGACACACACACACACACACACACACACACACACACACACACACACACACACACACACAAAAGAACCTAAATATATAAACAAAATACTGCCACTCTAAACACACAGAACTTAACTTTCTAGAACACGCTAATATAGCTTGTTATGAATACACACACCTTTTCCTTGACTCTCTGCAGAGTCTTTGTAATGAGCACCCAATTAAACAGAAACACATACACGCGCTTTGCCTTCATCTAAGTTGATGGGCTCATCTTCTTTTTTTTCAATCTGCTTTGTTCTTAGGACACCAATTACCGTCTTTCCCCCTTGTCATATCGACCAACTAAAATTGGTCACACAGGGTAAATAGGTTGTTATTGCAGTAATTACATACAGTAGTTATAATTCTCTTCTCACCACTCTTTCTGTCAGTTTTCCACTCTCCTCTGCCTTCACCCCTCGTATCCACTCCATCATTTTTTTCACCTCAATCTGCTACTTTTGTTTTGCTCCCATCCTTATATTTCCCCTGTCTGCTTATTATAAGCAACTATGGTCTTGTTTTCCACAGAGCCAATGATTTATAGCCATGTTTTCAGGCAGTGTATTACCTTTTGGGTCTATTGTGTCTAACAGCGCTGATGCTTACACACTGAAGCACAACAAATCTAATGTAAACTTCAAGCTTAACTCTTTCTTTTTCTTTTTTACATTTTTGACCCACCACATTCTTCATTTCAGCATTTTATTACTGGAGTAATTAAAAAGGAATCAAACACCATAAACTGTAAGTCATCGAAATATGGTATGCATCGCAGGGTACTTGTTGTTTTGTTCTGCATTTTATTTAGATTTTTTTTATTCTTCTTTATTACCCTCTACAGTTTGCAGTAACAAAACAACACAAAATAGAACAGAAAAAAAGCAGTTCAATGTAAATTGCGTCTTGCTAATAAGAGGTATCTGTCAGCTGCCAGGAGCCCCACTTCAGATTTGATCATACACACCTGCAAACTTAGTACAACAGCTCCACAATACTGGTGGGCCATGAAGGAAAAGAATGACATCGGTGCTAGAATTTCAAAACAACAGCAGCTAGACTGCTAAAGCCTTTAGCCTAGTCTGTCCAAAGGACATTGTTCCAAAAGTCTTGTTGTTTGTTCAGATGCAACTTTGCATACCTAAGCCATGCTGTTTTTTCCTGGCAACCCTTCCAAACAAGCCACACTTGTTCAGTCGTTTTCTAATTGCACTGTCACGAACTTCAGCATTGAATATGCATTGAATGAGGACTGTAGCATCTGAGATGTTTTTTTGTCTGTTTGTTTTCCAGTTTTTGTAAGCAATGCATAGTCTGACCTTAGGATGGAAAGGTTAGCAACTGTTTTCCACTTGCGAATAGTCTTTCTCAATGTAGAATAATGAGCTTCAAGACCAGTGGTGATGTCTTTCCTCCTTGGCAGTGTTATTGACCAGCATGTTTTTATATAGGTGGTCACACTAGCAGGACTATGTATGCACATATCTGTAAAGTAACACGTTTTTTTTTTTTAAGGTTTTTTAAAGATACTTAACATGGTCCTGTGCTGTGTACAGAAGATCAAACTGAGAAATGTTATTTCAACTAAAAGTTCCACCTATCAGTTTTTGGTAGGCTATATGAAGTTACTCTAAATAATATTTTGATATTTTTAATATTTTAAATATTATTGTAAATTTTACTGTAAATTTGTAAATTGGTATCAGCATCAGTAGCTACTGTAAATGAGTAATTCTTGAAAATACCAGGTAAAAACTGATTTGTATGATTTACATTGTTGTAAGACATGTACACTCATAGCACATTCTGTGAAGTGCCATTACTGTGAAGTTAAAGTAAATGGGGTAACTTGTGGGTACTATATTACAATGTGCATAGCTTTTAATTGTCCTTCTTTCTGAGCTATTATTATCACTATGTATTAGATTAATTCAGTCAAATAATAAATATTTTACAAAGCGTTGCTTATATCTTATATAGAGCACTTTAACAGTTTATAGTAATATTCTCTTACTTTGAGAATATTAATACAGATCTTACTGGGTTTCTGGTGTGCATTATTCCTCAGCTCTACCAAAGGCACCTTTAAAATTGCCTATGAAATCTATGGAAGATTGTGGTTACCAGCAGTTGGTGGTTGATTATCTTGGACATCAGGGTGGTAATATCCCGGCTTCAAAATCCCTTAACCGCTACTGTAAAGATTGAGCGTTTTAGGGCTGACAGCTCGATATTTGGAATTTATTCCAGAAAAAAGGTGGTGATAAACTCAAAAGTTGCTTCTGTCATCTGAAAGACAAAGAGCTTATCATAGATAGATGTAAGCAGATCTCAAAACTTTCCAGTTTTGAGTTGACATTAGTGTCTCCAGTCACATTGACATATAACTCTCACACTATATGTCATGGGCCATCCGCTATATCATGTAAATCCAGACATATCATATAAAAAAATAAAACACAGATGTATTTGTTGAGCTTAAAAAGCTTTAAAAAAAAAACTAATGCATAGATAGACAGACAGACGGATAGATAGATAGATAGATAGATAGATAGATAGAAGTGCAGCACAGCTGCACTTGAATAACTGAACTTACCGTACAAAATATTACAAAATGGGAAATGTGGCTTTTAAACACTCTCACTAACCATATTAGTTTTGCAGCAGGAAGCTGTTTCAGCAAATGATACCTGTGTTTCCTCTGTGTTTTTCTTGTTCTTTAAATCCATGTGTAGCATGTGCAGTAAGTGGTTTGCAGTCATGCTTTCTTAGGTGAACAGTTTTATTAGATAAAACCCATTTTCCCACAGACTGAGAAATATAGTAACAAGCTCTCTAGAGGTCTATAAAAGTGGAACCGGGGCATCAGGTGACAGAGTATGGGCTGCTTTTATATACTGTAAGTGATTCTTCCTCAGTGTTTTAAACAAAAATCTAAAGGAATACTGCTGAAGACCAAATCAAAGAGGTCCACAGTGTGTTTACATGTGTTGTACCAGAAGGAATAACATTAACAGTTTCTCTGTGGGGGGGAAATCATTTTTATTGATGTTAATCAGTTTTATTAAGCTATTCTTTTATTTCTGTTGAAATGTTCTTACTGCCAAGATTAAATTACATGTAAACTCAAGTGCTAATTTTTACAGCATTGTCAACAGATGGCTGGTCTATGATTGGATTATATTGTCAAAGAGAAAATTCAGACATGCACTGCATGGAGATTTAGAGTGCTGTGCCAGGCAATATTACTTAGTATTTCTGTGCTATGTGCCATGTACAGTATCACTACTACCAAGCATGCCTATTATCTGTGGACATTTTCCCTGGCACAGTCCACTATTGATATGAAAAAAGATATACAGGCTGCCATTTTTTTTTTCAGCTGTCTGGGATAAATGTTAGCTAGCGGTGTCATATACAGTCCACAAAGATACAATGTGAAGTCTGGTGTGAGACACTACTGAACAGACTAAAGGTCATGTTTGTCTGTTTTGGTTTTTCAACCACTTTTTACTGATATATAAAAACGTGTTTTTTACAAGGCATCTAAATTTTAATTTCTGTTTGGACTTTGCACAGCACTTAACCTCCAACAAAGGTGAAGTTGCAATGTGAAACCATAAAAATATGCAGTAAAATATCAGTAATGTAAAACTGTAGCCTGTTTATTTATTTATTTTTCTTTTAGCTCATTCAGCATTTAGGTGATATTTGTCATTTTACAGGCAATAACCTGTTAACTGTGCTGGATGCATTGGATGTGGGGGTTATGTCTGTGATTGTACCGTGAAACATGTACAAAATTGTATCTGTGCAATGAATATGATGTACTTAAGGATATGATTAATGCATGCATCAAAGTTGAGTCCAGTAACTTCTTTTGAAGTCAGATCAGTCTAACAAACTATTCACATTAAGGATTAATTCACTGGCCATTGCTTAGTTGTTTTTTGTTTTTCTTTTGTCATTTGTATGATTTTTTTTTTTTTTTTTTTGCTTCATTTTGGCCACTGAAAGGAACATATTTATGAACTTATTTTTGCTTCCATGAAATTGTATCTAGAACACCAAACTCCAGCCCCATATTACATAACACGCTTGCACATATGCAAATAGGGCTGTGCGATATGACCAAAATCTCATATCCCGATATAAGACATCTATTGTCCGATAACGTTATAAATCACAAAAATGTAACATTTTCTGTAAATTCTGTGAATCTCGGCCAGCTCGACTTGCATGAAGTGTTTCCAGCTGTGCGTCATGTAGCTGGAGTCGAGTGCTTTAACCGATGCATGAAACTATATATTTTTAGACATAAGTTGTAAAGGCCACCGTTTTCTTTTTGAGTATTTATTACACGGCGTGCTGCGGGGAAAAGCCTGTTCTAACATTTGAGTCTAAGATTTATTTTTTTAGCACCTGACGGCTCTTTTTTGCTTCTCATCCGTAAATACTGCATACTATTTCATGTGATTCAGTTTATTTTGAAAAGTCTCAACAGGTTCTTGAGTTTTATTGTGAAAGGTTTATGTGGAAAATAAACAAGCGAACAGCGATGGTTTTACCGTCGTTGTTGCTAACCACAATGCATAAAAACAGGCGCTTGTCTGTCCGAAGTGTGGTTATATTAAATATAAGAGAAAGAAAGAACTTTAAGAAATGAATATAACCACTACAGTGACCATCAAAACAATGAAAAAATATTACTGGAAACGTTTATTTTGCGACACCACGAAACAAACGATAGCGTAAAATGAAACGGTAGATGTTTTTATATCGTCATCCGATATATATCGTTATATCGAACAGCCGTATATGCAAACTTTCCCAAGTAACAATGATTTACAGTTTGAAATCTTAGCAAATTCTCTCTTTATGCATGTTGTTCTCAGCCTCTGGCTTTTTGGTGAGACCATAAATAGGCTCAAAGAATGAGCCAGATGAAGATCATGATCAGTTATGAACAACATACGGTGACTTAAACTACTTAGCTACTGTAATGCTTCAATTTTCCTCACCTCTGACTCAGTGAGGTTGTTTTTGTGAACCTTATCTTATGGCTTTTTCCAGTTGGCTTGTGATTGATTGGTAACAGCCTGATGGAGTTCAGTAGTTAGTTACAAGCTGCTGGCAGGCCAGATGGCTGCTAACTGGCTGTTGGCTGACTCTCTGTGCAGCCATCAGCTACTGTCTGACTATGTGGCTAGTTACCTGCTGTTGCCAGGCTGCTGTGGACGCAGACTTGCTCCTAGAACATTGATTGGCTTGTTCTTCTGTTGAGGGATTGTACTGGTTGTGCAAAAGTCAGAGTCAGACCCTGGAAAATAAGTTGTTTCATGGCCACCTCTGCACACTAACTTGTTGGGATTGTGTCAATACAAAATATAGAAACTTATGTTCACTCAAGGCTCATTTTTAACAAAAAAAATAATTACATTCAGGTGTCATAGCATTAAGTTACATTTGATGAGAAGCAGAAAAATAATAGTAGAGATAAACTGCAGACATGAAGGCAACATTATCATAACTTTTACTACAAGATTGATGAGGACACTCTAAATTATCCTGTAGATGTTTACTAAATATCTCCATTAATTTCCCATGGTAACACACACAGTAAACATAGGAATTTTTATTATTAAATAATTCAGCAAATCATATTCTGAATGAGCTGCTGTGCATTTGTGGCAAAAAAGTAGCTGTTGCAGTGCTGATGTTAATGTTTGATAAGCCAGAAACATTAACATAAAGAAGTCCAATCCAGACTTCAGAGGTTGAAAATGTTAACATTAACTGTATCTATTGACCACAGTCTGTCTGTTGTAATTACTGCAGAGTACAGGACATGGTTACCTCAGTTTTCAGTATATTTGTGATCATATCCATCCAATGGGCAATGACAATGACACCAGAAAACAAACAGAAGAGTGCTGGGGCAGAGAGATTGGACTTGAGCCAGCTAAAGTAGCAGCAGCATCCACGGCAACTAGAGCAGCACCTGGCTGAATCACTGGAAGCTGCAGCTTCACTCTGTCGGGCAACTTAGTTTCTCTTCTGTGAAGTGAAATCACAATTTGGCTAAGGATAACTTGCATACTCAGAGTAGTCTTTAGGTTTTAAGGCAAGTACACACTCAAAGTCTGCCAGTAGTCAGTGATATGAAGCGAGCAGATGAAGATGCTGTGGATCTGGATTCCAACAACAGTTTGCATATGAAATGTGCTTGAAAAAGAAGGGCCTGGTCAATGCTGAGGCAGATGATGCTAAAAATCATTTGGCAGTCATTTTTTCCTTGATGTGTCACAGAGCCATCGTCTGGTCAAAACGTCAGTTGATCTAAGGCTTTTTTGGGTTATGATCAAACAAACCTAATCACATTTTAATCAGACTCAGCTTTGCTTTATTTTCAGCAAATGGAAATGTTTTCAAATACTATTAAGATGTGAAAATGTTAACTATTATACATTATTAGTGTCAGAATTTAGCTTAAATAATTATCTGCTAGCATGCAGAAGGTTGGTGTAACAGAAAAGGATGCAAGACATGAGATGGAGGCAGATGATCCACTGTGGCGACCCCTAAATGGAGAAGCTGAAAGGAAGAAAAAAAAAGCTGAAAGCATGAAAAGAACTGGCAATTTACAACAATGGTAAAATGTTATTGTAAAAGTGTGTGTGCGTGCATCTTTGTGGCAGCATTGGATGTTTCTAATGCTGCAGCTGTGTTGATGCTTTGTTCGGAGGCGAATGCACAAGCATACACAGTCCCCAAGGTCTGCCACTCTGTCCTGTACTAATCACGGATGTCTATTCACCCTCTTTGTTGCTGTAGTTCCCTTTCTGTCCTTCTTCCTGCTCTTCCTTCTCTGTTCTCCTAATTTTCTTTTTAGTTTCCGTCCCTTTGTTCTTCTGTCTGTTCTCCTCCACATTCTCTGGCATATAAAGCTTCACCTTGTTGTAATTGCCTGCTCTGTTTTCTCTGTTTGGGGGGGGGGCTCACATATGGACCATCTTTCAAACAGCCTCTAAATAAAGTACACAAAGTTGTATCTGTTTCTTCTTCATACTATACTATAATAAGTATAATATTTACTATATATTAAGATATATAAATCTCTTACATTTTAAATAAATGTCCTTCATACCTGCAGGTAGATCAGTTATTGCATTACTTTCATTTTTTTTTTTCTTAAATACACTCAAAAAACAATCAGAATTAGTCCTGTAAAGCTTTTAGATGAAATATACTTGCCTCTCCTCCAATTAGTGTCACCCTGTACTGGTGTTGGTCTGTCTAGACAGAAAACAACAATTATTTGATTTTAATGCAAGTCACACGAGAATTTGACATTTAATGCTGTTGTATAAAGCAGAAATAGGTAGTTCTATTAAAATCAGTAATTGGCGACATAATGTCACACATTCTGAATTTGACTGGGATCACTGGAATATCAAAATACCGGCAATAAACAGGGATGTTAAATTGTTTCAGGGTGAATCTTCTTCACTTTTTCACTTCACAAGACCATCATACTTCATCTCTCTATCTTGTACATCTCTGATAAGTTATGAAAAATAATAACATTAGGAAGGTATCAAGGTGAAGATCACCATGTGCACAGATGTGTTTTTCTCTCTAACACCATCTGTGGCTGTGTGAAAATACTGTGTTGACATTATTCAGCAGGTCAAATGTTTGCCTAATATCCCAGTGACAATTTCACATAGTGAAGGCTAGATGTTAGGTGGAAACATGCTTCACTACACTTCAAAGATTAAAGTGTGAGCAACATAGAGACACAGGACAGCCCATCCTCCTACAATGTAAGAAGGTCAGATCTTTTCACAAACTTTCCAGAGCTGATAGTGAGAACTGATTTGTATTTAGGAAGTAAATCAGCCCCCTAGAGAGGCTTAAATTAGATTTCAGTAACTCGCTTTGGTAATAAAACAAACTCTACAAGACAATAAACGAGACAATAAACAACATGGAGTGGCCAGTGAGATAACATCCACAAACTGTAGCAGCAGTGGGCAACACAGGTCAACAAGTATTTGTTTAACAGTGCTTGAAACACCAGGATAAAATACTTAGTTTGTTTTGTTTTCTTGTAGCTCAGAGGCACAGAGGCGGATACAAGAAGTCATACAGCGTTCAATATTTCCTATCTTGATTTAACTAGAGCTCAGGTTATTACTTGCAGCCTCTCAGTGTGTTTGTGTTTCATTATCTACTAAAGTAACTTTTTTGTAGGATCTGATGTTGGAGGAGGCATATCTGCCTCCTCTTTAGATCTAACCAACCCTCCATTGCCCACCTCCTACCCCCCTAGTGGTATATGTTTTTGCCATATCTCACAGGTGTTTGTTTGTTTTTTTTTGTTTTATCTATCGTTCCAGTTTTATTTATCACTTCGTCGATCAATTTGTTCTTAATAATGCCACATTGTTTTTTCTGCTTCATGTTTTGGGGTCCCTAGAGATGGTCAGAAAGTCTGTGTACATTAGTCCTTATTCTACCCACATATTTAAAGTGAGTGTAAAGATTTAGGAATATAGTAGTGGATTAATCCAGTTAATCTTGCAAACACACAAATGAACTTTATAATCCAACGCCCATCTCTATGGCTTTATGAAGTGGAGTTAAGGGAGACTGGGTCTGTGCTGAGCTGCAGCAGCTAATATTCAGTTTCTGAAATCCATCTGCTTGTTAATTCTCATGGCAGCTATGAAACTCCTCCAGAGCCAAGTGGGGCTATTGATCGTATCAGTTTCTCTTGTCAATGTTAAAATAAAAAAACCAACAATAACACAAACAGCTGCTTAGTCAGCTCTCATACAGATGAATTATCTATGTGTGTGGGAGGAAAGGACAAAGGCAAGTATAAAGAAAAGGAGGATAAAAGGATGAAGGTGATGATCAAGGAAAATGAAAGAAAGAAAGTGAAAAGTCTAAAGTTAGGGAAGAAAAAGCAAAACTAACAGGAAAGAGAACAAATGAGACTTGTGACTTTTATAACACCACCCACAATAACCTTTAATAATAAGGCTATAGTATATCGTTGACATCCATCCATCCATTTCGTTCCACTTATCAAATTCAGGGTCCAAGGGGGTACTAGAGCCTATCCCAGATGCCAGTGGGCGAGAGGCAGAGTACTCCTAGATCCTTGACGCAACTGTTGTTGTGATTATTTGGTGCTATATAAATTAAACTTAATTGAACTGAACAGGCCACCAGTCTATTACAAAGCTAACACTGTGGAAGGAAGCCGGAGCACCCAGAGAGAACCCATGCAGACGCGACGTGAACATGCAAACTCCAGCCAGAAGTGCTCAGGAGTGGACTCTGGACTTTCTTCCTATGAGGCAACAGTGCTAATGTTGCCCCGTATTGTGGTCATATATTAAAAAAAATCAATATATGAATAAGTAAAATAAAAATTAAAACGTTATGTAACACCTTTAGATTCAGCCTAAAAAGTAATTAATGGTGTTTTCCAGTAGTTTACTATTGTGAATGCAACCAAAGGCTGAATCATCATCAGTTTGTAGCATAAAATGCAAAGTAACTGGGTGCAGGTAGCTCACCAAATGCCAAAAAAGCTAATGCAGAGCCTGTAATTGGAATCTTCTCCAAGGCCTCTTGGTGTATCTTCTTCTTCCCTGTTTTCCTATCTTCTCTCCACTGTCCAATAAAGCTAAAAAATAAAGTGCAAGTGCACTCACTGGTTACTTTATTAGGTGCAACTGTTCAAGTGCTTGTTAATTCATATATATAATCAGCCAAATGGCCATATTTAGGCATATAGACAGGGGAAAGCTAAAGTTTAAACCAAACAAGAAAGGTGATGTAACCCACTAAACACTGGATGTCGGATAGACGTGCAGATCAAACCGTTGGGTCCGCTGGTCCACGACCAATTCTGTATATCTATACAATGTCTATACAATTTGGACTGCCCAAAATTACTTCGTGCAATGGAAAGTCCTTTTGAATGTGGCATGGTTGTTAAGGGGGTTTGTCTGAGTACTTCAGACACTTTTGATCATTTGGGATTTTCCTACACAGTCAGTCAGAGCCAGTTTTCTGGGGAAAATAACACCTGTCTGTCCATTCTCAGAGGAGAATGGACAGATTGCTGATAGGAAGGCTACAGCAACTTAAATAACCTCTTGTTACAAGCAAGAATGTGGAAGAGCATCTCTGAATGCACAACATGTCAAACCTTTAAGCAGATGGGCTGCAGTCTGTGAAGGTTCTCAGTCATCCAGGTAGTCTAAGGCAGCGGTCTCCAACCCCCGGGCCACGGACCGGTACCGGGTGTGAAATGTATGGTTTTCAGGGTTTTTAGCGTTATTTTGTTATCGTTTTTATCGTTAACTCAGTTTTCCTCTGTCTTTTCACGTGTGTTATGAATAAATCGTATTTTTTTCTGTACCGGTACTAGTTTTATTTTGTTGTATTTATCCACGACACCTTAAAAGCCGGTCCGTGAAAATGTTGTCAGGCATCAACCGGTCCGTGGCGCAAAAAAAGTTGGGGACCGCTGGTCTAAGGAGTCAAAGGAGCTTGGATTGGAAAGAAAAACGTCTGGACTTCTTTAAGTTGCTTGAAGACGTTTCACCTCTCATCTGAGAAACTTCTTCAGTTCTAGGGTCAAATGGTGGAGTGCCCTCCCAAGAGGGCCATGGACCCCCTAATGATCCTCTACCTAATCAGACGAGCCAAGGTGTTAAAATGGGTGTAGGTCACAATCAGCCAAAGCCCCACCCTATCATGTGATTTCCTGAGGTTGGGCTACAGCAGCAGAAGACCACACTGGGTATCATCCAGAGTTATAACAACATTTTTCCATTCAAAAAGTCTCAGATCTAATCTGAGATAAGCAGCTGTGATCTCGCTACGTGCTTCCAAACCAGCATTTCATCTCGGAGAAAGCCATCCAAGAGAAGTAAAGCAAGTGTGTAAGTTCATCTCTGAATGTTCGTAAAGCATTTCCACATTAAGCTTAACAACCAATATATGGAGCGACTGCTTCTTCTCTCTCCCTCCCTCTCCTGTTGCTACTTCAATCATGAAACTGATCAACGATCAGCTGATTGACTTTTCTGTCACAACTCCCGTCTCTCTTGTTTGTTTATTTTATTTATTTATGTACTTTTGTACACTGATTCTGCTGCATCTTTTCAAAGCAGTGTTTTCATTGTCACACTAAAAACTCCATGCATGCTGTAGAAGCCATCACTTTTTGTTCATTTTCATTATGGCAGCTCTGCATGGCTCCGGGACCCAACTGTGAAAGTTTTCAGCTCTGTTCGAATTCTGTTGCTGGTCTGATCTATGTATTTATTTCATTTAGTTAATCGTTTATTTATTTATTCATTTCTGTATTTTTAAGACCTCTAAGGCAGAGATAAGTCACTGTATGTCTGAAAAACTTTGACAGAGCAGAATTAGCTAGAATTATTAATTCAGAATTATTAATTCAGAATTAATATTAAGAAACTTAAATGAGATGGACACACAACAGTCTTTCTGTTGTGATCTTTCCCATGTTTCTTTTCATCATATTTATTCAAATAGCATTTTTTTTAACACTGCAAATCTTAGGCAATAAATAAAGAAGAACTGCATGGGTTTAGGAACCGTGAGAGTTCTCAGCTTTGTTGTTGACCTGATTTAAAATTAAGCCTTAAGGAACAATAAATAAATAAATAAAGGTGAAAATACAATGAAAAATGTAATTATAAGAAATTCCTTTTCAGTTAACAGACATGTCCCTTATGTCTTGACTTTCCTTTATCTAAAACAAAAGCTTCTCGGTAGTGCAGTAAGGGCGACCTTTTAATACATCTGTAATACAGAAATATGCACAACAAAAGACTCAACAAAGTGATGAAAAGCATGAAAAAGAGGATCCATATTTATCCAAGGTGCCCAAGTTTGACCACTTTCCCAGCTTTGTCAAAACTGCTAAAACCAAAGTCCATTTTGTCTTTGAGAGATTTATCTTTTATTCTTGTAGTTTATGGGCGCAAAAGACTACCACGTTTTATCATTTGTCTCCTCTGGCACTGCAGGAGCTTTAAAAAAGGATAACTAACAAGTGTCACTGGTGTTAATTCTCAAAATTAATTTGCACGGTCAGTCAGAAACGCCACAAGCTGCTGCTGCTGCCACAAGCCGCAAGAATAAAAAGCTGTGCAAAGGCATCAACAAATAATTTCCACATGACTTAAGTTCAACTCATACAACTACCAGTGAATCAAAAAACAGTGTAGACCCCCCCTCCCTCCCATCAGTGGTGATACATACTGTAGTACTATCATTTTGGTTTAATAACCTTTACATTGTACTCCTTGAGCTCCACAACCCAGCTGAGACCATGTTAGCAACAAGCATCCCACAGGAACGTAGAAACTGCTTGCAGAAACATCACTCCAAATGAATCCCAGTGTTTGCTGGTCATGCAGGAAACTGTTTGTTATAACGAAAGCACATTTATAAGGCAATAATATGCCAGAGCTGTGCTGAGCTAAGTGCAAAGGAAACACAGCTGATGTGGTCAGGCACAGATGAGTGGGAGGGTGACATGTCAGAGCCCCATAAAAGAAAAAAAGGGACTCAGACTATAAAATGGAACAAATTGCAGGAACATCCTGCAATATAACAAAATCAAATTCAATAGCCAATAAAAATGAACAACCTTATGTAACAATAAATTGAAATTGTGATTTTTTTTTAGGCTGCGGCCTGTGGGAAGTGAATTTTTAGTTTTATTTTTTCAAAATCTAATTAAGTGACTCTGCGGTGTCCTCAGAAACTGTTGCCACAACCTCCTCCTCATCCTTCATATGTTTTGTGTGTGTGTGCTCTCCTCCTTACCTTTCTATCCCCCTGCATCCCCTTCTTCTGTTTCATCTCAGGATCTACAGCACCCAGTGAGGTGACAGATTAGCAGGTGAGAGACCTGCTCACGCTGCCCTCTAATTGGAGTCTGCTGAGCTGTTAGCGATGTCTGGATTTATTTCACTCTCTCTGGTCAGCCAGCAGATGAGTGGGGAGTGGGCTCCAAATTCTTCAATAAAATCTTTTGAAATAAACTCTTTTGCCAACCTGAATTTGCATCCTAAATTGACTGGTGCTTTAGCCAAAGGAAAGCGGGATCACATTAGAATGCCAAATATGATAGCTGGATCTGTTCACGAGCTCTTTTTGTTGGACTATCAACCTGTGACCAGTTGCACACACATTTTTTATTTCCATGAGATGAATTTTGTTGAGTTGGTGACCCCTTTAGTGCTAACGGCTTGACATTTTTGTAATTTTCCTAAAAATCTGGTAAAGACATGCACCCGATTGACTGCAAGCATCACAAACTTGACATGCATGTGACGAATAAAGAACCTTGAACCTTAAACCAAATCAACACAGTTCTGTGTAAACTATGAATGCCGTTTCACTGTATTCTACTAGGAAGTCATGCACATCTTCCTGATATCACATCCAGTCTTTTAATCAATAATTATTTTGCCTACTGCTTAATTTTTTAAAAACACACAAAATTGTTGATACAACAGGGCCATGCAAATTACAGCCTACTAACCAGATTTCGTTTGGCATCAATAGCTAGCACTGGGAGAACAATTCTCTACCAGAACGCCTGCAAAAGACAAGCGACAACAATTTGGCACAGAAGCCAACCTATCCTCTTTCCTCTGCCAGTAAGGAGATTCACAAGGGTAAGACACAAACACAGACTCCTCTTTGTGTGTGGAGATAGAAAATATATATTGTCAACAAACACACACACACACTCAGAGAGTCTCAAAGGAATGATGAAAGAGATGAGAAGGGGATCCATGGTGAGCCTGGAGGACTGGATAAATATTGACCTGAATGAATGAGGCCTGTCACAGTACATAAAAAGGGTTATACACTCACACACAAGCTCACCAGCAACCATGACTCCAAAGAACCTCTCTGTTTATAAACTACACCTACATCTCTACTGCTCAACCATAAAATTTAAGAAAACCTGGAATCGACATTAATATTTATAGAAAAACTGAAGCTGAGGTTGAGTGGAAGCAGTACAAATAATGAAAGTGATGTGTGTCTGTAGCTGATATTGCTTATTTGACATTGCGTGTGCAAATATAGCCAATGTTTTTGTGCATGCCTGAAATCCACTTCTATGCTTGATTGAGGGGGAAGTAGCTGCTGTATGGATGGAAAGAAAAGCTGATGGAAAGATGATTTTATTTTATCTAATTGACACTGACATTGCTGGATTCATGTTTGATGTTTCCTCTTAAATGCAACAGCATATTCCGGCTGCCAGCCTACAGACAAAAATGCTGCACAGTGTGTGGAAAAGGAGATAAGTAACTCATTAACATAACATTAACAGGTTATGATGTCCTTAAAGGTACCACTCTGGTAATGTGTGATGATATTTGCTTTTGCTTCACTCAGCCATGATGAAAACAGTTGCACATCATCAGTTTTTCTTAGCAGCAAGTGACAGGAAGTCACTTGTTGACTGCTGACAAGTGGGGGAAGGAAGGAAAACTGTTTTGAAGCAAGTTTATTTACTCCTGTGTTGATGCTTTAAAGTGTATGTTTGTGTTTCTGTAGCCAAATTTGGATTCCAGCAGGCTTTGAGAACTCTTGGCTAGTGTTCCCCTATGTGTTTAGTACAACGTGTGCTCACCTAGGTACATGGTACATTCTAATTAAAGTAAATGAGTTTGAGGAGCTTAAAAAACAAAGGAAAACAGCGATCCACCATGTGTTGCAGTTTGCTGTGCTTCTGCAGGTTTTAAATGTTTGTGCAACTTGTTAAGCAAGTATGACCCCTTTTGTCTTGCTTTGAAAGATTCATTCTGTCAAACCATATTTTTCTTGGATTTTCATGCTGTTACAGTTTCATGCTGTTGGATTTTCATAGTTGCTGTCGAGGAATACAACATGATTGCATGCTAAGTTTTAGTGAAACTGATACATTTGCTAAAGTGACTTTAAACAGATAAAGAATTGTTTTATCTATGATGCTAAATATCTTAATTAAAATATACTGATTTTCCACCACACTAGTTTAATATCTAATCAGTTCTAAGCACCAGATAACACCTAAAAAGATTTACATTTACTAGGGAAAAACAATTATTTAAACTCCTATGAGTACCGGCAATGCTTTCTGACACTGTTGGGTTCAACCTCTTGTGGATTTGCAGGCACAGACAAACTCCGCTTGCTTACTGCATAATGAAGGGGGAACGCAGCATGATCATGAAACAACACTTTCCCCAGAACACAGCATGTGGCAATTTGTGTGGTTTTCTGCTAATTATCAGCTATTTGGCTCTGTTTTAAGGCAACGCTGATTATCCCAATAAAAAGAAACGTGTTTAGGAAGTAAAGATGAGCAAGTCCCGTTGTGACACTGCAGTAATTTTTTAAGAAGCTGAATAATGAATGTCTGCAATGGGAATTATCGTGTGCAGCACTATGGTATGAATACAAATACCCTGCTCTAATGTTCTGTAGCTACACACTGTGCCATTCATTTTTCTCCACAACTGAAAAAGACCTACAGCCCCCATTTTCAATCAATCATTAATAATAAAACGGGATCAAAGAAGGACTTTAGCAAAGTCATACTCACTGTTGATAAATTCTCTAAGGAGAATGGCAATGTTCACTACTGTAAAGGTTTTGGCTACATCAAAACCAGAAAAAGAGACTGGGAAGGTAATGGTTTTTAACTAAAGCCTTGTCAAAGTCTCAGCCTAAACCAAATCACCCCCCTTACTTTTTAAACAACAGTACCATCTACTGTTATCATAGTGAGAGCACACCTCATTTAACATGTGAAGAGTACAGTACTTACTGTTGTGTTTCATTCAGTAGCAGGTAGAACATTTTATTTCACGAGTCCTCTAATAGCTCAATGGAAATTTGTCCCACATCACCACTGACCATAGATTTAGTATCAGAAAAAAGGATAACTTTTCAGTGTTGAATGTTAAGACGTTATGATTTGAAAAAATAAAAATAATAATTATAATGAAAATAAGAGTAGCACAGTCTTAGACCTAGCCCAGTTTTTCAATACTACTAACAAAACACTGTGTTTGGTTATATTGGAAATGCCTTTGTGGCTGAACACTTTCCAAAATAACCAAACAAATGTTTGTAAGTATTTAACAGAAGGGATGTGAGGAAGGGGAGAATACTGTTTGGAGAGGTTTCACACACATTTTATTTAAAGTCCTTTATTACAGTCAGAAATCCAGTACCAAATTTTGTGCATATGTACTGAAAATAGAAAATATTCACATATTCCTTTGATCGGTGCATGTAGAAAAAGCTTTCGGCCCTGTGTCGGAAATGGTACTTAAACATGTAACTCTGAGACGGGGTTTTTGTCTCTTGCAAATGCCTTTTGTTTTTTTTAAATAACAAATCTTTTAAATACACCTCTTCCAACCTTCACACAGTTTGTTACAATTCAGTGCCTTTCTTGCTCTGGTTTTCATGGATCTATCTGGTTTTATAGTGCTCTTCTGGCAGGTTTCTTAGCTTCTCGGCAGCCTAGGGCAACAAACACAAAGTTATTATGCAGTTTGACATAGTTTTTATGCGATTTTATGGAGTTCTATGCATTTTCAAAGCAACAGCATGAATCAGTGGAATCCTGTACTCATGTTTTTTCTTCTTTTGATTTAAAGACATTAGCTTTTTATCTCCAAAATTAATATTTGTAAACATTTGTAAATCAAAAATTAAGGTGTCAGTCCCATATTAGCAGTCACAACTTTGACTTTTAATTGAATATCATTCAGTTTATGATGCTGAGCTTCTCCTTGCAGTAGTTACTCACTATAGGAAGCTTTGAGTAAAAAATAGTTACTATGACATTTGACTGTAGTCTGGATAAGCTCAATGGAGATGAGAAAAATCAAAAGTTCATGTTCTCTGCTCGGTATGAACGCATGTGCATAAATGTATCACCTGTTCAGGGGTGAGATCTCTTTGCTCCTGGGCAAGCATCTCATAACCCACCATAAACTTCTTAACTGTTGCTGAACGCAGCAGAGGTGGGTAGTAGTGAGCATGAAGCTGCCAATGGGAGTTATCTTCTTTTAAATATGGGCCAGTAGGCGCTCCTGGAAAAAAAGAAGACAGAAGAGAATCTTGAGTTGCATTGTGTGAAATGAATGGACCCCGCGCAGCCTCAGGTGGGAGCTCAGCTTTTCAGCTGCTTCTCCACTCCAGACTCAGCTCCCCTCTCGAGCCCCTGCATCACTGAAATAGGGAAAAACTGATTACAGAGTGGCAGCAGCTGCCCTGCCAACCACAGTGGCACTGACCCTCGAGCCCACTGCACCACCCCTCCACAGCAGCGGAGCCAGAGACCACACCCCTGCTACAGATTGAGACTACAGATTATTCAGAAAGATTAAGGTTGATAATGTTCAACTTTTTCCACAACCCTAGAGACCCGAGACTTTCTATATATGCATACTGATGCTTTCATATTGGTAGGTCCACAGATCCTGAAGAACCTTGTGTAGGATCAATCTGAAGAATAAGAATAAAAGCTACAAATGGGAGCTGAGTTTTCAGTGACAATATAATGTTAAACTGTTGGTCTGTTGTGGTGAAATTGTTTATGCTCGTTTCTGTGAGAGCCAGTCTGGTCTAGCAGTGGCATGGAAAATCAAGAAGGCAAATCAAAGTACAAAAAGGATGCCTATGCTAAGCAGCCATGAAAAATATATCTGACATATCACATCAAGGGCTTGGTGGAAGAGTCATGAATGCCTGCTCCTTCATATTTTCATGTTAAGACACCATGTTTCAAGTCTAAGAACTGTAATTTTCAAAGGACAGTATGACACTGCATGTTAAAATACATTCACTGGCCTCTTTGTTATGTACAACTTGTTAGTAGGGGTTGGACCCCCTCCCTTCAGGACTGCCTCTGTGGCACTGATTCCACACGATCCTCAAGTATTTTGGTCCGTTATGTGAATGTCTGAGTCCAGGACGTACCAAAAGTACTGCATTGGTTTCAGATTTGGTGACTGTGGAGGCCATGTGAGTACACTGAACTCATTGTTGTTGTCATAAAAACCAGTAACGATGAGCTTTGTGACATGATGTGTTATTGAAAGCAGTCTATCAACACCAACAGCCTGAACAATTGATACAAGATGGGTGGATCTATGCTTTCATGTTGTTCATACCAAATTCCTAAGACCCTAATATACAAATGGTGCAGCAAAAATCGAGACTCATTTGACCAGTGACCATTTTTCCAATTTCCCACCATCTAATTTAATGAGCCTGTGCAAAATGTAGCATTAGTGTTCTGTTCTTAGCCGACCGGATGAGCAGCCAGTTTGGTCATTTCATTTGGCGTTTTTGTTTAGATATTTTCTCTATTTCATACCATTCTCTGTAACCTCTAGAGATGGTTGTGTGGAAAAATCCCAGGAGATCATGAGTTTCTGAAACAGACCACCAGTGGATCATGTGTACCGTATTATTTATTTCCTCAGTGTGCCTGTGAAACTACGAAACAAATAAATACACAAGCACACTCACAAATTGACAAGAGCACAATCAAGAACACTAAAAGGTAAAAATATGCACAGCCAGCTCACAACAAGCTTAACAATCAGTTAACTAACATGGTAAATTAAAGAATAACCCATGATGTAGTGTAACAGAAACAAAAACTTCCCTCCAACTTGGGCTTTTGTAAGGACATGCTTTCTGATTTAAAGAAAAAAGTGTGCAAATGTGCCTCCTGTTGCTGTTCAGCTGGCTTGAGATCTGGTGACTCACAAAAGCAATAGCCTGTAATTACCATAACTTTCATGATCATTCAATCATTTGCACTCATCATGTTTGTCTGCCATTTAATTCTGCCTTTTGCCTTTAATTTGCTACCATCCGCATATGTAAATTCATAAAACTTGCAGAAAATTCCAAAAACATTTGGGTTATTACATCGAGTCTCTAAATCCCCTAAGTGCCAAGACCAACAATACATACTCACTGATTTATGAGTGAAGCATTTAAATAATTTTTTGTATCTTACTGCAAGCTAATTAAGTGATCAGGGAAGAAAAAAATGCAGTGGCACATATCTTTGCAAAAGAAGTATGAAATATCCCTTGGGACATTGTATTCGCAAGGAAAGCTTCTCCTTTTGAGTGAGTTTCCTGACAACGGGGTCTGATCAGACACAGATACAGATGACAGGAGGGCGACATAAAGAAAACTAATGGATGGGGGAGAAAAAAAAGGAGGAACAAAGAAAAGCCTGAAGCAGTCAGATAAAGAATGAATAGAGACAGATGTTCCTATTAGAAGACAATTACCTAGTTTTAAATCGTCTTTGGGTGTGTTTGCTCTGCTGGCATGCGTTTCAGTATATTACTGGGTGCATTATTTCACAGTTAACAAAGTTACAGATATTCCTGGATATGGGGCCACAAATCAGAACAGTTAGCAGTGTAATTTTCAAAGACAAGCAATAACACTATATATCTGACAGATGTTTTACGACTACCATACATCACTGTTACCCTGCATACTGTGTCTGCCTCAATCTGTGTTCAAGTCCTTTACTCAGCCTGGTAATATTGTCTGTGATGCGCTGCACATCTCTCTGCAAGCCTCCTGAAGGAACAGAAAGGTAGTTTAATATAATGTATTATTTCCCAGGTGAATCAAACAGAATCCACCCAGTCCTCCATCTTTCTGTGTCACCACTCTGACACTAATAAGCCCAGCACTAAATAATAAGAGCTGGCTTCTGCCAAATTAACTAAAATAAAGAAACAGCTATAAACTGATATACTGTAAGCTATGTGCTGTATATATAGAGTGAGAGGTCAGTGTGTTTAAAGTAAACAAAGTTTAAAGTAAAGTTGTTGCCTACGGGACTAGAAAGCTTGGGGTCAGTGATTTAACTATATGTTTAAAATCATATAATGCTTAAAATAATCCACCAAAGAACTGCACAAACATAAAAAATTGAGGGTAAGGGGGGGGGAAAGTCCAGGTTTAAATTCAATTGAAATGTCATTGATCTGAAATGAGCCGTCTATTTTAAATATGTGTAAACTGAAGCAATTTTGCATAGAACAAAAGTTAAAAGTATGCTGATGTGAATGCCATGTGGAAAAAAGTACAATGCACCATGTTGATAAAGCATTCATAACTCTCTGAAATCTTTCAAGAGATACAAAACATAGCAGGAAACAGGCAGGCATTTAATCCCCTAATTGTCTGCAAGTACAGAATATGTAAATAAAAACCTGGCTATAGGTTTTTGGCTAAGTGCACACTACAAAACCGAACAAAATATGTATTAGCTTAATATTCTAATATTTAAAGGCCTAATTTTGAAATACTGTGTCTTAATTGTTAAACTGAGACAACTCTCCAATGTATCAAAGTCATTCTGTTTGCTAAAAAATAAAGGTGCAGCTACTGAGTCCCTGCTTACAACCTTCAACACATTGCTTTAACTTGACCTGAGTCTTTTAGACTCTAAGAAATGAAACAGACTAGAAGATTAAAGTCAAAACTTAACACAAGATCTGTGGGATCTTTCACCATAGGCAACTTTAGAGTGCTTCAAAGATTTGATATCAAATAAAATAAAAAGAAGAAAGTGATTCGATGACTGTGTCCTCTGGTGCCCTCTGTCCTTTTCACCACACTGCAGTTTGGGTGGGAGTGTTTCATCTCGCCTTTTAAAACTATCTTTCATGTGGGCTGCCTTGTTCCTAGTGACCTCCTTTAGAAAAAAATGATAGCATGACAACTCAGGTGGTAGGTCTTAAAAATACAGGATTTCATTTTCTGAAACTGATCTGTCAAGAGATATTTATGGACCAAAAACTGGCTCTCTGGAACATAACAGATTTCTGAATTCTTTCTTGACTAATCAAAATAATATATTTTAACCTTGTGTTTATTATTTCCAGTCAGATTGCTATCAAACCCTTCCCTGGTCTGAGGATGCTAATGGAAGAAGACACAAGTCACAACAAAAATTAAAAAAATGGGGAATTACAACAGACCAAATAGCAGTAGAGTTGACCTTTAAGCTAAATGATAAATTTAGCATACTGATATGCTCACAAGGACAATGCTAACTTTATAATTTCATGTATTGAGAAAGGAAAACTGATGTCTGACAGGTACTGTGTCTCAGTATTAATTTAATGTGTTACTTGGTTACTTACTAAATGCAAAGACCAGATGAGACTGATGGGAATACAGTAGTTTTGGTCATCATTAATAAAATATTGATTTTGCCTTCTTACATACAGTCAGTGAGCAGTGAGATTTCCTTTCAGTAAAACAACTCACAGGGCACAGGTGCTGCAAGGATTGAACCAACAACCTTTAGCTTATACAAGGATCACTCTGTCCACTCAGCCATGATAGCACTACAGTCCTTTCTGCCATTCATCACCTCATCGCATCACTGCACTCTGCTAACCTCTGCCCCAGCTTGAACACAATGCAAGGACATTTCTGTGGCTTGACTCACAGTATGTAATGTATTTCCTTTACTTTCTAAAGCACAGGTTACTATCAGCCAGTATATTCACGAAGCACCTCTGTAAAAAGCAGAGAACTTTCTGGATAAAGTTTGAAATCTTGCTTTTGTGTACAAGTTGCTTCTTCACCTCAGAAAACTTATTTTGGGCTGATATTTGATATCCAATATAAATTGCAAAAGTGATATTTTTCTACAGTTCCCACAAGTTTATTTGCTTTTTCACTTTGCTGTTCTTTCATTTCCCTTATGAGTTATAAATTACGGGGAGGTACAAGAAAAATGGGCGCAGCATTGAAATACATGACGGCAAATAAACATTTGTTAAACTGAAAATACAAAAGAGCAGCAAAACATTTAGAAGAGCCACCTGCAGCATTTTATAAATATGTAAATTTATTTCATCACAAAGGCAAAACGTGTCTTCAGTTCCATGCCAAACCACTGTCATATATTCAATTCGCAATGACTTGTAACTCAACAACAAATTCAGCTTTCCTCAGAGGATATGACTTGATCGGTTCAACCTGAAATGTAAATTCAAATACCTTTTCTGACTTCACGCATTTTTTTTCTTTTTTCTTTTAGCAAAAAATGCTATAAAGACATTACATGGATGAAAAAATAAATAAATAAGTAATGGGCCTCCTACACCTAAAGGGGCTTTTATGATATCTCATTCTAAGTCTATTGATTTGACTGCTTCCACTCTTTTGGGAAGGAATTACACAATATTTTAGAGTATGTTTATGGGAATCTTTGCCCATTCATCCAGGAAAACAACTGATGAGGTCAGTCACTGCAAGCGAGATCCTACCGTCCAACAACAATCTCTGTTCCAATTTATCCCAAAGGTGTTCTGTGTGGTTAAGGTCAGGGCTCTTTGTAAGCCAGCAAAGTTCTTTCTCACCAAAGACATTCAACCATGTTTCATCCAAATTTGGAAGCACAGAATTGTCTAAAATTGTAAACTAAAGTTTAGAGATTTACCTTCACTGG
This sequence comes from Aulonocara sp. 'chitande type north' Nkhata Bay, assembly GCF_057382095.1. Taxonomy (NCBI): domain Eukaryota; kingdom Metazoa; phylum Chordata; class Actinopteri; order Cichliformes; family Cichlidae; genus Aulonocara; species Aulonocara sp. 'chitande type north' Nkhata Bay. The sequence goes on from NC_141350.1 coordinate 38,982,245, forward strand.
AATTTAGGAGCACAGCCCAACCCAGAACATAAAAAAAAACAAAAAACCCAAACAAAATAGCATCCCTCCTCTGCCAAACGTTATAGCTGACACAAGGGTTGCTTAGTCAAGGATTGTCGTGATTATTTTTGATCAATATTGAGATCATGATTATTTGTCATGACTATTCATTGATTTTACTGACAGAATTTGTTCATTGCATCTGTAAACAGAACACTATTTTCACATCTTCAGTGGATCTTTTTGATTTGGATGGATTGTTAATGCTGGACAATTTATATTAGCAGCAGCTGCTTTGCTTTTCTTGGCCTTCAAGCATTAGTTATACTGTAGTTTTGTCATTTGTGTTTCCAGGCAGTTGTGTAACTTTGCAGTGAACTCTTTGCATATGATTCGCTCTTGGTTAACATCACTTTTGCTCAATCCAAAGCACTTATAAATAATGGATGTTGATCCACTTCAAGGGAAAGTTCTTAAACTTCTGCTGTGGCAGACATTTGAACTTTGTTGTACATCTTTTTCTTTTTAATGTATTGTTACTTTTCTAGACTGGTGCAGGAAACTTCAAGCTGCATGGCACAGAAAAAAACTGGCTGGTATACTCAGGGAAATATTCAGGCAGTGAATATTTAGAGGACACTTTATTTGCTTTTGCTTCATGTTCTGTTGGTGGAGTGGGCAATTTAAACATCACTCGATCATCGTCATTTAATTGTAAGAAGCCAAAATCATGATTAAGATTAAAACTGCAGCCCTAGATGCACAATTAATCCAAAGAGAACACTTCGACCCATATCCAATTATGGTATGACAGTGTGAACAGCACAAATCCGACATTTTCAAGTCCGATCTGGGTCACTTTCATATGTTGTAGCTGCCGTCATAGGCAACTCTCGCATTTAAGTTCATTTTATTAGATATGTAAGGTTGAAACAATTAGTAGTTGAAATATTAAGAAATAAATCAATAGTAATTCATGTTTTGTTCATTGGATTTATATGTTTAAATGTGTTATTTTTACTAATTGTGCAATTAGATAGGAACCTTTTCTATAGTTCCGTCTGTTGTTGCTAAGAGGGTATTTTTGGCTGGCACACTCAGCAAGCTAATTGAGACGAGCCACGAGGTTTGCACGTCCACAGTAAGATAGTAAATAGTAAGATAAATAAAAGAGTGCCTTTTTTGGACCTCCCCACGATGTAAGGATTAAAGTTTTATTCCCTTTGAGTGAGGCCAATGAGGTAAATGTTTTCTTTTGTTTATTTTCGTTGTATGTAAATATGCTAGTGTTGCGTGATATTCTAGTGCAATTACCGCAGTGTGAGGTGTAATGTGTATTTTATTGATTGTTTTGTTGGAATGTTTCACCATATATAATGCTTAGGGGCTTTATTAAGAATATTCATTTAAGTTTGTATTTCTTTTTAGTTCTGACGGCATTGTATCGGCTGTGGTTGGACATCATTACAAGTTAAGGCATGTCGAAGAATCCTCCTGTCCGAAATAAATGTCAGTTAAAACACAAGGAACAAGTTGAGCTTTATTACGACTCGAGGGGAGTAACAGTCAGAACTCAGCCTGCTTCGTGCTGGAGGAGAGAGAAGGAGAAAGAGGTCTGCCGCAGCGGAGCCGAGCGGGAGCGGAGCTGAGCCGAGTGGGAGTGGAGCTGAGCCGAGCCGAGCCGACAGCGCGCCGGGTCACGTGATTAAGCTCGCGTCTCTCTCAAGCATCAAAGACGCTCAAACACACACACAGACATCTCATAAAGCAACCAGAGTCCAGCGGTGCAGCTTGGTTAAGCTACAAAGAAGTAACACGTTTATACAAGTTAAATGTGGAGAGTAGATTTCTTTAGCTCATCTTAAAGGGACTCTGTCAAGCAATGAAAGTGGAAGTGTGGTGGTTTGGAGTAAAAGTTTAAGCTCATGTTATTGTTGTTTATGCTAAGTAACTGTAATTAAGGTACGTTTAAGTTGATTATAAGGGTTTGCTTATTTTAAGACTGCATTAGATATTTAAAGGTCACATTATAGTATTTTGTTTGACATTGAAGGTTATTTTCTGTTTTACTACAAGTGAAGAGCAATTTACTATTTTGGTTTAAGAGTTTGTGACATATGTTTAAGTTGACTCTTTAAAGTAAAGCAATTTAAGGTCCTAGGTGCTTCATAAGGTGACTATTCACGTATTTAAGTTGACCTAGGTGACTTGAGTGTAGTACAATACCTTTGACTGTCTGTGACATGGAGCAAGAAGGCTGTGACACTGAAGCTGTGGAGCAGCAAGAAGCTTTTGAAGAGCAAGAAAGTTTGCCAGAACCATGCACAAGTAAAGCTACTAAAGAAGGAAGTTTGAGGAAAAGTCAAAGAGTTAAGAAGTTCACTGAAAGGGGCCAAGCACTACATGATGAAAAGGTGAACAAGCTTCAAGCTCGCTTCAAAGTCAGTTATGAAATGTGGAAAGTTGTTGCAAAACAAGGCAAAAAGGCACTTGAAGAACCTGTTAGTGCAAAACTTAAAGAGCTTATCGGCCGAGTTGAACATACCTCGGCAGAAGTGAAACAAGTTTATGATGAACTGCGCAATCATGAAACTCCTGATGCAGACACTCGCCGCAGAGTGGACACCTGTGATGCGGTTTCTCAAAAGATGATAAAGCTAGCTCAAGAAAAATTAGCAGCAGAAGAAGACGAAGAACTTTCTGAGAGATTGGTTCACTGGAGTGATATAGGATCAGCATTCAATTCTGCCGCCTCTCAAAGATCCAAAGGTTCGAATAGCAGGCAATCAAGAAGCTCAAGTAAGTTGTCTGTAAAGAGGCAAGAAGCAGCTGCAGAGCTTGCGGCTACTGAAGCAACTCTGAAGATTATGGAGGAATTGGAAAGTGAAAGAAAGGCACTTGAAATCCTTGAAGCAGAGAATGCTGAGAAACAGAAGGCCTTAGAGCAAAAGCGAAGAGAGCTTGAAAGGCTAGAAACAGTAAAGAGAATGAATGCTGCTAAAGCACGTTTGAAAGTGTACAATGACGAAGGAAGCTCAGATGAAGAAATATCAGACCTTCTGCACGAAAGGAGCAAACGGAGAAATGTCACAGCTAAACCGATGAATCAGTTTGCACATTCGCAACTTAATGCAAATGCAGAGCCGTTTGATATGCCACAAGCCAACTTAAGGTCACAACCAAGAGAAAGCAAACAGGAAGATAGTACCACAACATTGGCCCAAGCTCTAGCTGAGTCCATTCACATAAGTCGCCTACCAGTACCAGAACCTACAGTCTTCAACGGAGATCCTCTCAAGTACAAGGATTGGAAAATGTCGTTTCAAATGCTGATAGACAGAAAGAACATCCCAGTGAATGAAAAGATTTACTATCTTCACAAGTATGTTGGAGGACCGGCGAGAAAGGCTGTTGAGAGTTATTTTCTGTTGGGAACAGAGCGTGCTTATTACTCAGCATGGAACATTTTGGAGGAAAGATATGGAAGTTCATTTGTAATCACCAAAGCTTTCAGAGATAAGTTGACATCATGGCCAAGGATTGGGAACAAGGATAGCGTTGAACTTCGAGAATTTTCAGATTTTCTCAGAGGATGTGAAGCGGCCATGCTTCAGGTTAAAGGTCTTGAAGTTTTGAATGACTGCAATGAGAATCAGAGAATGCTAAGCAAGCTACCTGATTGGTTGTCAGCAAGATGGAATCGAAAGGTCATTGAAATTGAAGAACAAGATGGTTCTTTTCCAACATTTAGCCACTTTGTTGACTTCATTGCGAGAGAAGCCAAGATTGCGTGCAATCCAGTAACATCGCTTCATGCACTCAAAGCAGGTGACTCAGAGAAAATGAAATCTTTCAAGACAAGAAGTGTTGGAGCAAAGGTGCTAGTGAGTGCTGCAGAAGAGACGTCCAACACAAAAAAATGTGTGTTTTGTGAAAACTCAAATCATAGCATTCACACATGTAGGAAGTTTATGGACAAGGTCTTGAGTGAAAGAGTCAAATTTGTGCAAACTAAGGGACTGTGCTTTGGATGTCTAGGCTTTGGACACCAATCAAAGAAATGTGAAAGGAGAAAGATGTGTGACACATGTAAAGGGAAACACCCGACATGTTTGCATGAGGAACGAGACAAAACCTCAAAGAAAAGGAAAGAAAAGGAAAGTGACAAGGAACCACAAATGAAAGAGATGGAAGGCAATAAAGAGAGTAGAGAAACCAAACCCAAGGAAGCACCAAGTGAAGCAATATCAAACCGTGTGATTCAAAGTGACAGAAGTAATCTCACATCTACAATCATTCCAGTTTGGTTATCCACAACAAGCAATCCTGAACATGAGATTCTTCTCTATGCTCTTCTTGATAGCCAAAGTGACACGACATTCGTCTTGAAGGAAAAGGCAGATGCTCTGGATGCAGAGAAGGAATGTGTGCAGTTAAAGCTCTCGACAATGTCTTCTAAAGACACTTTAGTACCAAGTCAAAGGCTGTCTGGGTTACAGGTAAGAGGTTTCTCTTCTTCAAGGAGAATTCCTCTTCCTGTGACATACACAAGAGAGTTTATTCCTGCGAATTTGAGTCATATTCCCACACAAAGGACAGCAAGAGCGTGGCCACACTTAGAGCACCTGGCTGAAGAAATCGCTCCACTGATCGAATGTGACGTAGGCCTGCTCATTGGTTACAATTGTTCACAAGTGTTGGTACCCAGAGAAGTTGTGGCGGGAAAAGATAATGAACCTTTTGCCCAAAGAACAGACCTTGGCTGGACAATAGTTGGAGGAGCTAATCCATGTGTTGACTATGGGGATGCCATAGGATGTAGCCACAAGATCATTGTCAAGGAAGTGACACCCAATCAGTCAGCTGAGCAGTTGGTCAAAGAAGTGCAATACGTCTGTCGCACACAAGTCAAAGAGGTGGTCACATCTGCAGATGTAATTAAAGTGCTCGAGTCCGACTTCAATGAAAGAAAGGTGGAAGATTCACACTTCTCACAAGAAGATTTAAGGTTCATCTCCATAATGGAAGAAGGAGTGAAGATGAAAGCAGATGGACACTGTGAGTTACCTTTGCCATTTAAGGAAGACAGACCAAGTCTGGCAAACAACCGGAGCTGTGCAGAACACAGACTCAAAAATTTGAAGAGAAGATTTGAGAAGGACAAGCAATACCACAAAGACTACACAGAGTTCATGAGAGAGACTATAGAGCGTGGTGATGCAGAAAGAGTTCCCTCTGTAGACCTGGACAAAGGCCCTGCCTGGTACATTCCACACCATGGAGTGTATCATCCTCAAAAGCCTGGCAAAATAAGAGTGGTGTTTGATTGTTCAGCAAAGTACGGAGGGGTGTCCTTGAACGACTACCTGCTTACAGGGCCAGAGTTAACCAACTCTCTAGTGGGGGTCCTGTGCAGATTTCGGAAAGGTCCAGTTGCAGTGATGTGCGACATTGAGCGCATGTTTCATCAATTCAGAGTCAGAGAAGAAGATCAAAATTACTTTCGCTTCTTGTGGTGGGACAATGGAGACTTCAACTCTACTCCATCTGTCTATCGCATGCGCGTACACTTGTTTGGAGCTGCTTCTTCCCCTGCCTGTGCGAACTTTGGTCTCAAGTATATTGCTGCACAAGGTCAAGGCAAGTTCAGTGAAGCTACCATAAGATTCATTGAGCGAAATTTTTATGTGGACGATGGTCTTATCAGTTTCCACTCAGAAGAAGAGGCAATTTGTTTGGTGAAGGAAGCAAAGGAACTTTGCAGCACAGGAGGCTTGCGACTTCACAAGTTTGTTTCAAACAGTAAGCAAGTGCTTAATTCGCTACCGGAAGAAGATTGTGCAGAAACAGTAAGAAAGGACTTGTCACTGGGCGAGCAACAAATTGAAAGAGCCCTAGGTGTCAAATGGTGCATCGACTCGGATTATTTCCAGTTTCGAGTAGTTGTGAACGAGCAGCCACTTTCCAGAAGAGGAGTGTTGTCCACAGTAGCCTCTATTTACGATCCACTTGGCTTTGTGGCACCTTTTGTTCTACTTGGGAAGCAGATACTACAGCAAATGTGTCGAGAGAAAGCAGATTGGGACGAACCACTCACAAGCGATCTGAAGTCACGGTGGGAGTCCTGGTTGTTGGATCTAAAAAATCTAGCAGATGTCAAAATTGACAGATGTTACGTGCCAAAAGATTTTCAAACAGTTCAGAAGTACGAGCTTCACCATTTCTCAGACGCAAGTGTTTCAGGGTATGGTGTTTGTACGTACCTGAGAGCTGTCAGTGAAGCAGGACAAGTCCACTGCGCTCTTGTCTTTGCCAAGTCCAGAGTAGCACCCACGAAGGTTACTACGGTGCCACGATTGGAGCTGTCTGCAGCAGTTGTAGCAGTGCGGATTAGTGACATACTCAAAGCAGAGTTGGAGCTAGAAGATGCTCAAGAATTCTTCTGGACAGATTCTCAAGTTGTCTTGGGATATATCAACAACGATGCGAGACGTTTCCATGTTTTCGTTGCAAATCGCATTCAGCGTATTAAGGAAAGCACTCAACCGATGCAATGGAAGTTTGTGGTATCAGATCTCAATCCAGCAGATCATGCCTCGCGCGGACTGAAGGCCAAAGACCTCATTACCTCCAACTGGTTTAGTGGTCCAAGTTTTCTTTGGCAAGAGAAACTTCCCCACGAAGAAGTCACGGTGGGGAAACTTGATGCAGAGGATCCAGAAGTACGCAAAGTTGTTGTACTCCATACAACTACAGAAACAAATTCTTTGGCAGAACGTTTTCTGAAATTCTCCAGTTGGTCAAGGTTGGTCAAAGCTATGGCAAGACTTCTCAGATTTGTGAAAGAGTTTAAGGGCTTGGAAAGGAGAAGCAATAAAGCCACTAACCTTGAAGAAAGGAAAGAAGCCGAGCTTAAAGTCATATCCATTGTACAAAGATCAATCTTCTGCAAGGAAATCAAGGCACTTCAAACGCGAAAGGATCTACCCAAGGACAGAACAAATAGACTCTATCGACTCGATCCCTTCCTGGATGAGAAGGGTGTTCTTAGAGTGGGAGGTAGATTAGAGCGTTCTACATTGCAGCCACACGTCAAGCACCCGGTCATCTTACCAAAGACTTGCCATATCGCAAAGTTACTGATTGATCACTATCATCAGCGGGTGAAACATCAAGGACGGGGCATGACGATAAATGAGCTGAGATCGAACGGAATATGGATACTAGGATGCAGTCAAGCAGTATCATCCTTTATCTACAACTGTATTAAGTGCAGGAAATTCAGACGTCGAGGAGAAGAGCAAAAGATGGCAAACCTACCAAGTGAGAGAATGGAGACCACCCCTCCCTTCACGTATTGTGGGATGGATTGTTTCGGCCCATTCTACATTAAAGAAGGAAGAAAAGAACTGAAGCGTTACGGGCTTCTGTTTACCTGTCTATGCTCTCGTGCGGTGCACATAGAGCTACTTGATGATATGTCAACCGACGCTTTTCTAAACTCACTGCGTTCTTTCATCGCTTTGCGTGGGAATGTACGTCAGTTGCAATCAGATCAAGGCACCAATTTTGTTGGAGCCAGACGTGAGTTTCTGGAAGCAGTAAAGGAAATGGATCAGGAAAGTTTGAAACAGCTAGGCTGTGAGTTTGTGATGAATCCTCCCTCTGCCAGTCATATGGGTGGAGCCTGGGAAAGGCAAATTCGTACGATCCGAAGTGTATTGACAACCATTCTGGATCAGTCATCCAGATCATTGGACAGTTCATCTCTAAGAACCTATCTTTATGAAGTGATGGCGATAGTTAACAGCAGACCTATCACCCCACATTTACTCAACGATCCTACTGGACCTCAGCCACTTACACCTAATCTTCTGTTGACCATGAAGTCGTCAGTAATACTGCCACCACCAGGAGACTTTGTAAAGAAAGATTTGTATCTTCGCAAAAGATGGCGTAGAGTCCAGTACTTGGCCAATGAATTTTGGCACAGATGGAAGAAAGAGTACTTATTGAGCCTACAACAAAGACAAAAGTGGCACAAAACAAACAGAAATGCAAAGATCAATGACATAGTGATCGTACAAGATGACCAAGCATCAAGAAACGACTGGAAGTTGGCCAAAGTTGTTGCCATACACCCGAGTGAAGATGGATGTATACGCAAAGTACAACTGTTAATGAGTGACTCATTGTTAGATGACCATGGAAAGAGACTGAGTAAACCAGTTCTACTTGACAGACCTATACACAAGACTGTGACACTATTAGAAGCAGATTAGTTTACATTTCATAAGTTCATAGGTGGAAATCACAAGTGATTTGGTGGGAGTGTAGCTGCCGTCATAGGCAACTCTCGCATTTAAGTTCATTTTATTAGATATGTAAGGTTGAAACAATTAGTAGTTGAAATATTAAGAAATAAATCAATAGTAATTCATGTTTTGTTCATTGGATTTATATGTTTAAATGTGTTATTTTTACTAATTGTGCAATTAGATAGGAACCTTTTCTATAGTGCCGTCTGTTGTTGCTAAGAGGGTATTTTTGGCTGGCACACTCAGCAAGCTAATTGAGACGAGCCACGAGGTTTGCACGTCCACAGTAAGATAGTAAATAGTAAGATAAATAAAAGAGTGCCTTTTTTGGACCTCCCCACGATGTAAGGATTAAAGTTTTATTCCCTTTGAGTGAGGCCAATGAGGTAAATGTTTTCTTTTGTTTATTTTCGTTGTATGTAAATATGCTAGTGTTGCGTGATATTCTAGTGCAATTACCGCAGTGTGAGGTGTAATGTGTATTTTATTGATTGTTTTGTTGGAATGTTTCGCCATATATAATGCTTAGGGGCTTTATTAAGAATATTCATTTAAGTTTGTATTTCTTTTTAGTTCTGACGGCATTGTATCGGCTGTGGTTGGACATCATTACAAGTTAAGGCATGTCGAAGAATCCTCCTGTCCGAAATAAATGTCAGTTAAAACACAAGGAACAAGTTGAGCTTTATTACGACTCGAGGGGAGTAACATATGTGGTACTGAATCCGATACATATCTGATGTTTTAGAAAGTGTCTGCTGTTTGAACGGTCATGTCGCATTAAATCCGTCTTTTACGTCACTGACACAAAACAGACACCAATTATCAGCGCCGGAGAAGCGCCCGAGAAGACATCGTTAACGCTTCCTGGCCATCCGGTGTAGAGGAACATTTTATTTGTACTGTATAATCTGCAGATTCTGACAGAAATCTGCATCCTTTGAAGCATGGCTCCTCTCTAAAACAGCAATAAGGATCATTATTACTCCATATGTAAATAACAAAATAACTTTATAACTTAAGGCAAAATTGGGAAACGTAAAGTCTGAAACAGTCAAATAATACTGTTTGGTCTGGGTCTAAACAGAGCGCGTTGTGTGTGATGTCTTCTTTTGCGCATGCGGGCCGCTTTGAGGGTTCACACTAGAGCGCGTTTGCTGTCACAATTTATTTGTAGTGTGAATGAGCAGACAAAAAAAATGGATTTGATCAAAAAATCAGAATTAAGCATTAAGACCTGCAGTGTGAACGTAGCCTAAGATCTCCTGTTTTACATAAGAGACAAAAAGGTTGTATCTTTTGTAGAAGTTTTAAAAATGTAAATATTTCAATGTGTCTGAGTGCACACTAAAGTGGTAACACAGTAAGTGGCTGATGTCAAAGCTGAGACTTTATCAACCAATTTATTACGGCAGAGATGATGCAATTGCAGCAAGAGCTATCTAAACATCAGAAAACGTGTGTTGCACCTTAACGAACATATATCTTTCCAGTGACATTGGACGAGCTGATCAATATTCATATGTTAATTTTGTGTTGTGTATGATGAAGTGCCTTTGCAAAATTATGTTGGGGAGAAAAGACCGATCAAGGAGATAGGTGGAAGACTGGGGATGAGAAGTCCTCTGCATGTTAATTATGCCGATCTGCCATTATTAAAAAGCATGTCACAGGGTGAACGTTGACTTAATGGAGAAAGGGTGGCACAAATAATTAAATATAACAAGAGGTGGAGAAAAGCAATTGAAAGCTCAAAGAAAAACCAGAGGATGTAAGGAAAAAGGCAAGAAGTGGCATCTTTAATCTTGTGTTGCAGAAAATATAATGCATATGAGGTCAAAGTGGGGTGGATTTTCAGTATTAAAAATCTGCGGGGCTGTCAAAAACATAAGGTGTGACAGAATTTTAATCACCCTCCTTCCATATGACTTCTCATTGGTGCCAATTTGGTGTGGTATGAGAAATCATTTAAATACTGACTATGAAAACACTTGAAAACACACATTTTTATAGATTATTCTATAATAACTGCACTAGCTGATCACTCAGATTCAGTCAAATCATGCAAAATTGATTAGATGGAACTTTACAGTATAAACTGATAATGACCCAAAGCACAGTGCAAAAGCGAACAAAGAGGTTCTCAAGGAAAAGGAATTGGACATCCTTCAATGGCCAAGTCACTCACCTGATCTCAACCAATAGAGCATGCACTTCAGTTGCTAAAGACAAAACCAAAGAACTAGAGATGGACAAAGCAAAAGCCAAGTGATTGCAGTAAAGGCCTAGCAAAGCATCTCAAAGGAGAAAATGCATAATTTGGGGTTCTAGATGTCAGGCAGTAACTGAATGCAAAGTAGTGAAAACCTCCTAATATTTAAAATTGTTAGTTTGTTCAGTTAATTTTGAAAATGAGGCATTGTATAAAAATGGCTATAATTGCTGAACAGTTAAGGCAATACGTTTAGTAAACCTCTTGATTTAAAACAGAGTCTGCACTTCAATCACACCTTGATTGACTGATTTAAAATCCACTGTGACAGTTCACAGAAGAAAAGATATACAATCTGTGTCATTTTATATTATTATATGGATATATTACAATATTTTGTAGTAGTCTACATGTGATACATCCATCTATTTATTTAAACTAAAAGTATCTTGAAAGTTTTCTGCCACCTGTCTCTCATATTTCTTTCACTCTCTTAAAATATCATAAAAATATGACTGTTTCTTTTTAATTCCCCCCCCGACCATGCCACTTTTTGTCTTACCATGCCAGCCCATGGAGTATGGAAAAGAGACTTCGAACAGATTGTCATATTTGGTCAGTAGTCGCTTCATAATGGCAGCCAGACCTGACAAACAGTAACACAGACATAGATATAATGACTAAAGGCAAATAGTGTGGGAAATAGGGAGCATGAACACATTTACATATACTTATATACCTGTGCGCATAGTTAAAAATTAACTACATGAGGAAGGGAAGCTGAAGCAAGGGTGTAAGAGTGAAAAAAAAAAACTTTAAATGTGAAATGAGAAACAAATGCAAGCAAAAAAGCTTTGAACTGAAAAATTTAAAAATAAAAAAATCAGTATTTTGGAGGGAAACTGGAATATAAAAGAAAAAAGTCCAGAATTATTAGTATACAAACAATTACACACACACACACACACACACACACACACACACACACACACACACACGACAGATAAATAAAAAAATATTCAAAGTAATCTGTCACAATTAATCAGTAGTTTCACTTCTAATATCTAAAATATGATCTCTTCTTTAATTTTATCTTTATCTATCTTTATCTTTGAGAGCTAAAATATTTGTAACACACAGTTCAAAAACATTCTGTCATTGGCAGTGGGGCAAAAAAGTATTTAGTCAGCCACCGATTGTGCAAGTTCCCCCACCTAAAATGATGACAGAGGTCAGTAATTTGCACCAGAGGTACACTTCAACTGTGAGAGACAGAATGTGAAAAAAAAAATCCATGAATCCACATGGTAGGATTTGTAAAGAATTTATTCGTAAATCAGGGTGGAAAATAAGTATTTGGTCAATAACAAAAATACAACTCAATACTTTGGAACATAACCTTTGTTGGCAATAACAGAGGTCAAACGTTTACTATAGGTCTTTACCAGGTTTGCACACACAGTAGCTGGTATTTTGGCCCATTCCTCCATGCAGATCTTCTCGAGAGCAGTGATGTTTTGGGGCTGTCGCCGAGCAACACGGACTTTCAACTCCCGCCACAGATTTTCTATGGGGTTGAGGTCTGGAGACTGGCTAGGCCACTCCAGGACTTTCAAATGCTTCTTACGGAGCCACTCCTTTGTTGCCCGGGCGGTGTGTTTTGGATCATTGTCATGTTGGGAGACCCAGCCTCGTTTCATCTTCAAAGTTCTCACTGATGGAAGGAGGTTTTGGCTCAAAATCTCACGATACATGGCCCCATTCATTCTGTCCTTAACACGGATCAGTCGTCCTGTCCCCTTGGCAGAAAAACAGCCCCATAGCATGATGTTTCCACCCCCATGCTTCACAGTAGGTATGGTGTTCTTGGGATGCAACTCAGTATTCTTCTTCCTCCAAACACGACGAGTTGAGTTTATACCAAAAAGTCCTACTTTGGTTTCATCTGACCACATGACATTCTCCCAATCCTCTGCTGTATCATCCATGTGCTCTCTGGCAAACTTCAGACGGGCCTGGACATGCACTGGCTTCAGCAGCGGAACACGTCTGGCACTGCGGGATTTGATTCCCTGCCGTTGTAGTGTGTTACTCATGGTGACCTTTGTTACTTTGGTCCCAGCTCTCTGCAGGTCATTCACCAGGTCCCCCCGTGTGGTTCTGGGATCTTTGCTCACCGTTCTCATGATCATTTTGACCCCACGGGATGAGATCTTGCATGGAGCCCCAGATCGAGGGAGATTATCAGTGGTCTTGTATGTCTTCCATTTTCTGATGATTGCTCCCACAGTTGATTTTTTCACACCAAGCTGCTTGCCTATTGTAGATTCACTCTTCCCAGTCTGGTGCAGGTCTACAATACTTTTCCTGGTGTACTTCGAAACCTCTTTGGTCTTGGCCATGGCAGAGTTTGGAGTCTGACTGTTTGAGGCTGTGGACAGGTGTCTTTTATACAGATGATGAGTTCAAACAGGTGCCATTCATACAGGTAACGAGTGAGGGACAGAAAAGCTTCTTACAGAAGACGTTACAGGTCTGTGAGAGCAGAGATTTTCCTTGTTTGAGGTGACCAAATACTTATTTTCCACCCTAATTTATGAATAAATTCTTTACAAATCCTACCATGTGAATTCATGGATTTTTTTTTCACATTCTGTCTCTCACAGTTGAAGTGTACCTCTGGTGCAAATTACTGACCTCTGTCATCATTTTAAGTGGGGGAACTTGCACAATCGGTGGCTGACTAAATACTTTTTTGCCCCACTGTATATGTTGGAGAAAAGGTGATGTATTTGCAATTTTAATCAAGTATATAATGTCTATAATGTCTTTAACCTTAAATGCATGTAAACCACTAAACCATACTTTAACAGTGATTAATTATTTGGAATAGTGTTAACACGAAAACCGAAAGATAAAGTTAATCATTATTTTACAAAAAGAAATTGCAAAAACAAAACAATAACAAAAAATTAAGTAATCAGTTACAACAATTTCACATAGTGGAGGATTTGACAAATGTATTAAAAGGTAATACTCTTCTGTAGTTACATAGTACTTAAACAGCTTAGAAAACACTTTTTGAACTTAAAGTGTGTAAAAGGGTCTAAAATTATATACTTTTTCTACTTTGAAGATGATACATATCAGAAATCAAAGCTGCAGGTTCTTCACTCAATCACAGTTTCACCTCAGAGAACTCTAAATTGCCGTATCACTCTCTCAGTCACTAACTCTGTAAGTATCCTTACACACAGACAGTCTTAAAACACACACTTACCCTCTCTTTCCTCTGTTGTCAAGTCACTGATTCGGAGGACATGTCGTCTTGGTAACAACAATGTCTGATAGGGCCAAGTTGCCCAATATGGAACCACTGCCAGCCAATCAGAACTCTCCACCACAACACGTTCCTAAGAGGATACACATTAACATGTTTTAAAGTGTGCAAAGAAGCAGAATTATGTATTACATATCAATAATATAAAGCCTAAATTGCTGATACAAAGCTAAAGTGGCTTCCCAGATACTTCATGAGGTCATCACATTACCATTTTTACAAACCAAAATTACTTCTGCTGTGCAAAAGTCTTTAGCCTCCAAGGTTTTATTTAAATCTCAGTTCTAATAAGCCAGACTTTTTTTTATATTTTTAAAGTTGCCTTAGCAATAGTTTCTTCAGCCTTTCTGAATAACTTCCAAAGCTTTTCTTTGTACATTGGCTGATTTACATTCATTTTCACTCCAGTCCTTGTACCCGACCATTTTCATAGGAATGTGTGTTTATTTATTGAGACACCTAACACTAACCTATGAATCATTCAAGCATAAAAAAGACACCTGACTCAAGGGATGACTCAACAGTGTCCCGTGTACACCTAACAGAGAACAAAGCAAAGAAGCAACATTTAATTGTATCTTTAGGTATTTTTGGTCACGTGCTTTCCTTGAATTTATGAAAAAGCCAAAGATGACACTTTGACAGGCATAACATAGTATTTTCATATCAACAAGGTGATTCCCAAAGAGCTGTTATCAAAAAGCTTGGGATATCTCACCAGGATGTTAAGTGTGTCCTTAAGAATTTTGAGGAAATCAAACAAATAGACGACAAAAAAAGGAACAGGGCTACAAAATTGACCTACAACAGATAAACAGTATCTGAAAGTCATTTCCTTAAGAAATAGGAAAACGTGCAGCAAAGACCTGACACAGGACCTGAGAGGTGCATCTGACCCATCTACTGATACCTCATCGAAATGGTCTCATTGGAAGATTGGTTGTCAAGAAGCTATTTGTAAGCAAGAAAAACAAGGAGACAAAAATTGAGGTTTGCCAAATTACACAAGAACTGACAAGAAAGATCAGTGGCAACAGGTCTTATGGAGTGATAAATCCAAATTTGAAATTTGAGAAAGGTAAACAGTAAAAGTCTGCAGCTGACTGTAAAATACAATAGAGGCTCTGTCATGGTTTGGGGCTGCATTTCAGGCAATAGTCCTTCAAGAAGCTATGAAGACAGTTCATGCTATGTTGGATAATAAAAGGAGATCATACCAAATGTTGATTTTTCAAGCCCATTAAATTGTACAAACTTAGTTTTTGCCTTGTATTGTGCATCTCCATTTGTTTCATGTTTTGCGCCGCACCCATTTCCCATTTTCCTAACAAAAAAAACCTTTCCACATTATTGTATACTGTAATTATACCTTTTATGGTATGTGTCATACAGATACTGTATACCTGTATAGGGTTTTGCTGTCTTATATTATGCAAACAGAAAAAAAAAGAGAAAAGAAAATTTCCATGATACATAAAGATATACCCGATGCTACACAGGAACATTCACACTTATGTTTGCTAAACTAAAATTACCCTACACATGTTGAAAGTAGTAATTTGATCCCTTTAGCTTATTACACTAGAAAAAGGAGCCATAAAGTTAAAAAAAAGAAAAGAGCATGTTGTAACAAAGTGGGTTCAAAATGGTAATATAATGAGTCAGTCAGGTTTGGCTGTTCGCAGCAAGTAGCCTAATTATCATAAATTGTTTATATGCAAAATGTGTCTGAAGCCAAGAATTAACAAGCTGATGAATGGGCACAAACAAGCCCTGACCTTGCTATTACAATCCATCAAAAATAGATAAGTGTGTGCACATGCTTGTGTGTGTGTTAAATCACTAGCATGAATCTGATGCAACTTGGCTAGTAATCCCAACAGAATACATGCAATCGTTTTTTCCTCTTTGCATTTTACTTCCAGGTTCTGTTTGTTTGCATGTATTTCCTAACAGAACTCACTGCTTATTGTTATCAAAGCACAGACCTGATAAATTAACACCTCAAAGGGTTCTTTAACCAAAGATATGAAGCTAAGATGCCTGTCTGTTGCTTAGTACTGCCAGGTGAAGAGTGAATTTATAAAAGCTGGAAATCTGAAATCTGATCTGTGAGTGTATTGAGACTGAAAAGAACTGTGGCAGAAAGCCAAAATCATCAGCTATACAACTGCACTTCTTGGTTTCCATCATCCATAGCACCTAATTGACACACTGCACACAGGCTTGTATGATGTGTGATTTCGCTTGCCTAAAAAGAACAAGTTGAATTCAAGTCAACGAGCAGAAACAATCCAAGGATCACTGATAGAAGAAAGGATTTACCAGAGCCTAACTGCAAAAGTAAAGTTTGTGTTAAATTTATAATGCTGAATGGAGCACTCAGTGAATCACATCTCTCAAAATGGTACTAAAATGATTTTATAGTGTGCTGTGTATAATCATAAGGTTTGTAAGAGACAAGAATAAAATAATACACAGATCAACAACTCAACACAATGCATTGTCAAAGGAAATAAATACACATACCTTCTCTATACTGGCTTCTTGTAATTTTGAGATTGTTTTTAAATTTTACTTATCACTTTTAAAGCATGTTTTGATCTGGCTCCAGGCTACATAGCAGATGTGTTACCCCGATATCAGCCATCTTACAGCCTTAGATCCTCAAGTGCTGCCCTCCTGGTGTTTCCAAAGTCAAGGCTTAGAATATCCTTTTGAATAACCCACCTGAGTATATAAGTCTTGGAAAATCTGTGACTTGTCTCAAATTAATTCCAAAAAACACATTTTCATAAACTTGCTTTTATGTGATGTTTGCGCTCTCTTTCTTGTTCTTTATTTTGTTGTTATTTGTGTATCTTTTTTGACTGTCTTGTGTATTTTGTATGCAGTGTTTTTCTGTCTCTTAACCTCAGTTTAATTTTACAGTTTTATTTCTGGCCATAACCTCTGGCTTTCTTTTCAAATTTCTACTTGTACTTGCCTCTGAAAGCACTGTGCAAATTCTGTTTTTGAAAGGTGCTTTAATTATTCAGTGTACACCTAGTTTGCCTGATTTTTGATTTCCTTCACTCTTTTTATTTGCAACCATTTGCACATCAGAAATCATAACTTATCAGAGTCTAGCAACATACCTACAATCCAACCTGAGCAAAGGGAGTTAGACTAACAGAAAACAATTAACAATAGTTCAAAGGTTTAAATACTGAACATGTTTCTACCAGCATGTTGTTCACCCTTGTTGCACCTTCTGTGCGGTGATTGCCGAATTTTGGACCCTGGATTTCCTCCAGGTATTCAAGACATCCCCCACACCAGCAGAAAATAATGTATTGTGACTCATTCTGTCATTTCCCATCACTGTGTTTCTAACCCCAGAACTAGAGTTGTTGTGCAATACTACTATAAACCTAATTATCAGTAATCACACTTCTAGCCAGATAAGAGTCGGAGCTATAATTCTTCCACAGGTTTGAACAAGCTTGCCCAGAAAGGCATTAGTGCATAATTAATGGATCTACAGGGAATAATGTGCTGTTAAATAACTGTGGGGGGAAAACACAAAGTAATCTAACAGAATCACAAAATGTTCAGTTCTCCTAATCAAGTGAATTTGCTGTATAGAATTCTACTTAGTGCCTGGAGTAATACCACAGAGACCATGGCTTCTGTTTCACCACATACGCTTTATTTATTTATCTTTTAAAAGGGATGATGTAGCGCAACACTGTAAAGAAAACTGTATAATATTTTAATGCAAATTATTTAATCAAATCACCATGACTCACATTTTATGCTTTTAACCATAAAATTTTTTTTAACCTAAAAGCACTTACGCTACATATATCTACATAGTTTCTTCTATTTTTGTTCTATTAACACTCAGTTTTTTTATTCTTTATCCTCAAGCCTACTCAAGTTCTTTTGTCTTCAGTACTTTCAACAGAATTACAGAGAAACACAATGAAGATGGAAAACTGAGAGCCAGAATGGTGAGGAAAGATTGAAGAGGAGGTGCTATTAAATGACAGAGAGGAAGCGAAGGGTGGCGTAAAACAGACACTTCACGGACAGCAAATCCCAAGGAGTTTTACTCAATTAGCTTAGAAAGTTTTTGTTTCAAAGTCAAGAGTGTCACCTGGGAGCCGAAGACCAATTCAGAGACCTCTAAACACGGCAGTGTGCCAATTTAAGGTCCTAACCACGAGGTCAGAGAGACAGGAGCAAGGAGCCAGCGAGAGGGAGAGAAGGAGAGAGACGTTAGAAGACGACAAGGCTTTTTTGCACACACACACTTCTACTTTCACACTGATTTTATAAAGGTCAGTCCCCATGAGTACCTGTCTAGGAGATTCAAGTGTCTACTCTGCTCTTCTCAAAGCCTTAATGCTATCCTCTCTATCTCCCTCACACACAGACACACACTCCCAGTAGAACAGGTCAGCTCATTCCCTGAATGAATCAGAGGCTGTCTGATTTTTTCTTTTTTCCTCTCACCTGCATGTCTTTCTCTCTTTGTGACTTTGCATCTCTGTTTGTGCCTTCACTCCTCTCTCTCTATCTCCACTCGACTCCTGCAAGCTTCTTTTGTTCTTTCTGTCTCTCGTTCCATCTACTTGCTTCTCTGCCTTCGTCTTACTTTACTCCTTGCAGTTAATCTGAAACGCTCTTCACCCATTCTTAAACTTGAAATACTTTTTTGGCATAAAAAAAAAACAACTACAAAAGAACCAAAAACGCTTTCAATTCAAGAGTAGGCTACAAGTAGAAAAATATCACTGTCTAGTTGTATGTGACTTTCAGCTGCATTTTTAATATCTAATCAAAATAATAATGACCACAATTTACGGTAAATGAGCAGGAAAATGAACAGTTTACAAACCAAAAGTGAAACTTTAGCAACTAACAGAAAAGAAGTTAAGGGTCTTTTTATATTTAAAAGGCTTATTTGAGTCTATGCGTGCATGTGCACGTGTGTATGTGTGTGTTCATAAATGTTAACTGATGAATCATCCTAACTAAAAAGTAAAATAAAAAAGTTCAACATTATGGATAAAAAATGATTTCCTTTCTTGCAAATATTTATATAAAATGATTGGTATCAGTCTTTCAAGGCCTTTACATTAAGTATGCAGGTGGTGCTCATCAGTCTGACTTTGCCCAAACATTGCTTTTTAAAAGGAAGAGCTACTCTGGCTACTCTCTGGTAAAAAAAAAACAAAAAAAACAAAAACAAAAACTAACTACCATGATCATCACTATTTAATAATGTTGTATATTTATTGTTGTGCGCTTCCCCTCTTTAATATATAGAAAAAAGTGAAGTCAAGGCAATTAACTGTCATGGTGTGTAGGTTATACATAGTGTGAGAAATGTGATGAAGAGGGCCCAAGATCCTTACACAGGATGCAGGCAGGAATTAACCAAAGAAAGACATTTATTTAGAAAGTCCTGATTTTCTGTCTTCTTTCTCAGAATTATGAAAAAAGTCAGAATTCTGACTTTATTGAACCCTCCAACGCATAGTGAGAGCTGCAGAGAGGATCATTGGTGTCTCTCTCCCCTCCCTCCAGGACATTTACAGCACCCGTCTCACTAAAAAAGCCCTTTGCATAGCGGCTGATCCCACGCACCCAATGCAAAGCTTCTTCAAGCTGCTGCCGTCAGGGAGGAGACTGCGGAGTCTCCAGGCCAGGACCAGCAGACTGAAGGACAGCTTCATCCATCAGGCTGTCAGGAAGCTAAACTCCCTCCCGATTCTGCCCCCCTCTCCCCTCTTCTCCACCACGGAACTCTGTCACACACACACACACACTCACTCTCTGACGCACTCACTGGCCTGCTCCAGTCACTTTGTGGAGCATTGGACTGCCATTACCTCATAAGACTTTGTTGTTACACTATCTCTTACCGTACACTACTAAATCTCCATTTGCACTATTTGCCTATTTTGCACCACTATGCCTTCTTACTTGAATATTGTATATTGTATATTGCATAGCTTTTTTTTTTTTTTTTTTTTTTTTTTTGTTATACGTAAAATTGTATTGTATTTATTTAAATTTTTACTTTTTAATTATTTTATTTGCATTTTTCTAATCACTAGGGTTTGAGAGTAACGCAATTTCTATTCTGTGTATGTCCTGTACATGTGGCAGAATTGACAAATAAAGTTGACTTGACTTGACTTGTCTGTAGGTTTTAATATCAGGTTTAATGTAGACATGAAAATGTAGTCATTCTTGTCATCTTGGTAGAAAATATAGTTTGTGATATTAGTAATGTGATATCATTACTTTAATTGGGAATAGTTGCCCCAGTAAATTTACATCAAACTACAAGAACATCTTACAGGTGGAAGTCTAAAACTGAAGGCACAGCTAGGTAATATCATTACAACAAGATCAACTGGTAGCATACTGTATTTTCCGCACTATAAGGCGCACTTAAAATCCCTTAATTTTGTCAAAAATCAACAGTGCGCCTTATAATCCGGTGTGCCTTATGTATGAATTCTGGTTGTGCTTACTGACCTCGAACCGATTTTATGTGGTACACGGCGCTCAAAAATCTGTCAAGAAATGTTTTAGTATGACTTTGGTAAGCTACGAAGCTGCACCGCTTAATGGATTGTCAGAGCATTACGGCTACCGTAGTCAGGAGCCTCGTGGAGTAATCTGGGTCCAAAACTCCGTCAACTTCAGGTCCCAAAGTCAAACGAACACTGCGGCATCACTCAGAGTTAAACACTGTCTAAATTCTTTCATCTTTAATAAAATGATCAGCGTTGCTGCTTTACCAGGTGTAACAACTAAATTTAACATCCAGGCATCCATGAAAACAGAATTTATTAAATTTAACGGAATTAAGTTAGCAGGAAGTTAGCTCACTAGTTTCTACCTAAACATTATATAGCATGTTCTGACTGAGAGATTTCTGAAAAAATTAAAACGTACAGCTCAGCTATCACTTCCAACATAAATGTAGAAAGGAAAGTAAACAGCAGTGACGTTTGTAGGGTTACTGAAGTTCGGCTAGCTGGTATATAATGATGTGCTACGTGATTGCTAGCGACACAGCTATGTTAGCATAACATAAACAGTGACGCTGGAGGACGAACGCTAACTTTTTTCCACTCGATAAAAGTTCCCAATGCTGTAAACAGACCAAACTTCAGTCAGGAGAATTGAGATAATTAATCCACAATACAAGGTTAGTCATTAATATACTGCAACAACACAGGAATGGAGGAGCTGCGAGAGAATTCAACATTGATTAATCAATGGTACGGAAGTGGAGGAAGCAAGAAGAATGAGTTGAGTAAAATTTAATCTGATTTTTTTTTTCCGTTTAATGCACCTTATAATCCGGTGTGCCTTATGGTCCAAAAAATACGGTATTTGGGTAGCTTATGGGTGGATAAACAAAAGTGAAGCAGGTTTACAAAAAAAGGGTTTTAGCTGTGAATATAACCTGAGGTTAAGTATATTAAAGTGGCATAAGTAAGCCAGTTCTCCATGGTTTCAGATAGAGATGTAAAAATTCACTCCCAATTCGTTCTGGGTTTCTGCTAAGTGTATGCTCACTAATAAGACATTTGCCAACCTGCTAAATGTACTCAGTGCTGTCTTCAGTGGTTACTGCTGCTGATGCTGTACACATGACTGAAAGATCACTCAAATACACCCACACTGAGTTTTCCTGTTCTTCTGGCAGGTTGAAGATTGATGCTGCAGCATTATGTTAATGAGCATCTCTGCTGTCCAATCACACGCTTCACTGACCAAGAGACAGGCAGATGATGTGGATGGGAAATCAAAAGAGAATGGTGAGGTATAAGTAAGAGAGAGGAAAAGAGCAGCATGGCAGAAAAGTGTAGTAAAGTAGACAGATAAAGAGAGCAGTCATGGTGAGAAAAACACTACGGCAGAGGTTTGCAGGCATCCTGCATTTCGAGGAATTTCCATCAACATTATATCAAAAAAATAACTGAAGTAATATATTAAGAAAATCATTTGATTAAACAGGCCTTCGGAATCATGTATTATGGTTTGAGTTGCATATTTGACCTGGGAGACCACATCTCTTGTACGTCTCCTTGTGGAGCACATTAGACATCAATTTCTGGATAATACACTGGATACACTTTCCATAATTCATGACTTTAGAAATTTTGAATCTGATAATAACCTGACCTCACAGGAAGAGTAAAATACAAGCTTTGGGAACACTTTATAATAGCTACTGTTATTAAATAGGAACTTGACAGGTAATTAAACTTCTCTTAAAAGATAATTACAAAATTACACAATGGAATGAGATCGGTTTATGCACCAAAACTACAGTGTAGGATTTAACAAACCATGCTTAAAATCTACTCATCCACAACCTTAAAACTGGACAATGGAAAATTTTGCTTAAAGGGTGCATACTGTATTAAAATGGGGTCCTGCCATGGCACAGATACCACAGTACACCTTCATCCATCTCTGTGTCCAACAGTTTTAGACACACGGCAAAAGAAAGTCTTGATGTTATAATTCCATATACAATAAATAATATAATTATTTTAAATTACCCAAATGTAATTATTGAATAAACAACTGATGGCGTAACTAATCATTCAGAAACATTATTAATTATCATTAATTAATTATTATATATTTTGTTTGTTTATTTTGTGAATTAAAATGTATTAAATTACAGATTACAAATTACTATTTCAAAAATGTTCACGTGTTTTAAAGGTTACCAAAACAATGTGTTTATGTGTGAGCCGTACCTTTTTCTCAGCCTCCCGTTTGGCATATTGCAGCAGCATTGGCTCTCCGTGTTTCTGATAGTATGCTCTCTGACAGCGGTCTGACAGGGCCGGCTCATTAGGAAGAAAGTTGCTGGCCCACACCTATATGAAAGCAGAACGCTGATTATGATCATGATGATGATGATGGAGATGACAGATGGAAAAACATAGAATATAGAATAACTTAATATATATATATGTGTGTGTGTGTGTGTGTGTGTGTGTGTGTGTGTGTGTGTGTGTGTGTGTGCGCGCGCGCGCGCGCATGCGGTTACACTACAGTGTGTTTAGATAATCAAAGGGTTATTAAGTGAATCTACCCACTTTTTCCCCACTGCCCTGATTCCAAATGACCACATTACATTTGCTATTTAATAGGGTGATTTATCAATATCACTCAATCAATAAATGTTTTACAGATGCAGAATTCAAGCTTTCAAAACACTTTCTTTTCTTTCAGGCTTCTCATATTGATAAATGGGTTTTCCCCTGCAGCCACAGGCTTTCATTTATTTCAATACAAAGTAAAAATCAGTTCCCATACACTAAAACTTAATTAAGACAGGTACTTTATCAATGTGAAAAGCACTGACTGGCCCTGAGAATGTATTTTCTCGATGTGCTCCCCAGTCAGAACCTTTTGTGAACCCGGTTTGGTTCACAAAAATAGATTTGGACTATTGTGACACCCTTCTCTCTGCCTCCAATAAAGTTCTTGTCTATTCTTAATGAAATCTGGCCGACACCTGGGTCTTCATCTGAGGCACTCAGTGGGTCTAGAAAGTTTCTGTTGGAAAAGAATTACTTGCAAGTCATAAGATCCTATTGCACATGGGCTCAAAATTATCTACTGCAGTTGAAACAGTTGTTACACATTAGAAATCTGCTGTTCTGCTACTGTCTAAGCTCATCACACGCAACTAATCAAATGGACCAAGGCTGTGTTTCAAATATGGTGCCAAATGCTTATAATTATAATCTATTGACATTTGTTGGGCTTTTTGCTTAATTTGTCGACAACTACCAATCAAGAATTGGAGCTCTAAGGTTTAAGACGTATGTGAATAAACTCTCTAGTGAGTAAGGAAGTAAATAAGAAAGTGAATTATAAGGAAACACATAGTGAAAATACTCCAGGAAAATAATTTAAAGTTAGCAAAAATGACAAATCTCTGTCATTGCGACACCTGCATTTTTTTTTTGTCTACTCTACTGTGCTTGGGATCACTGCCCTGTTACATTACCCAGTTTTGGGCAAGCCTTAGCTCTCAGACAGCCTCACATTTGACTCATGAATATTTTGGAATACAGAAGAGTTTGTGGTCAACTCAATGACTGAAAAATCTAAAGTTTTGTGGTTTGTACAAATGCAACTTTGCAAATCTAAGATGTGCTGTCATGTTATTTTAAGAACAAGCATGGCTTGTTTGTCTTCTAAACAAGCCATGCTTGCTTGGTACTTTTCTATTTGTGCCCTTGGGAATTTTAATATTTAACATGCTAACTGAAGCCTGTAGATGAGTTTGAAATGTAGCTTTTAATTTTTCACTGGGCACTGCACAGTCTGACATCTGACATCCATTCCTGGGAAAATTGAGGCATTGTTTTAATGTTCCAGACCAGCCAAACCCAATACTGGTTCTCCCAGAGGTGTCTTCCTATTCAAAGGGAGTTTTCCTTTCCAATGTTTCCAAGTGCTTGCTCATAGTCCTGTGAAACCTTTTTTTTTTGCTTTGTACACACAAAATTAAATTCTTGTGATAATTGCACCTGGCAAGAAAAATAAAATAAAACAACTGTCTTGATCGTTAACAGAGACAAACAAATTGTTCAAACTTTGCTCTCATCAACCACCAACTGGCATTCCCCACCAGGCTATGTTTACTCTAAATGAAACAATGGTATTATCTCTGATTGAGAAAGTGAGCATCCCTGGAGAAAATGATGCTGCAACATATTCATGCAAATTTATGAAACAAAAGTATTTTTTTGGTTTCACACTATAGTTCAGCTGCATTCTGGGAAGCTTTATATGGATAATAGTGAGCATCAGACCAGACATTTGCATTACCCATGCAAAATATAGGATTTTAATGGCTGTAAAAGCAGTGCCAAATAACTCAACTTGACAGTGCACGTTAAATGATTGCCTAAGACAACTGTTACTGAGGTTTTGAATGAGGCACTGTATTTAATTTGGGGTTTGTTAAGAACATCACTGCCTCCCTACATATACTTGTGCTCATTAGTGTGGATGCAGAGTAGACAATGCATTGTATATTCATCCTCTAAAGACTGAAAACTTCACCAGAATATTGATTAGGTATGTGGCTGCTTTGTGTGCATACGTCTGTTCTTTTAAGGTATTTCTTTCTACTACGGTGATCTTGCTTTCTAGTGGGATGTCTTTTTTAATATTTGTCAATTTTATTGGAATCTTTTAGGTCTTCCATAGTGTTCTGAAATCGAAAATAACATATTTGTGTCAGGCATCAGGAGTAGATTTTCCAGTTAAATCATTCCACTATATGATGAACAGAGTAATAACCGGAGGCATCCTCTGATGCTTTAAACACCACCGCTTTACACTGTGTTGGAGATTCCTTTCTGATTTCAGACTTTTTTTCTTTTTTTACCCATACTGTAGTGCAGGGATAACACAGTGACAGATTTGAACCTGTCAACCTTTCCTGCTTTGAATACAGAAATTTTAGGTGGAAATGCAAAATGGTTCCTACTGAGTGCAGGCTGGAGCTTTCATGTTCTCACGGTGCCTACGTGGCTTCTCTCTGAGTATTCCAGCTTCCTCCCACAGTTCAAAGACATGCATGTTAGGTTAACTGGTGATTTAAATTAACTGTAGGGATGAATGTGAGCACAAATGCTTGTCTGTCTCTCTGTGTTAGACCTGCAACAGACTGGATAGGATCCTGGGATAGGCTCCATAGCCCTCACAACTCTGAATTGGGTATGTGGAAGGAAATAGATGGATGATAATCAAGATTTTCTTCTTCCCTTTCAGTCAGTTCTGCTGACCTTGCCCAATAGTTGTCATATTAACATGGGTTTGGATTTATGAATAATACTTAGCATGTAATAAAACAAATGCAATAAAGTAATACTTTTAAGCAGCTGGAAGTTATTAATGTTTCCTGGCATGTTGCCTCAAGCTGCGATAAGACCCTTTCCACAATCACTGCTGTAGAAACTAGATTTATGTTCATATTAATGGCTTTTGGCTAAAGGCTGCACCATGCTTTTTCAAGCATGACCCTGGGAAGGCAGAAAGAAACAGACTTTGTTGTGTTTTTATTAAATGTGCACATGCTGTTTATCTTCATACTTCCCGGTACGTGTAGATACATACATGCCTGCCAACATCTGCAGTTTTGGGTCTATTTGTACACCTGTGTTTTGTGTACATTAATTAATGGCCAACAGGAGACTGCTAATTCTTAAAGAGAGAAAATTAAAGAGAACACAGACAAGAAAAACAAAGAATGTAATTACTCTGGCAAGATAAAACTTCTGAAAAAAAAGGTATTATCTTTTACTGCAAATAACAACATCATCATGGCTTTTACTTCAGCTTCCAAGTATAACATCTGAAATAAAATATATACTCTGGAAATAAATATTAACTCAATGAATATCTGGTCCTCACGGTCAATTCGTAGCACTTTGCAAAATTAATTTTCTATATTCTTTGGACTGCTTACATAAAAAAAATTATATCACTATTCCAGAGGCATATGTTTTCCTTCCTCCACTTACATAAAAATACATAAAGCTCTTTTCCTTTGAGACCAAAGTTATCAGAAGCAATGCTGCCTCCAGAACATGATTAACATTTTCTGTTGATTATTCTTCAAAGTCTTAGATCTACCCTTCGTATGTGTTGGCCTGGAGGGGTTGCCTGGCTGTACACATAGACGAACACACGTTTAAACCACTCTTTTCTTGGACTTTGATGTCTAAAGCAAGGGAAATCTAGTCTGCAGGAAAATCCTAAATAAATAAATAATAAACATTTTCAAAAAGCCCCACCAAAGACTGGATCCAGGTTTGATTCTTGATCTTTATAACAGACATGAAAAACTAAATACATATGTGTCCTTTTTATCTATTTACAGTAATGGAAGTGTATTATAGAAATTTGGTGTATAGAAAGTATACGTATCTTCAACAAACTTGGATTATTTCTATTACAACCCTGTTATTTTGAGGTTGCGTACTGCC
This sequence comes from Aulonocara sp. 'chitande type north' Nkhata Bay, assembly GCF_057382095.1. Classification (NCBI taxonomy): domain Eukaryota; kingdom Metazoa; phylum Chordata; class Actinopteri; order Cichliformes; family Cichlidae; genus Aulonocara; species Aulonocara sp. 'chitande type north' Nkhata Bay. Next base: position 39,009,161 of record NC_141350.1, read on the forward strand.
ATCTGTTGGTCATTTCTATATTTCAGAAAATAGCAGCTGATTCAGATTCTATTATGGTTTTGCTTCTATCTGTGTAGTGATGAGCATATTATTGATTTTATTTATTATTTTTCATTGATTGCCAAAAGGGAAGAAACTAATCAACTAAGCCAATAGAAATCCTTTTAATAAAGCTTAAGAGTTAAGAGGGTGACATCAGCTTTGTTTTCAACACATTATTTTAACTATGCTTTTAAAAAAACATAGGAAAATCAACCCAGCGGTGTTTATCAGAGCTAAAACATCTCTATGATTTTGTCTCTGTTGTTTGCTCAACATCACACAGTAAGGTGACAGTTTGACAGGAAATGCCTCCCTATTTCAAGTTTTAGTTCTGCCTTATTAAAAGGCAGGAAAATATGAGCACAAGAAAATAGCAAAGCTGTAAGGTGTGATTTGTCTTTAGAAAAAGTAATAAAGGAAGAAATGACCGACACACAAATACAGAATTGTTGATAATTTCTGGATGAAAAGTCAATTAACAGCTTCTGTGCTGAGGCTTGTCTGGCTCAAAAACTTTTATATGAAAGCTTTGCTGTTGGGGTTTTTTTTTTTTAAATCACTTCTCATCTTCATTGTCATAAACTGATCGCTCAGATGTGCAAATTGGACCAACGAGACAGATTTGTATTGCAAATGTGTGATAAGAGAATTTAAGGTTTTGATGCTGCAACATGAAAGTAGCTGGAATGAGTGTATGTATATATTCTTGCACTTATTCTCACTGTGAGGACATTTCATTTATCAATGAAGATGAAAAGTTTGTGGGAAATTAGATCCAGCATTGTTTTAATTGCCCTTTCTCACATGTCGCACACAAGAGGAGATTACTACTGAAATGTGAGGTCGCTGCCAACACAGAGCATGCAGAAGGAAGGACAGACTATTCTCACATGGCCACAATCAGACATCACACAGACTTTCTGCTAGGAAGCTGGCAGGTTAAAGACAGTTTAATGGTCGATTCAACTCATTATGACATTTGCATTCTAACAAGCATCACCATGACTGCAGTGCATATGCCAAATCAGGTAATGTGTGCATCGCTTACCTGGCAGTGAGGATGTGGATTTGAACAACCCATCATAGCACCCTTATTCTCGAAGATCTAAAAACAACAGCAGCAACAACAACAACAACAACAACAACAAAGCAGCAGAAGTTAACACAGGATTTAGATAGCTGTTCTTATCTAAACAGCATGCATTTTCTGGGCTGGATTGGTTGACACCAAGTATGAGTATCTGAGTATTAGGTGTTATATGAATTTCCATATCTAAGGAATTATGACAAAATGCTGAACTGAAACAAAAGGTGTATTTTTTAGTTGGGTCCAAATAAGTGTACATCCTACAAATGAACAAAAAAAAGCTTCCAAAAATATTATTTAATATTTGGCATGTGGCACATTTGAAGTTAGACATCTTGCCCATGTCCTGCTTTATTTGAAACAGCTGTTTGAATTTGTGAATTTGACCGGAGGCGTCATTAAAATTTTATGTGATCCAATAAAATACATATTAACGTGAAAAACTAGAGACGGCAGAAAATTGAAGGATTTGTGACAGGGTAAAAAGGTTAGCAGTTACAATTTTAGATGTATCCAGCCCTGGGAAAAATAAAATCAATAATGTGACTGTGTTTGTGTGTGTGTGCGTGTCAGAGAAAGTGAGAATATTGCATACCTGAACCCATGGGTAAATAGTGCCTAGTTCCTCAACAAGCTCCGCCCACTTGTCTATCACATTTACAACCTCTTCTTTTTTCATGAGAGGGAGCGTGACGTCTGACCAGGGATGGAAGCACATGACCTTACTGAGGAAGGCATTTAAAAATGAAAAAAAAGAGAAAAAGAGGAAGGAAAGGTGGTTATTGGTGTTAAAAGACTGAAACAGAATCTAACACTTGCTGAATTAATTAACCAGGATCAGCTTCTCAAAATTAATTAACATTAATAACTTAACACTGCACTACCAAAAAGAAAAACAAAACAAAAACAAAAACAAGAAAACCTATTACGATGCCTATAATAACAGCAAATTTGAGTCTTCAGAAATTTTAGCCTGCACACCAGAGGGTAATGTCATAGTGGCTTAATCGATCTTCTATCCAGGCAACAGTCTACGCACTTACAGTAGCATTAAATGCAGATAAGACGGTGGAAATGTCACTAGTTTTTTATAGGGATTTGGGGTGATGTGTTCCTTTTGTTGTTAGAGATTCATTTAAGACACATTACATTGTTGCTGTTGCTCTTCTTGTGAATAATAAGAATTGAATGATGTCATTGTTTTAGTATAAAACAGACCCTTGCTCTGTTTTTGAATTTCCTGGTTAATTAAAGCAAAGTGATAATCTGGGGGAAGGTAAAAGTCATTGCTATGCACTTCCCATAAACTGCCTGTCAAATACAGCTACATAGCCTTTACTTTTGATTTTCTGTTGACTCTCACATTGGCAGGGCCCTGGGGTTCAGTTGAAAAATTACTGCACATAAAAGCAAAGCTGACATTTTGCTCCTTTTAGATTTAGATGAATGTCACAAACAGACATGGATTACAACTACTGGTTGAGTTCAATCTTGTTTTTAAGAGGTAATATTATAAAAAGTGAAGTCAAATAGTCAGTGGAAACAGAATGGAATTGGTCTATGAAAAACAGAGCCAAATAACTGAACACAGAGTAATAACCCTAAAAAATGTCTGCAGGAAAAAAGACAATGGAAATAAATGCTGATGGATATGTGAGAAAGTGAAGGTGCCATTAATGAATTGTGTATTCTTCATGTTCACTATATAAGTTAAACTACCTCACCTGGCAATAAAGTCTAAAGTCTAGATTTAAACTACGGTTCAAAATAACTAACTAACTAACTATATATATATATATATATATATATATATATATATATATATATATATATATATATATATATATATATATATATATATATAATGTGAATTCTATGACAGCTGTGAACAACTATTTGCGTTATTTTTAGAGAGTCTTCCTTTGTGCAACCAAACAAAACAACCTTTTTAAGCAACCAAAATAGTTGTCACAACTATAACATCGTATGTTACATTTAATGAGCCAGACTCCTAACGATAATAAAGGTTTATTCAGCTAAGAAAAAAAAAGAAAAAACAAAAAAAACAAAAAGCATGAGCTTGGTTAACAATGGTTTATCAACTTTGCACAGATGTTAAGTGTGTGTGTGTGTGTGTGTGTGTGTGTGTGTGTGTGTGTGTGTGTCCGCACATGTAGTAGTGGTGACTTCAAGAGGACATGTCTCCATGTGTTTGCTTTCAGGCTTATCTATAGTAGCAAGGAAAATCAACTTGACTGTCAGAGTGAGAATAATGAAATTTCTATCAACAGGCAGGCTCTTCTTGGGCCCAAGCAGCTAGTGTGTGATCAATAATTGAACACGACTTTGGTGTTTACGCTCTGAGCAAAACTGAATGTTGGTTTATACATTGTTCATGAGAAGGCTAATAGAGCAGATGGGAGCTGGGTGTTTCCAACATGAGTCACATTTACACAGATATATGAGGGCAGTTAACCATAAAACTGAATGATTCAAGTTTGAGGTCAAAACATCTTTAAAGTGTATAGTTAAGTTTAAGAAAATAGTAGTTGGGGTTAAGACTAGTTTAATTTTCCATTAATGTGGTATGGCATGTGGTTGCTTTCAGATCACCATACAAAACCATCCATCCATCCTCTTCCGCTTATCCTTTTCAGGGTCATGGGTGGGGGGTTGTTTAGGCATTTTAACCAACTTTTGTAAACAAACAGCACAAATTAAACATCTGACACAATGAAGCTGATAGAAAGCAAAAAGTCAGAGGATCACTGAAGATATCAGCACTTGCTATGAGAAGAGCAGAAATTTTATTTATATTTCCAACAGCAGTTTTTACTGTGCACCAGTTTGACCAGCTCATCAAACCATGTAGCGCAGCTAACACAACATCAAGCAACTGTGAGCTTTCTCTTTTAAAACAGTTTACTTTGGGCTCTGTTGTAAAATGTCAAAAATAATTTTTTTAATGCATGAGGTCCTGTGAAAAATTAAATACATCCGTATTGCTTCTATAGGAATTAAGGGGGTGAGTAACAGCCAGGTGCTGCTAATAAAACACGCTTGATTAATTGATCTTCCGCAAATGTAATCACCTCTGTAAAAGCAGATGTTTGGGCAGATTGCTGGCCTGAAGCATTCAGGTGTTTGTTAACACAATGCAATAATGTTCCCAGCAGTGGATGTTCCAGCAAGTTCACCCTAAGGTCAGACCGTGCAATGTTGAGACAAATTGCAAAAAAAAAACCTAAGGGGTACTTATCAGACTACTCTACATGTTAAATGTTCATTACAGCAGAATTACAAAAAGACTGAACAAGTCTGGCTTGTTAGAAAGGGTTGCTATGAGAAAGCCTCTTCTCTTTAAAAAATATAGCAGTATAGCAGGAATATATAGAAGTGTAAAAACCAACAATCAACACAACAACTGTCAAGCACGGTTTGCTTTCCAGCCACAGGACCCGGGTACATGGCAGTCACTGAGCTAACCTTGAACTCCTCTGTATATCAGAGCAATCTAGAGTCCAATCTGAGGGCATGTGTCGGACATCTAAAGTTTGGGTGAAAAGGGGTCACATAACAGGACATTAGCAAATGAAAGACAAGACTCAAGGTGGTTGTAATGGTCCAGTCAAAGTAAAAACCCAAATGAAATGCTGTAGCATGACCTTAACAGAGCTGTGCTTAAACTAAATTGAGGGGTTTTTTGTTTTTGTTTTATTACTGTATACACAAGCTAGCTTTAAAGTAAATGAGTAATTAGATGGAAATTGTTGATTTCCAGAGACATTTTTTTCAAGAAATATAATCTTAAGTTACCTTAAATCTGACACAACAACAAAACCAGAACACCTAATTATCTCTTGAATCTTCCTTTTGCTTGAAGTTAAATTTAAGACAAAAAGACACCTGTACTGACAGCAAATTACACCATTAAATAACTATAATTATTGTAAGGTGTCAACTGACATTGCTTTTACTAAAAGTTTTAGCAAATTTCAAAGTCCTTCTTAGAAATATTCCTGGGCAGCTATACTTAGTTTTCCTAGAAAGGAAAACAAGACACTGTCAGATCTGTAAAATAAAGTGAGACCAATTTTTTGTCACCACAGTGCTGAGAGGGGTACTATGATAAAGTGTTAAAAACGTTCTTATTTCTTTTGTTGCACTACAGCTTTCTATTGCCTTCCGTGACCCAGATCCCCTAAATTACATTTCCAATTCTGCACTCCCCTCTAATTGGCACTGAACTTTGCTGCAGGGTACAAAGATCTACTTTATTTTTCACGTTTATTATTCTGTTAATATGGCCACAAAAGCATATACTGATCACAGATACACTAAAAGGAAAGCAGCAGCATGCTGGATGTGTGAACAAATATGAATACAACCTCACACTGCGAGCAAAATCACACACTCTCACCTAAATTGAGACAGAGGAAGAAAAGTACCCTAAAATGTACTATATTTTTTAAGTCAGTCACTGCTGTTTCTGTGCTTCATCACATTGCGAGTGTGGTAAGCAACACCTGACGGCCTCGACATCTGCCAGCACATGGGATTTAGAAAAAAAAAAAAAAAGCAGAGTCTTCAGTTTTCAACCAGCACAATATTTTTTGATTAAATCTATTATTCAGTAGTTATGCAACTCTGCTGTCAGACAGAATCAAGCAAGAATTCCCAGAGCACAGGATTGTTTGGGAATGTTACCTTCAGACTGAATATTATTTATGCAAAAATATCAAAAAACTCCAAAGCACTCTCTATTCATATAAAATTTAAATCCCTTTATTCTTGTTAGATTTAACCTTCGAAGGCAAATAAAGTTTATAACAAAGTAGTAAAATGCATTTTTTAAGAAAAATTTTACTTTGTTCTTATAGACTTAATTTGCCTTTGAAGATGTATTTATATTATCTGTGTGGTCTTTTTTGTCTGATTTGAATTGACTTTGGTGAATTTTTGGTGATTTTGTTGATTTCTGGGCTCTTACATCTGTCCACTCTTATTGGTTGAGTTTTACTTGTGGAATTTTCCACTTTCACCTTGAAGTTTGCTACTAGTAAAACACTCATTTTGTCTCTTATAAAGGCCTATATGCCACAACCTGTTGGAGTTTTAGGTTCATCTTTTAATATTTTACCCTGAAAGCGCTCCTTAAACCAATTTGACAATTATATATCTTTGATTCATAGCATAGCAAGAATCATGTGTGGCCAAGTACCCAGAGAGGGAAAAATGTAATCTGTGAATTTTTGAAATAGAAAATGCTGTGTATTGTATTATAGAAGTGTGCACTAACAAAGGATTTAGGTCTTTTTTAAGCTTCTCTGGAGATGTATAAATCCAGCAGCCAGTGTTTATTGAGCTGACTCCTGTTGTAAAACATTCTTCAGTTGAACTTTGTAGAATACAAGATACACCCAGGAATAGGCATTTTGAGCTACCGAAGGACATGTTATTTATCAGTGTGGATGGATTTAGGAAAATATCACTCATGCACCAAGGAGCTACAAACTAGAGTACTGATAAAACATCTCCATCTGCTGGTTGCACAAAATAACATCACTTTCTAATGTATGTACGGTGGCTTGGTGATTTTGTTTTGCTCAAGTTCAAGATGTCCTGAAAACAGGAAGCATGCAGTGCGTTGATGAACAAAATTAGCGTCATCTAATAGCTGATTATGATGAAGATGATGACAACAACGAATTAAGAGTTGCCTCAGCATGACTGCTCTGATTGCAGTCATCAGCTTAGATTTAATTAGTCATACATTTGAATGCATCATAATTTTGAAAAGGAACACTGATTAAGATGCATCGTGTCCTAGATTAAATTATAACTTACCAACTGCATATTAATTTATACTATGTATTATACATTTCATTATGAGCACTGCATTTCATACACATATAGATTGAGATATTAAGATTTGTTCTTACCAGACACCTCTTGCAGCTTTAGACTGAAATAATGGATCTTGGTCTGAACCTGAAGAACAAAACAACAATATATACTTTATCATATTTAAGTATTATAACCAAATAGCTAAAGAGCTACACGAAAGTCGAGTTTGCAAGAAAGAAAGAATTGCAGTTACTTGCTTAAATATTTTATTAAAAAGGTACTGCAGTTACTTCTCCTTTTCCTTACAGTATTTAGACTGCACTAGAACTCACCAGGGTCTGGAGCGTCAGGCTGAAGAGCGGGGAAGTCATTCTCAAACACAAAGGTACTGTCATAATCTGGATTCCCCTGGAGAAAAGCAGACAGTTGGAGAGATATTAGAAAACAGCAGACAAAAAACATTTTCTTTCAAAACCCAAGCAGAATGAGGAGTGAAGAAACCTCTTATTTGGAACTGCTGGCAATGTTACAGCGCAATTTAGCATTATGTATGATTGTTAATGTCTACAACATCAATAATAAATGGAGAGAAGAATAGATGAACTATCCACGACATTATCAATATGTTTTCCAATGGATGCCTTGTTTGTGGATTTACTACTTGTTGTGATCAGAACCAAAGAATGCTGTTCAATGCCTCTTCTCACCTTTCCATTTGCCCTTTTGTTCCCAGGACAAAGTGGGTTATTTGGGTCATATCTTGGTATGTGCTCCTCAGGTGGTCTTTCAACTTGACCTGCCCAAGGTCTCTTCATGCGGTGGGCGGACACAAGAACCCAGCTGTCCCTAAGAGGGTTGTAACGCAAGTGCTGGTGCTCTAAAGTTACACAAGACAAGTGATAAAATGTAACAAGACAATGTAATAACACACATACATTATTGAAACCACAGGCTTCAAACATAAGGCCCGGGGGCAAAAATTGGCCTGGCAAAGACTCCAATCTGGCCCCACTGGACAGTGGGGCTGATCAATTAATCGGATTTTAATCACGATTACGATCTGGGCTTTCAACGATCATTAAAAATGACTGAGCCGATTATTAGCCCCTCCCTCGTGCTTTACTCTCGCGCTGCTCCGTGTGGCAAATCGAGCGCACCTCTCTGCATTTCGAACACGTGTCACAACAATTAAGAGCAGCAGTCTCTATGGGCTCAAAATGTGGTCATAAATATTTTGTACTTGTAAATCGGTTTTGTACTTGTAAAAAAGATTTGTATGTGTAAAAAAGATTTGTGCGTGCGTAAAAAAGATTTGTATGTGTAAAAAAGATTTGTGCGTGCGTAAAAAAGATTTGTATGTGTAAAAAAGATTTGTGTGTGGACTTAGCCCAAAAAAACCCCTGCAAGTTACAAGTACGAATTTTGACCCTATTTTTCTTCCTTTAAGCTGATTGGTCAATGTCATGTCAATCACAAATTAAACAATCCAATCAGAGAACAGATGGGTTTGGCTGTCGGAGGGGCACTTTTTTGAACTGCAGGTCCTTGAAGGGTAATCTCTATATAAATATCCGATAGCAGTTAGGTCCCCTTACTTTCAGCAGCTGTTGAAAGGATAATGTTGTGGTATGTCAGTGGTTAGAAATACATTATTACTTTAGGATTAGTTTAACACAACGTCAGGGCTGACCCGGGACCATTGCTGTGAGTCACAGTGCGCAGCATAAAAGTCCTTTCACATCGGACGCAGGATGTGCTGCTAATGCTAATTGCTAACTAAAAGCAAAGGATCCAGAATTTGTTGCTGGCTGCTGAGCTCTGTGGGTTTTTGCAGCAGCTCTACCTGTACTAGATGCACCTGCTCCTTGTCGTTTTTACCTCTGACTTTATGTGAACTACAAGAGTTTGTGGGGTTTTTTTGCTAGTTCTTCAAATGTTCAAAAAAACCATGTATGCTAATTCATAACGAAGAAAGCTTTGTAATGAAGACTGTCATTTCCAAAGCACTGCCCCCCCCCCCCCCCCCCTGCGTCTGCAGCGCTGTTGAAAAGGCTGTGGAAGTCCCTGTATTAAACACGTAGTCCTGTGACACAAAAATCACCAAACTCGGACGACCACAGACTGTTTTCCTTCGTGGTGATGAAGGAAAACGCTGGGTTGGCATGTAAAAGGGCATTTATTCCCTTCAAAGACCTGCAGTTCAAAAAAAGCGCCCCTCCGACAGCCAAACCCATCTGTTCTCTGATTGGATTGTTACATTTGTGATTGACCACCAATTCACCAATCAGATGAAAGGAAGAAAAATAGGGTCAAAATTCATACTTGTAACTTGCAGGGTTTTTTTGGCTAAGTCCACACACAAATCTTTTTTACACATACAAATCTTTTTTACACACACAAATCTTTTTTACGCACGCACAAATCTTTTTTACACACACAAATCCTGATTTACAAGTACAAAACTGATTTACAAGTACAAAATATTTATGACCACATTTTGAGCCCATAGGTCTCCAACCTTTTTGCGCCACGGACCAGTTTATGCCCGACACTATTGTCATGGACCGGCCTTTAAGGTGTCGCGGATAAATACAACAGAATAAAACTAAAGAAAAAAAAAAATTATTCATAACACACATGAAAAGACCCAGGAAAACAGAGTAAACGATAAAAACGATAACAAAATAACGCTGAAAACCGATAAAAACCCTGAAAACTATACATTTCACACCTGAGCCTCAACTCTCGCGGCCCGGTACCAAACGACTCACGGACCGGTACCGGTCCGAGGCCCGGGGGTTGGAGACCACTGATTAAGAGGACCCGAGGGAAGCTCGGAAAGCTAAGCAGAAGTTATTTGGAGAGGAGAGTGACTGCCGCTGGTTGAAAAGAGGTATAAAAACTTCAGTGGTGTGGAAACATTATGGGTTCGCGGAGTCAGACGTGGATCAAGTAGACATAGTGTGTAAACTTTGCTACAATGTTGTAGCGGCACCACAAAGCAACACTGCAAAGTTCACTAAACATAGATGTTTACATTTTTCATTTATTTTTTATATTGCAAACATTTGCACTGTTATCAGTATTTGCACACTATTTTATTATTTTTTGACAATCTTTAAAGTCATTATTCAATACATTGTTGTTGTTAAATAAATATCGTCAAATAATCGAGATCTCAATTTCAGTGAAAATAATCGTGATTATCATTTTTGCCATAATCGAGCAGACCTACTGGACAGTTTTGGAAAGTGTGAAGGAAGGCATAAATCTTGGACTTTTAACTTTATTTTCATACGTTTCACAGCTTTAATAACAAAAAAACTCCCCTATGGGCCATGCTACACCAAAGGAATTAGGTAACAGATAGAAAATTAAATTAAACAACAGGAAGTTCCTTTTTGTTCAATAGAAATGTCTGGGTATTTTTTACAGTGGGTACACAAAAAAGGACATTTTCCATAAAAAAACAAAACAAAACAAAAATCTTTGTGTTTTATACTTTTTCAGTAATTTTACACATTTATTTCTTACAATTTCTTTAAATCACTACAGAAAAGGTTATTTACCATGTAGAAAAACGGTGATTTCCTTTGCCAGGAGAATAACCTCCTCCTAAACGTCAGCAAGACTAAGGAGCTGATCGTGGACTTCACTACAAAGCAGGCGAGGAATTACAAGCCCCTCGTCATCAGTGGCACGCCAGTAGAGAGAGTAGACAGTTTCCGATACCTGGGTGTCCACATCACTCAGGACCTGTCATGGTCCTGTCACATCAACACCCTGGTTAAGAAAGCCCGTCAGCGTCTCTTCTTCCTCAGAAGACTTAGAGACTTCCATCTGCCACTGAAGGTGCTCAAGAACTTTTACTCCTGCACCATCGAGAGCATCCTGACGGGAAACATCTGCACCTGGTTTGGGAACAGCACCAAGCAGGACAGACGAGATCTGCAAAGAGTGGTGCGCTCAGCCGAACGCATCATTCAACCAGAGCTCCCTGACCTGCTGTCCATCTACACCAAGCGGTGCAAGACCAAAGCTAGGAAGATTATGATGGACCTCTCCTATCCCAACAATGGACTCTTCTCACTGTTGAGGTCTGGGAAGCGCTTCCGCTCCCTTAAGGCCAAAACAGAGAGAATGAGGAGGAGCTTCTTCCCCCAGGCTATTCGGGCCCTGAACCAGGTATAGGACTGGACTCTCCCACACACATCACATCACTATAAGACTGGACTCTCACACACATCACATCACCACACGCACTCTGGTTTTTCTTCATGCACACTTCCTATAATTTATAATCTCTTTCTGCTACTTGCACATTTTTTTACTGTAAATTTCTAAGTTAAATCTGTAAATTTTGTAATAACCTGTAAATTGTAAATACTGTAAAACCACTGTCATTTAATGGTCGGGCATTGCATTGCACAGCTACAAGCATTTCACCTCATGTCATACTGTGTATGGTTGTGTGTGTGACAAATAAAATTTGAATTTGAAACTGCACTTTTTTCTTATATTAAAATATCTCAAGGTTTAATTTGTGTATCAAACTTTTTTACAGTGACAGATCAAAGTTGGGTGCATCTTACCCACGATGTACAATGAGTTTGACATTCCCGATTTAAACATTTACTATTACTTATAAGAAACACCTCAAAAAGCATTCAGGAGCAGGTTTTGTAGCTACAACATGAACTACAGGAACTACAGTCACAAGACAGCTGGCAGAGTCAGCATGTCTGTCAGGCCGACAGGGGAAAAAGTGCAGGGTACAACATAACTAAAGACTTTGTGTAAACTCCTATAACCTACCAGTGAATTAGAGTAGTGAACAAGCCCCGAAGCATGACTGAATGCATTTTAGCTTTAACTGTTTCCAGTGCAGTACCTTTTTGGTAAACAATAATGAAGAACTCGGGAAATTATAGAAGTCATTTTGACGCTTAAACATTAAGGCAAACTGACAAATTTAAGAAGTCCTACTCATTATCCAGTGTCTGTCATTGGATATAGTGAGTGATTGAAATTAGCTTTTTAACGTTTGTAAATTCACAAAAAAATGCGTACCTTTTGGGTCAAAACTGACGTCTTGCTTCCCGCTCATGTCGGTAACTCACTGTTTCACAGCTGTCTCCTCCCCGGTGTTCTTTTTTTGAACCATGAGCTTTCTCTGGACTTTAGCGTATGACGCTAAATCAACACGGTCCACAACAAACCTTGGCCTACTTCCTGTTTTGTTGACAAGCGAAAGGTTGTTACTGTGCACAAGCCGGTATGCAATGGCACACTTCTAAAAATCTAAACAAATAAGTAAGTAAATAAGACTGAAAACGTCAAACTAAGGATAATTGGTCATTAGACTGTTACCACCCAATACAGCAGCCTGAAATGTTTAGCTTTGGTCAACTGGTTTTTTTTTTAAATATGATATTTTAATGTCTTTAGAAAAAGACGGTTTTGCATTGTGCTGGCAACCCTGGAGTCGCGCGCTGCCTACGCTACTGACTCGGCCCATGATTGGCTAAGCGTAAAGTTCCCTCCCTCACCTGACCAGGAAGAGGCTGTGAGCGGAGCACCACGCCAGTCCGCCTCCCTATATGCATGTAGCCAAACCTGTCTGTGTGTGTCTGTGCGTTTTGTTCAGCCATGTCCCTGCTCAAAATCATTTTAAGACTTCTGGTGTTCGCCGGAGTCACCGTCCTGACCGTGCTGTTGTTGCGGTATTGGTTGGCCAGCAAGCAGTATGTGTTCAACAAAGAAGACGTCGCCAAATTGGCCAAACAGTATGCAGGTGAGTTTGGGTTTGCATGTGAAAAAAGTTGCCACTTCATTTCGTTTATATTTAAAGCGAAGCTAATTTTGGTTGCCTGAACTGCCATATCTGCATGTCCTGTGCATTTTAAATGTGTCTGTTCTCAGGACAGGACCATGAGCAAGCTTTCTCCAAAGTGGTGGTGGAGCTGAGAAAAAGGTAACGATACCGTTACACGCAGGCTTGCATGTATCAGGCAGCTTGTGGTTGCTTCTGTACAATTTCCATCACTATTAGGTTGTTTAAGCTACTTATTAGCTGCAACATGATGCAACTTATCTCTTCAGCATGTGCTCATTTCACTTCATTCTTTCTTGGTATAGTATGGATGTCTTATTCACTTTCATTTTTTAATACTGTATGAAAAATTGGTGTAGTCTAAAATAAAGCCAAAGTGAAAGTTGTCCATAATGATTTCTTTGACCTTGAGGTACTTTCCTCCGATTTTCCTACTAAAACTCAAAACTGGTAAATTTGCACAGAAAACTCTCACTTGGTATTCAGATTATTAATCAGTTTTTTAACGTTAAATAAATGGCTAACAAAGTATATTTGAACTAGGTATCCTGGACACATCCTCCCTGATGAGGACTTGCAGTGGGTGTTTGTGAATGCTGGAGGCTGGATGGGCTCCATGTGTGTCCTCCATGCCTCTCTCACAGAGTACTTGATACTGTTTGGCACTGCGGTGGACACTGGAGGACACTCAGGTGAGGAAGGAGAGCAGTTAAAGAGAGATACCGTATTTCCCGGACTACAAAGCGCACCTAAATATTAGCCGCACAAGCTAAAATCAGGGGAAAATCCTGTTTTGTACATACATTAGCCGCACCTGACCAAAAGCCGCAGGTGTTTCAATGTTGACTTATCATATGTAAGAGAATATGCACAAAGGGAATTGTCAGGAAAGAGATGGCTGTTTGGAGACATCACTTTTATTAATATTTTGAAAAACAAGTTATGGGTACATATTTGCACATGTAGTACATAACAGTAGCCTACAGCACACCAGAAAAATAGATTCGGCCTACCTTTTAGGCTGAGGTGCAGTGACACAGCTTTAACAAGAAGAAAAGTCAGTCATTCACCACCATCTTTCTCTTCTTCCTACGCACTAAAACCACCAAAGTCCTCTTCTCCAGTGTCGGATACAAACAGGCTCAGGATGGCTTCGTCATCCACTCTTCTTCTCTCCTTCGTTGTCACTTTCAAAACCAAAGAAATCCTCATTGTCAGTTTCAGAGTCGAACACCCTCAGAAGGGCCGTGGCGGTGTCCTCCTCTCCATCATGCAGCAGTCCAGCCCTTCAAAATCCGTTGGTGATCGTGGATGTTTTCACACTTTTCCACGCTGTCAGAATCCACCGGTGGAGTTGGGCATAACTTGCTTTTTGGGCATAACTTGCAAGTTTATCGCCGCTCATCATCCACGACTCCCGCTGAACGCGTAGCGCTACTTTGAAGTTTGTTTTTCGCGCTACTTCGTACGGCACTACGTTGCCTGGCGGACGGACATGTGACTAACATACCACTCTTGAACCCCGATCCTTCCGCCAGGCAACGTAGTGCCGTACAACAGCGGAACAAACAAAACAAATCGTCTTACGATATGACAAAAATCACGGACAATCCATAGAAAAGCCGCACCTGACTAAAAGCCGCAGGGTTCAAAGCTTGTGCAAAAAGTAGCGGCTTATAGCCCGACATTTACGGTACATAGATGGATCAGCTCCAAAAAAAGTTTTTTTTGTGTAAGTTGACGTAAACATCTGCAGACATAATGGTTTTGGGGAACAAGTTACTCTAGAGCAGGATACTCTGATCTCAAAGTTGAAATCTGCTGGAGTTATTTACAGTATGGTGTCAGATATGAAGGGATGAATTGCCCTTCTTATGCTCTAAAGTGAAGTCAGTCTGAAGCACCCCCATTCCAGTCCAAGTCCTTACAATGTTGCACAGTGGGCTACAACTTGATCCTTGCAATCTAGGAGATGCTGATATATAGTCCCATTCTTAGTCCCAACAATAATATTTGATTTGTGACATGATTTACAGAAGACTATTGGAATTGTATGTTTAGAAAACTATAAATACTCTGAATTGTATCATTTTGACTCTTTGCATCTTGCTGTTTCTCTCAGGTCGTTATTGGGCTGAGATTTCTGATACCATCATTTCTGGAACCTTCAGACAGTGGAAAGAGGGGACAACCAAGAGTGAAATATACTATCCTGGTAATGCATTAACTCATTACAATATTCAATTTTGCATTTATACACAATGGAAACTTTAATGTATCTCAATAACTATAATATTTTTTTTCGTTTGTTTGTTTTTTGTTTTGTTTTTGCACAAATTGGCTGGACATTTTCTTTCAAGATTTTTTGATAGAGAGCAGGAATGATGATTTTAAATATGGCAAGTTGTTCAGTTCCTAAAGCAGCCCCAGACCATCACAGTACCACCACCATGTTTGACTGTTAGGATGATGTTCTTTTTATGAAATAGTATGTTATTTTATTTTTTTAAACAGATGTAATGGGACGTAAACCCTCCAAAATGTTAAACTTCTTCAATACTTCACTAAAATATTTTCCCAAAAGGCTTGAGGATCAAGATGTTTTTGCCAAATGTTGTTCTGGGTTCTTTTGTGACCTCCGGGAATAGTCATTGAGGCACGAGTCATCTTGCAGTAATTTTGGTAACCTGCCTACTCTTGGAAAATTCCGATTTCAAGTTTTCTCCATTCATGGATAATGGCTCGTTCTTTGGAGTTCCAAAGTCTTAAAAACGGCTTTGTACCCTTTCCACACTAATAGATGTCAATGACTTTGTTTCTCATCTGTTCTTGAATTTCTTTAGATTGTGGCATGATATGTTGCTTTTTGAGATCTTTTAGAGGACTTCACTTTGTGAAACAGATTCTGTTTAAGTGATTTCTTGATTCATCAGGTCTGGCAGAAATCAGGCCTGCGTGTGACTACTGAAATTAAACTGGTTAATTACCCTCTTATGATTTAACAAGAGGGGTAGGGCTGCATGATTTTGCATAAAATGAGAATCACGATTTTTTTTTTTTTTTTTTTTTGGCTTAGAATTGAGATCACGATTCTCTCACGATTTTCTTTTCCAGTATAAATATTTATTGCACTTATTAACTGCACTTCATAACAGTTGAGACTGAACATAAAAACAATAAATAAACATAAAAACAACAAATGTCTCACGTTTTGTTGTTGCCGCAAAATGTTGTACTGCTTGAAATTCCGTCTCCACCGTTGCTCGATGCTGCGTGTATAGAGCAGGTAGTGCAACAATAGAAAAATAGTTGCGGGACGGCACTGTGTAGCGTTTCAGAATCAGAATCAGAAAGGGTTTTATTGCCAAATGTTGAGCAGGTTTACAACATTAGGAAATTGCTGCGGTGCTTCAGTGCAAACATACTGTCATAAATTGCGCTTAAATAGACATGAAAAAATAAAAGTAAGAATAAGAATTAAAAGTGCTACGTAGAAAGATATATACATGAGTGCAGGTGGTGATCAGTGCCAAAACATGGAATGATGCAGTGAACACAGCGTAGGGTCATGTGTTAGTGGTGGGAACAGTCGTACGTTTATTGTTCATGTGTCCAACAGCGGAGGGGAAGAAACTGTTCTTATGGCGAGAGGTTCTCGCCATAAGAGAGGTTTGTCTAGGGTGTTGATCATTTTCCTAAATCCCTCGTTTTGCACAGTGTTGATGGGAGCCATATCTTTGGTCAGGTGATAAGTAATAGCCTCCGTAATTTCTTTGTGCCTGCGAGAGTTCGACGTGTATAGGGAAGCGCTGTATAAGGTTCTCGTTATTGATGTTTGGGTGGTTGACAGGGACGGATTTTCTCCTGTCACTTTCTCGTCATCCCTGATGTGCTCTCCGTTGTTTTTTCCCTGCTAATTTTAGCATCACACGGCGCAGCTTCTGTATCACGTGGTATAAGGCTCCGCCCTTGTCATTTGTTGAGCACGAGGAGTGAGCGCTTGTTTTCATGCAGAGTACGTCCCGGATCAAAATGCGGCACAATCGGCGTCGTCCTTTTTTTTTTTTTTTTTTAAATCGTTGTCATTTGGAAATGAGATCGCACATAAGTATGAATCGAGATCGCGATTTTCTAACGATTAATCGTGCAGCCCTAAAGAGGGGGTATTTATTTTTGTCACATCGGGCCAGGTAGCTCTGGATAGCTTCCCATTTTAAATAAAATAATTTAAACCACATTTTAATTTACTTTAATTATCTTTGTCTAATGTTAAAATTTGATTACCTGAAACATGTAGGTGTAACAATATGCAAAAGAGAAAAAAATCAGGCTGTTGGTAAATAAGTTTTCACAGTACAGTATGTTATTAGCTAAACTCCTGTAGTATTATTGGGTAGTAGTAATTTTTTTTTCCTGTTCTTTCATATTCTTTACCCACAGGTGACACTATTGTGCATGCTGTAGGAGAGGCTACGTCAGTCCAGTGGAGTGCCGGGACTTGGATGGTGGAGTATGGCAGAGGATTCATCCCTTCCACGCTGGGCTTTGCTTTAGCAGACACCTTTTTCAGCACCCAGGACTTCCTCACAATGTACTACACTTTTAATGCCTACATGAAGGGTTTGCTACTTGAGGCTGGTACACTACTTACAGAAGCTGGAGTTTTCTAAGGCAAAATAGAGTCCTAGATGATTGCACATGGACATTACCATCAAATCTTGTGCTGTGACATTTTCTTCCCAACCACTAAAATCTGGTAGAGGAGAGACTTGCTGATAATTCAGAGTGCTGACATTTAATATTTTTATATGAAATTGTAGACAATCCAAATTTACATTGGTACAGTTGATCATCTTCATTGACTCTCTTGACCCTCATAAAGGCTATGCAAAAGAAAATGTCTTACTCCATTTCACCGTAACATTTGGCATGAGATTTCAAACTGAGCCAAATCACCCAAACAAACATTGCATTCTGAATGGCAGCCTTCCTTACTTTACCTCGATTTTAACAGTGAAACTAAGCATCAGGTCATTAAACATTCCACTGAGAGCTCAGACTGCCTCCAGAGTCAGAATGACTAATAAAAGGAAAGAAAATCCATATTATTAGGATCCAATTTAAAGATGAAAGCCTTAAAGCTTATTTTGCCAAATTTATCATTCTTTTGATAAAAATAAGGCAATATATGCAACCAGGTTTGGTTGTGTTTACTTCTTCATAACCAATGATTTTTACAAATAAATACTGATATTCAAAGTGGTTTTTTTGCAGGCCAATCTTTCAAAACAAATATGCAATGTTTAATCTGGATTGTAAAACCTACAGTAATGTATATAATGCACAGCTAAAGTCACTATTTTCTTATTAGATGCCAATTTCCACTTTGTGCAGATTCTCTGCAGATGAGGTCTATTGTAAATGTAGCTGCATTAGGATTCGGGCTCTCTAAGCTACTCTCGGTGAGAAGATGCAAAAAAGAGAAATTCTGTTCTTTGCTTTTAAAGCTTCTCTTGGCATTGGCCACCATTTACCGATTCAAAGCTCACCTTTTGTGTACCGTGTGTCTTTTGAAGGTGTTAAAAACCTGGGAGGATATGCTAATGAAAGCTCTCGTCTTGTCAGCTGTGCGAACCTTGGTGGTTTTATTTTTATTTTAACCTGTCTCTGCTCGAGCTCATCTTCAGAGCTACATCATTGTGGCAACCACCAAATTTTCTGACTAGATGTGTGTGGTTTTGACTTTTTTTTTTTTTTTTTTTTTATCTCAGAACTGTGGAGGTTAAGGTGGAAAACTGAAATCCTTTCAAACAATAAAGCAAAACATTTACATCACATACTGTACATACTGTGGTAGGACACCAATGATGTTATTTGGAGAAACTCTTTAAAATGTTTGTGCAAGTCATTTAAGGTAAGAAAATGGGAAAACACGGTTGTATCATACTACAGACTTCTGCTAGGTTTACCTGTAATTCTGTCATTTTCTAATTTTACAGAATGGTTTAATTATGTAAACTTGATTACTTTTTTTTTTGTCAAAAATGTTCTGAGCTCAAATAGCCTATAAATTAACTTGAATAATACTGGACTCTGACCAAGCTACTTGGTTTCAGTATCTGCAACTTCCGTTCCTGGTCTTGAATTTTGCACTGGCCCACTGGGAGGGCTAAATATCTACATCCTATTGTAGCACTGTGGATAAATGTAATTGTGGTGTTTTACACTGCTGCTGATTGTGTTCTCAGTTTGTATCTTTTCATGTAAAACAGCCTTATTTTCAGGCTAATGGCTGAACTTACTAAGAGCTATGTAGGGTTTCTAGTCTAGTGAAAATGTGCTGTTACTACTCTAACTGATGTTAATTGGAAGCAGCATCAGTAGCAGTGCATTCTCAGATGAATTGTAATACTGTACCAGATGTGCAATTTACTCGGGGTTAAGAATGAAACTGACGGTGCCAAAAGAAATAAATGTCTTTGAACTTAATAGAAGTGTGTTTTGCTTATTTCTCTCTATACTGTGTATTTAATCAAGGCAATGAGAGGACGACTGGCATATAAACAGTAGCTGTCAATATTTGATCTTGGCTGCCTTATTCATAATAGAATTGTGAAATGACATTTAATATTTCATTGCAATGGTATTGAATCCATAAAAAGTGCCTTTGCCATGATGCTCCAATGCTAAACACAAGATGAGTGAAATCTCAAGCTTGACACTCCAAATCCTTTATTGTAAATACTCAATGGTCAGATGGTATTTAATAAATCTGGTCATCAGATGAGAAGACAAATATATCAGTCCTCATCTCTGTCTGTAAATGTCTCAGGCAACCTGGTTGTGTTTCATATACACAGAGGTGTGTGGTAGATTTTTGTGTGATATGTATAACTAGGTAACTATATACACTATATATCTATGTGCACTGAACATACATATTTTAACTTTCATGTAGAGTCTTAAGCACAAGACATTTTGCTTCACCGAGGTTTATTAAGGTTTTACAGTAACAGGGCAGTTAATACTGTTGAGAGTTCGCCTAAATAACTCACTCTCCAGCTCCGGTAACTAACCTTCCCTAATACACACTCAATGTCTTTCATGAAGTACAACCAAAAGAATAAGTAAAAGTAAGTAAGTAAAACTTTATTTATATAGCACCTTTCAAGATAAAAATCACAAAGTCCTTCACAGAAGCTAAAACCTAAAAATATTGTAACAGAGATCCTGAACACATCACAACTAAAATATCATACGATATAATCACACACACACACACACACACACACACACACACACACACACACTATGAACCTACACTGAAGTGTTTTTTCCAAGATTTAATAATTAGGATTAATGTGTGATGTTTGACCGTGTCATGACCTATTGTGATAAGCCAAAGCCAAAGGGTAGCTGGAGTCCTGACTGGCCTCTGGCCAAGACCTTGGCCGCTACCTGAACCCTGCAGCTGTGTTTGGACGGGTGGGAAAGTTACCCAGCAGCAGGGGGCGGGGATACTGGTCCCTATATATCAGGGGACCAGAGGACACCCCAGCACTTTTTCCCCTCTGCTGTTTCTCTCTGTCTGCCTCTGTGTTGCTCTGCTGTCTGTGCTTAAGGCTGTACACCCTGGGGTTTTGCTTTGCTTGTTTTCTGCTTTGTAATTCTCTTGCTAAATGTCTGTATGTATTTTTCCTGCTGTTCATATGATTCAGTGTATTAAACTCTGTTCCAAGAATTCTACTCTTTTCCAGAGCATCTTTTTGAGTGTCTTGATTTTAATTGGATCTAAAAGAGGTTGGATCTCCACATCATTGGTGGGAGAAGGTTATCAGGTTGGCTTCAAAATTTGCGACCACATGTGATAGGCATTTGTGTTGTACATTTGCTTAAAGCTGTAGAATATCCTTGCTGTTGCTTGTTCACCTATTTATATATACTGTATATATTATACACTCATTAGACAATTAGGTACTTCTTGCTAGTACTGTGTTGAACTCCCATTTGCCTTCTGAAGTATTCCTCAGTGATTTTGGTCAATATTGGCATTAGAGCATCACACAGTTGCTTCAAATGTATTACGTGCACATCTGTGACACAAACCTCCCATCACAGCATATCCCAAAAGGTGCTCTACTGGATTGAGACCTGTGACTGTAGAGTCCATTTTAGTAAAGTGAACTGATTGTTATGTTCAAGAATTTTTTTTATCTGAGCTGCTTTGTGACATGGTGTGCTATCCTGTTGGAAGCAGCCATTAGAAGATGGGTACACTGTACTCACAAAGGCATGGGCATCAGCAACGCTCAGTTGGTACTAAAGTGTCCAAATTGTGCCAAGAAAATATCCCACACACACTCAAAAAAATGAAATTGGGTGGTTGTTACATGCATAAGATCCAAACTTGTAATTTGAACTAAATAATTCCATGTTTTTAAGGTGAACGTAATTAAATCATGTAGCATCTGCATGAAATTCAGCAACTTAATTTGTTCTTGTTGAGATGACATCATACAATCTAGTAAGAGTGGCTGGATCCAGGCAACTAACCGCTCTTACTAGATTGTATGATGTCATCTCAACAAGAACAAATTAAGTTGCTGAATGATTTAATTACGTTCACCATAAAAACATGGAATTATTTAGTTCAAATTACAAGTTTGGATCTTATGCATGTAACAACCACCCAATTTGATTTTGGGGGTCGACTCACGAAATTCACAAGATCACATTAGATGTCAAACCACAGGAAAATCAGTGGGGTTACAAGAGGAAGACAACCACACCACGTGTATGCTGTTACTATTTCTTATGGTTTAACTTGTCAAGAACAACAACATAAAGCATCATCAAGCATAGCTTTCCTACTTTTGTTAAGTCTGTATTGACAGATTAATGCCATTGTGGTTCGTGCTGTTGCCTCAGAGGAAGAAGATCCTGTGTTCAAATCCACAATGTGGCGAAGTTTGCAGTGGGTTCTCTCTGTGTACTGTGGTTTCCTCCACAGTTAAAAGTCATGCAGTTGTAAGGGTAACTGGTTATTCTAAATTGCCCAAAGGTGTTAAAGTGCAAATGATTGTTTGTCTCTGTATGATTGACTGGCGACCTGTCCAGGATGTACCCTGTCCCTCTTGCCCTATCACTTCCGCAGCCCAGATAAAGCTAAGAAGATGGGTGGATTGGAAGTTGCTATAAATCCATTGATTTCTTTTTTTGGTTGAACATTACTTAATATGAATACATGTACTACAGACATAAGTTACATTTCATTCATTCAACAAGATTATCATTGGTGTAACAAACAAATATTTTACTAGTTCATGTAACAAGACTGATTTTTGATGTGCCAAAGTGTTTAAACAATATAAGATGGATTTAAATAAATTTAATTAGACTAACGTGGTGCAAACATGTTGATTGAACAAAAGTCAAATTAATTGAATGTTAATGTTAATATTATGTTAAACCTACACACATATATCGTGTTGAGACAACACAATCAAGATGGATTAATATAACATGATTTGTTTAGATGGAATATAAGTGGCAAGATAAAATTACGTTCATCCAATGAATTATTTTTTTGAGTGCAACTTTATACCACCGGCACCCTTTCATGTTGTTTATTGCAAATTCTGGCTACCATCTGCTCGTGACCTTGACATGTCATCTTGATGGCATCTACATGCCTAGATGCCATGAGCTGCTGACATGTCATTGTCTGATTAGATAATTGCACTACCAATCACTGAACAGGTGTACCTATTAAAGTTTTCAACAAATGCATATACTTTAATATTCCCTTATTCCTGCTAGTCTATTGTGTGTGTGTTACCATGTTATCTTAAATATAGGTTTAATGTCAGCCTAACAGACTGGCTTGACCTCATTACCGTTTTGCTCTTTAAGCTCTTTGGGGGAGATTTATTCAGAATCGAAGCTGGACAACCAGTGTTGAAATACCAGCGTGATTGAGCAGGAGCTGCACCTAATGGGATAGACAACACTCTCTTTAACTAATTGTTTGGCTTATTCCAGGGTGTTTATGTCCTCCCACTGGTTGCTGGAGTTGTGCAAATAGATGTCTCTGTGTGTATGTCTGCCCCTGGAGACACACATGCACACAAAGAGTTAGAGCACAATAGTTACTAAGGATGGACACAAGCATGCCCTCAAAAACCAGACAGCCAAAACGGATCTATTCATCACCCATATTCACATTTACAAAACACTCACACACATTCTGATAAATTAAAGTAGCTTAAAATGGTGTCCTTTGATAGTACCTCTGTGACTTGCATGTTATATAGATCTCTTCTGCTCTCTAGTGGAGATAATCAGGATGACATACATCAACTGATCAGTTTCAACCTGAAAAGAAATCAAATGTGAGCTCTACAGGAGGCTTTCAAAAGATAATAACATCAGAGTAAAAGGTAGTAGGCTACATGTCAAACTTGGAAAACATTTGTGATTGAGTACAAAAGTGCAATATAGGCAGTTAAGATATTGCGGTTTAATGAAACCTAACAATAAAAAAAACCCAAAACTTTAGCATTCTAGCTTTTAAAGAGCTTTTAACATCTCATTTTTGCAAAACTTTAAGTCAATGAAACATTTTGTCATTGAGATTTTTCTAAATTCTCAAAGTAAGCATAGGTGATGCTTTTCTTTACCACCGTTGCTGCTTCACAAAAGAGGCATACTCTTAAGTACGGTAGCCCCGAGGGGAACGTAAGACCCGACAGAACTACGCGGTGGACCAACTTCACCATCACCTAACGAATAATACCGACCTTACGAAATTTTTACAGCAGTAATGGAGCTCAATTATCAGTCAATGAAAGTCGCCCACCAGGCCCGAGAGGCGGTGAGTGAACACGGGCTTTTGTTTCTTGTTGTTTTACGCAAATTTGACGCACAACTGTTTTCAGATATCAGCTTGTGACTAACTAGCAGTGGCAGTGAACAGATGGGCACTGAACTGTCTGGTACTGTAAGCAGTGTTAAGCTAAAGGCATATGTATCCAGGTGTTGGTCGATTTGTTTTACACATATGATGGGATTTCTATATTGTCGCTTTCACGAGCGTGGTAGTTAGCCGTCGAGCTAATCGTTAAGTTCTGCATGCACTCACTGGTTGCCTAGAGACAGCGTCAACTGGTTGTTGTTTGTGGTTGGCTGGCCCCCTCTGCTGGCAACTGTGTTTTCCCTGTATTTCCAGCCCAATATAAAATATTCCTCCTCCACATGTTTGAACCAGGGAAGAGAAGAGAACTGAAGCATTAACGAGCACAGGCTAACTCGTTAGTTGATAATTAGTGGCTACTTTTAGTTAGACCACAGACATAAATAAATACTTTAGGGAGTGTCATTTCCATCTTTATTGTCTGTGCAGGTTCTTAGTCATCCAGGTCATGGCAGTCTTTAAGAACTTGTAAAAAAAAAAAAAAGCAGTTGGACTTCTTTAAGTTTGATGATGTTTTTCATCTTTCACCCGAGAGGTTTCTTAAGTTCTAAAAACAGCAGGTGGAAGGTGCAAGGTATTTAACCAATAGTGGGAATTTTCACAAGCTTAAAGAAGTACAGTTCTTGAGACTTCCATCTTTACTGAAATTAGGCATACAGTTAAAGCCCGTGGGTAGCACAGTGGTAAAGAGTTTTGCCTCCCAAAGAGGTCTATCCACAGGCCAGCTGGCATGTCTCTGTGTGGAGTTTGGATGTTCTCCTCGTGTCTGTGTGGGTTCTCTTCAGCTACTCTGGCTTCCTCCCACAATTCAAACACATGGACATTAGTTTAATCAATGACTCTTAACTTGATCATAAGATAGGAATGTGTTAGCCCTGCGTTAGGTTGGCAGCATGTCCACGGTGTACCATGCCTCTCGCTATATGACAGCTGGTACAGACTCCAGCCTAATGGTGACCCTGATTGGATAAGGCGAAGTAAAAGGATGAATGAATGGAGTTCCAACCAGTATTTGTTGAGTGCTGTGGCTCACTTGTGTAATGCTTTTGCTATTATGCATAGCATCATGGCCTAAAATAATACTGTTAAATGTTATATCTTGCTATAACCTGTATATGGAGTGGCTAATTTCTTTGCATTTCAGTGATTCACTTTAAAGTTTTGTTTATCCATAAGTTGTGACACTTCATATCCTTCTGTTAAAAAAATCCTAATATTCTTCTAAAATATTTTGCTTTTGGGGGGACTGTATTGGTCTTTATTAGACCATATCTGTTCTTCATGACACCTGTGACAAATTGAACAATATTATTTGGTAGTTCTTTCTCATATAACAGCTCCATTTGAATTCCCCTTTTGTCCTCTTGTTGTTGCTGTTCTTGTTGCTGTCCAACAGGATGAGCAGAGGACTGAGATGAGGAAGAAAAGTCTCCTCATCCTCATCTATCACCACCTGCTGGGGCAAGGGTCAGTATAAAATTGTGTGTGTGTGGATGCATCAAGTGGTGATCAAAAAGATGAACTTTTCTTTTAAGTACATTTTTAGCATCAGGTTTAGATACGGACTTTTAAAACAGGTGGCTGAGTTTCTTTGATCAGAGCAAGTAGAATACATAAATTCACTCTTTGTTACTTCAAAACAGAATGGCATTATGCAAAATGGCATTGCTGGTTTATTATTGAATAAGTGGTAACAAACCAACCAAAAGGTCATATTTGTATGTCTGTATAGAAAAAGTGAAATGCAATTCATCAAGACAAGCACATCAAAAATCTGTTCCTTGCAATGTGTCTGTCCACCAGCTATGTAGCTGCAGCAGTGGCCTTGGATCAAGAGACAAATGGAGGTGTGAGGAGGTTCGAGGTTAGCGATAACATCGATCTGGAGATGGTGTTGATGGAGTATGAGAGCTACCACTACGTCAAATTCCAGAAGTATCCCAAACTTATCAGAAGAATAGCAGAAGCAGGTGCAAGAACTCTGCTGAAACACTGAGAAGCAATGAAAATTATATCTCATGCTCTGTAAAATTATTAAAAACTAACTTATAGTCTTAGCATGTTTTTTTCTGATATTTTTTTCTGTCCAGGTGAAAGAAAATATCCAACACGTAGTGCAACTAAGAGGTGAGTCAGTCACGGGCCAAGTATGCTGTGCATACATGCTCACAGTAGAGGTGGGGAAAAATCGATACAACATCGAATCTCAGTATTTTCGGTGGCAATATTGTATCGATAAAGCAACACAGACACTGTCTTATGGCGACATTTAGGGCAGAAAAAACAAAAACTTATTGCATAAAACAGATATTGACAAGTTGAACTTTGAGGAGATAATTTGTAGTTGAAATGGGTGATAAATTGCAAATATGTTATTGCAAAACTCAGCATGTCACAAAATATTAAAAATCACAATAATAATTATGAGTGAAGTATTGTGATAATATTGTATCATGGGTGTGTCTGGTGATTCCCACCTGAATATATAACAATAAGTGAGTCTGCCATGCTGCTAGTCCATGCATGACAGTTAAAAAAATACATGTGTTTTGTTTTTTATTTGTCCCCAGGAGTCCCCGTTCAGCTGTGAAACCCCTCCCAGAAATCAACCCTTCCCGGAACACAAACACAGGAACTGGAGCAAAGAAGCCAGCCACTAGTGTACGGGCAAATGTGGAAAAATGAAGTCAAATCAAAACAACTCTGTACTCTAGCTAGCAATTATTCTGACATTTATGTTAATTTCCTAGGAGAATGGCACCTATCTTGCTCCACAGTCATCGGACTTTGGTCTCAGCGTATCCTCCATCAAAAATGCACCAGCTGGAGAGTGTGCCACAAACAGGAAGGTACTGGAGAAGTGAATACTCTGAGAACAGAAGCAAACCTCATCGTCCCAATTGAAGTTAATCACATTTTTTTCTTGTATGACATTTATGAGACGGTTTTCATTTTACGATGATGCTGCAGCAGGATGCTAACAAAATTGTTTATGTTTAATTCATTACAACATAAACCAGCACCTTTATGATCTGGGGTTGATTTGGCCGTGCCAAATGCAAAAACATAAAATAGAAGTCCTCACCCTTTTTAAAACAAAATTACCGCTGTCACTTTTGTTCCTATTATGTTCTCTTATGTATCTTGGGGGCAGATGACTGATGCCAAAGGTGCAATCCAGGATGCTGTCAGAGGAGCTGGGATTGATTCAGACCATATGGTAATTATGCTGGAGCCTTTGAACTAAACTGACTTATAAAAAAGGTCATAATATTCAGACAAGCTTCAAACAACTGTGAAATGTGTAAAAATATATTTTGGTAACAGTCTGAATTGTCCAAAATAAAAACTATTTGAAGGCAACAAAAAGTACAAAATGTCTACTGATAATAATAAAAAGTCTATGTTGCAGGAACGCCTACTGAAGCCACTGAGTGGCTTTTCTGGAATGAGTGGTGAGATGAGGGCACTAGCTACGATCGTCAGCAGGGTACACACACACACACACACACACACACACACACACACACACACACACACCTTAATAAGCCTGAGGAGAAGCTGATTTTATCTTAATTTGTTCCTTGGAATATGATGTAAAAATATGAAAATCCTCCATATGACTACAGAGCAGCAGAGGGCTTTGTTTTGAATGAATTGATCTTTTGTATTAATGAAGGCCCAGGCTCTATCCACTTCCCTTACCTGATGTTTCATTCTAAAAGACACCTATTTACGCAACCAGGATGTGTGTGGGGGCCAATTTCTGGCTTATGTCTTCCACATGCATCACTCACTCTCTGTTGTGTGTGTGTGTGTGTATGCTTTTCCAAAGGACATCTATTTGCACAGCCCCAATGTGCGATGGGAGGACATCATCGGTCTGGAGGATGCCAAGCGATTAGTCAAAGAGGCCGTCGTTTATCCCATTAAGGTGCGGCCGCTACCCGAGCATGCTGGTATTTCAGCTCCGGTCGCCCATCTTCGATTCTGAATACATCTCTTTTAACGGGCTTAAAGAGAAGGAGGGCAGTGGGGTCAGGCCAGTCTATTAGACTAATATTAAATCTTTACCTGGGATATTATGGTAACACAGATACAGAAATGGATAGAAAGACACATGTGGCATGCCATGTAGAATTTATTGTACTGCTACAGTCACACAAGTTGTGCTTCTGCAAATAGATAAAAACTGCATCATCAGACTTATCAGGTTTCTTTGCACAGAGCTCAGTTTGCTATTGGTGTGCTGAAAATGGAAATACAATGTGTTCTCATACTGAGCTAGGATGTGATTTACTCAAGTTGTGTATCTATACTGTTTTGTTCATGTTTCCCCCTCATTCTTTGACTCAGTCTCTCCTCCTCAGTATCCCCAACTCTTTACAGGCATCCTGTCTCCATGGAAGGGTTTACTGCTCTATGGTCCCCCGGGTAAGGACTCAAGTGCAGGATATTAAAAAATGTCAGGGTCTCACTATGAAAACTTCACATTCCCTTACCCACGCAGGTACAGGTAAGACGTTGCTGGCCAAGGCCGTAGCTACAGAGTGTAAGACAACCTTCTTCAACATCTCAGCTTCCAGCATTGTCAGCAAGTGGAGGGGAGACTCTGAGAAACTGGTCAGGGTAGGCTGTCAGCTATGGGAAGAATTTTACAAAAACATGTTTGAATACTATTCTCTGGGGGGGGGGGGGGGATGTCTAATTAGTGTAAATGATTTAATACATGTGTCTGCAGGTTCTATTTGAGCTGGCCAGGTACCACGCTCCATCCACCATCTTCCTGGATGAGCTTGAGTCAGTGATGGGCCAGAGAGGAAGCAGCATGGGGTGAGCTCAACCACGAAGTGCAGTAAAATGTAGCTGTGCCACTGCTGCTGTCCACAAAACCTCTGTTTACTGCTTTCAGGGGCGAGCACGAGGGGAGTCGCAGGATGAAGACTGAGTTACTGGTTCAGATGGATGGACTAGCCAGATCAGATGACCTGGTTTTTGTACTTGCTGCCTCCAACCTACCTTGGTAGATTAATCACATGCACATTTGGACTTATTGGCCTTCTGTTGCATATACAAATAAATAGGAAGACAGAAAAATGCAACTCACTATTTTTGCTGTTTCAACCCTCCTCGTAAATTTATTGCCAGCATCATCTCAGCCTGATTTTAACATTCATTCATTTTTCTTGCATTGAATGCATTTGAAAAAAGACCCTTCATTTTCTTGACAAACACAAGATTATGATGTTATGATTTCAAAGTCACAGCTGTATAAATACAAAAAGATGACTACTAATACAGCTATAAAATTATGACAGTTAAATCTGCCTTTGTTTGTTTCTAATAAATCTTCTCTCAGGGAACTGGACCACGCAATGCTGAGGAGGTTAGAGAAGCGGATTCTAGTGAGTCTTCCCTCTTCACCAGCTCGCCAAGCCATGATTTCTCATTGGCTGCCTCCTCTCAGCTGCACAGGAGGGGTGGAGCTACGCACTGTGCTAGACTACGAAGCACTGGCAAAAGTGCGTATGGAGTTTGTCAAGTGTTTAATCGTTATGCTTAACAATTTTTCTGTAATTAATATTTCATAAATCATATATGTTATCTGGAAGGAAATGTGTTCACTCATGTACATCTGTACATTTGTGTGTTTTATTTCCAGGAGATGGAGGGCTACTCTGGCTCAGATATAAGATTGGCATGTAAGGAAGCTGCCATGAGACCAGTTCGAAAGATCTTTGATGCTCTGGAGTCACATCAGGATGGTAGGACAACACACACACACAATGTCAAGATTGACCCCTACAACAGCCATCTTCTCTGTCTTACTGTGATTCTCTTTTACAGATGACACAGACATGCCCGCCATCCAACTGGAAACTGTAACAACAGCTGATTTCCTGAATGTGATTGAACACACCAAACCCTCAGCACGAAACCTGATGGACAGATACACAGCCTGGGAGAGAGAGTACCAATCTGTCTGACACTAGTACACATAACATGAATGTAAAGACTTTCATACTAACGCCACTAAAAGTGATGATAACTCGTTTTTACTGTTACAAATTTATATCCTGCACTATACTAAAAATTTACACTAATGACTATATATTAGCGTAAAATGTTTCCTATACTTTGGATATTTGTGACAAGCTACTGCAGGTTGGAACGGTGTACATTTTAATAACTGTGGAGCTTTGAAAAACTCTTTTTGACAAGGAGAAAATATTTGTTCATTGATCATTTGTTTTCTTTTTTATTATTTGAAAACAAAAAGTATACAACCTAATACAAATACGCGAAGCCATACCAAATGACTATTAGAGCTGGCCTACTGGTATTATACAGCTAATATATATATTGTTTAGTATTAAACTTTGCTTGTTCCATATTCAGTTTTTCAGCAAAACGTGTTTGAGTCCATAAGAAAAGATTCATTCTTATATCTGGAGGAAGATTTTTTTTTTTTCAATAAATATTAATGTTAGCCCGCGACTTTGTTCCAGATTTGAATTTTGGCCCACTGTGTATTTGAGTTTGACACCCCTGCTCTAAACCAAGGCACAATGTACATTCCAAATTCCTTTAATTTTAAATATGTTTATATTGTCTATTCTGTAAAATAGTCAGATGTCTATTCACCTGCTTGCTGCTACTACTGCACATTCACCCAATGTATATACTATATATATATATATATATATATAATGTTCTTCCTCTACCCCCCCCCCCCCCCCCCCCCATTTTTTGCACATGACGAGGAGCGTGTCAGGCTACATTTCACTGTGTGTTATACTTGTATAACTATGCATGTGAGAAATAAAGAACCTTGAACCTTGAATTGTCTCTCTATTATGTTTTAACTGCATCTTCCTTTGTTTGAACCTATTCTCCCAAAAAAACTGCATTAGCAGTGTGTATGCAATGAAATTAAATGCTTATTGCAGTGTAGGAGGCTCTCATTGTTCCTTCGGGTAACTCTGTGTCATTTATTCTATTCTCTCCTCCTTTTGTTTTCATTCTCTCACCTTATTTTCATTGGCACGCATGTCTTTCGACTCTTTTCTCACCTTCTTTTTTCCTTCTATGCAGCGTTTTTGTCTTTGTGCACATTGCCTTTCCTCTAAACTTTACTTTGAGACTGAGGAAGCAGAGTACTCGGAAATGTACTATTTTGTGTACTAAGTAGAGTTGGATGTCTCGAGACCGGTCTCGAGACCACTTTTACGTGGTCTTGGTCTCGACGTACTTTTGTCTCGGTCTTGCTGTCTGAGGTCAACATAGTGGTCGGGAGATTTGGAGTCAACAGTATCCATGACACACAGCGTAACGTTCGATAATGTATAATGCTCAAAAGCTTTAGCTCTGAGAGCCGTGCTTAGAGAGTGCTTTGTAGTGAATCAGAATAGTCAACTCCCATTGAGCGAGAGCCGGCTCCTCAATTAATTTCCTTTCGCTGCTCAGCTGTCACACAGCGACACACAGTGGCTCAGCCATGCTCAAATCCCTCCACATTGTGGCATTTTATTATTTCGCCTTTCGCGCCCTTCAAACACAACTAAATGCAACCCGTTAGATTGAGCAGTATGCCCGGTCAGTAAGTTACAGAAATGTCAGCGACTTCGTCTGTCATAAAGTTTGCGTTCATAGAACACAAAGAGTTTTTGGTAAATGCAAAAAAGAAGCATTCGGCAAAGTGCAGGTTTTGCAAAGTCTCCTTGACCGAGACAGCTGGGACTACCTCAACCTTCCCATATGGAAAAGATATATATAAATCTTATAAAGTTTGTATCTGTCTTGTGTGAAACTTGTATGAAAAGCATATAAGAGTGAAAACAGATATAAGATCCCTTGAAAAATTATATAATGAAACTTGTATGTTTTGGATACTTACTAAAACAATGTATGAAAGTAATGCGAAAGTGGCCACTTTCATGAGTAAATCATGTAAGCCTTATATGATTTACTCATGAAAGTGGCCACTTTCATGAGTAATCACATATAAGTTTTTACTATTTCTTTTCCGTATGGGCTTCACCAGGCACCTGGAGCGCAAACACCCTCAAAGGTAAGCTAGCCAGTAGCCATCTATCCATCTTCAAACTCTTCTAACTACCTTTCCAACCTCAGATGACCAGGTCATGTTTATGTAATATTGTTATTTATAATGTGTTCTTCAAACCCTACGGTGGCCCATAGAGACAAAGCATGTACAAACTCCAAGACGCTTACAAATTCCAAATAGCATGCACAAACTCCAAAACACATACAAAATCCAAAACACATGCAAACTCCAAAACACGTACAAACTCCAAAACACGTACAAAATCCAAAACACATGCAAAATACAAAACACGTGCAAAATACAAAACACGTACAAAATACAAAACACATGCAAAATACAAAACACGTACAAAATTCAAAACACGTGCAAACTCCAAAACACATGCAAGCTCCAAAACACATGCAAAATACAAAACACGTACAAAATCCAAAACACATGCAAACTCCAAAACACGTGCAAAATCCAAAACATGTGCAAAATCCAAAACACATGCAAACTCCAAAACACGTAGAAAATTCAAAACACATGCAAACTCTAAAACACGTAGAAAATTCAAAACACATGCAAACTCCAAAACACATACAAAATCCAAAACACATGCAAGCTCCAAAACACTTACAAAATACAAAACACATGCAAAATCCAAAACACGTACAAAATACAAAACACATGCAAACTCCAAAACACGTACAAAATCCAAAACACATGCAAACTCCAAAACACGTGCAAAATCCAAAACATGTGCAAAATCCAAAACACATGCAAACTCCAAAACACGTAGAAAATTCAAAACACATGCAATCTCTAAAACACGTAGAAAATTCAAAACACATGCAAACTCCAAAACACATACAAAATACAAAACACATGCAAGCTCCAAAACACGTGCAAAATCCAAAACACATGCAAACTCCAAAACACATACAAAATCCAAAACACATGCAAAATCCAAAACACGTACAAAATCCAAAACACATGCAAACTCCAAATCACATGCAAACTCCAAATCACAACGGAAGTGCTCCAGGACGCTAGGGGCAGTGTTGAGCTCGATTTACAAAATAAACGGCAAGTTTGTTGCAAACACATGGGCTCTAGTCTCCGTCGCGCTTCCCAGGTTGCCTAGCAACCATGATACTAACAGCTGGAAACGTGTCATACAACTTTGTTTGACAGAAATGAAGGAGAACATATTTTTTTCATTTGTTTGTTTGTTTCTACAAGAGCTTTGTGTGATTTGATAAGTATCTGAGGCTGAGACCATAGGACAGTAAAACATGATTGTTGGTCTTCATTTCTGTACTGAACAGTCATTTAAGATTAGCTAGTAAATAACAATTAGCTAATGTTGTTCATGAGACTAAAGTCATATCACTTTGGTAATGTAAATATAATATGGCCAATATTATGGTTATTATATTAGTCATTATTAGCTATTACAGCAGTGAACATGAACTCTGTGTCAAATACTGAGCTTCAGTACAGATTCAAGTTGCAGTTATTTACAGTACATGTCTTACCACCTTAAATCTTCACTCAAAGACAAGTATATAGGAATGACTGCCAAATTTATTTGCCACTGAAGCAGAAGGATGGCATCTGAATAAAACCTCTCTTGACATGCCTAGATGACATTAAAGCTTGGTTGGCTCTAAACTTTTTAAATTTGAATGAAAAGAAAACAGATTTGTTGGTGTTTGGACCCAGTGGCTCCTGTGAGTCCTCTTCTTTTCATTTGGAACCCCTGGAAGTTTATTTTAAACCTGTTGTTACTGCCCTTGGTTTTAAGTTGAACCAGTCCATTTTTATCATTTAAGGCGACTGGCAAGAGTGAAATCTTTTCTTCCTAGGCAGCACTTTGAAACCGTGATCCATGCTTTTATTTCTTCCCCTGTGGACTACTGTAACGCACTTTATGTGGGGGTCAGTCAGTTGTTACTCTGACATCTGCAGCTGGTTCAAAATGTATATTGACAGTGCATATATAGGTGTATTATATATAAGAGACAAATGTTGTTCCTTCAGTATGTTGGCAATACTAAATTTGGCTCAATGCTTACATACATGTGTAAAAAGAACATGTACAAGCTGTGATAACTGTTTCTGATAGAATGAAGGGTAGACTGATATATTAAACATTCCTTTATTGGGTTAGAAAATCAGACCATGTCATAACTGCTTTAAGTCATACAGAATAGATATCAGAGCCTTAAACAGGCTGGCTTCTGCTAAATGGGTCAAACTGGGCAGAAAGTATACAAACACGTAACATCCTTATAGAATATGATGTAACACTATAGATCAACTTACCTCAGAATATATAAAGCATATAAACAATTACAGCAATATGATGCAACAAACACAGCAGTGCTACTAATCCAAAATACTCAAAGCTTCATAGAACTGAAACAAACATTTATTTTTAGTTCCATTCTGCTGCTGATACATACTTTATTTTTCTGAACATTAAACTTGTTGCTTCCTTTCATAGTGTGTAACCTGAATGCCCTGGGTACTTTCTCCCACACTGAAAACACTGGAATGATCAAATTATTTGAACATTACCTAATAAGACTGATTCAGGACAGACAATTAGTTATGTTAAACTTTCTTAGCAGTCCTTCACAAACAGGGAACAGTCTGTCTATTCTCTCCATCTGTCAGCTGCTGCTGGCTCTTCCTCCTCCTCTTCCTCACATACTGCTGAGTTTGTCCTGGTGGATCATCAGGGGTGCAAAGCCTCACAGATGATGTGTAGCAGTGGGTCCCTCAGTCTGTCCTCACTCTGGACACTTGCAGTTGTCACACATAGAAATCAAATGTGTGATAAGCTGCAGGATTCAAACACAAGTGTAACTTATAAACACATGTTCATACTTTTATTCCACAATCAGAGAGAAAGAAAAAAAGAGAGAGTGCAGGACAGACAGACAGGTGACAGTCTCAGGTGTATACACTGCTACAAAACAGCACACGAGAAGGAGGATTTAGTGTTTGTGTTATTACGAGTGCTAAACAAGAAGAATTCCCAGATGGTACAGTGGACACGTGTGACTCCTGTGATTAAAGCATCTTTCTTTCAGCTTAACGAGTGAACCGTCAGCTGACTGACATGACTGACTTTAATTATGCATAAAATCATCACATTCTCTGTAAGATTAAGCTCAGCTATTGAACGGCAAATATTTTGAAGTAAAGGCTTTAAAACCAAGTTAGTACAAACGTCGCTAATGTCACATAACTTTCCCGACATGTTGCCAACAGTAATGTTTTAATGTTCTTCATTATAAAAACATTTGCACATAAATAAGTGACATAATATTCAGTACTTACTTCTGAAAGTTTACTCTTCGTCCGCTCCGCTTCCGCCGTTTTTTAAATTATCCACACCACCGCCGGAGCTATGAAGTCTGGGATATGTTGGGCCATGAAGGCTACACCGACCCATCCTTAAAATTCAGGGAAATTAAGGACGCATTTGAGGGCCGCATGTAGAGCAGCCTTTGAATTGGGACAGTCTTCGTCGTGTCACTGTGACGTAATCGGCCTTAAAATGCGGCCTTTAAGGCTGCAGACCCCAAATCCGGTCATTGGTACTTCCTGGCTTGTGTAGTTACTAGGTAACAAAAGCTCAACACTGCCCCTAGCGTCCTGGAGCACTTCCGTTGTGTTTTGGAATTTGCATGTGTTTTGGGGTATGCATGTGTTTTGGATTTTGCAAGTGTTTTGTATTTTGTACGTGTTTTGTATTTTGTACGTGTTTTGTATTTTGCATGTGTTTTGGATTTTGTACGTGTTTTGTATTTTGTAAGTGTTTTGTATTTTGTACGTGTTTTGTATTTTGCATGTGTTTTGTATTTTGTACGTGTTTTGTATTTTGCATGTGTTTTGGATTTTGTAAGTGTTTTGGATTTTGTACGTGTTTTGGAGTTTGCATGTGTTTTGTATTTTGTACGTGTTTTGTATTTTGCATGTGTTTTGTATTTTGTAAGTGTTTTGTATTTTGCACGTGTTTTGTATTTTGTACGTGTTTTGTATTTTGCATGTGTTTTGGATTTTGTACGTGTTTTGTATTTTGCATGTGTTTTGGATTTTGTAAGTGTTTTGGATTTTGTACGTGTTTTGTATTTTGCATGTGTTTTGGAGTTTGTAAGTGTTTTGGATTTTGCATGTGTTTTGTAGTTTGTAAGTGTTTTGGAGCTTGCACGTGTTTTGGATTTTGTATTTTGTAAGTGTTTTGTATTTTGCATGTGTTTTGTACTTTGTAAGTGTTTTGGATTTTGCACATGTTTTGTATTTTGTAAGTGTTTTGGATTTTGCATGTGTTTTGTAGTTTGTAAGTGTTTTGGAGCTTGCACGTGTTTTGGATTTTGCATGTGTTTTGTATCTTGCATGTGTTTTGTATTTTGTATTTTGTAAGTGTTTTGTATTTTGTAAGTGTTTTGGATTTTGCACATGTTTTGTATTTTGTACGTGTTTTGTATTTTGCATGTGTTTTGTATTTTGCATGTGTTTTGTATTTTGTAAGTGTTTTGGAGCTTGCATGTGTTTTGGAGTTTGTAAGTGTTTTGGATTTTGCATGTGTTTTGTAGTTTGTAAGTGTTTTGGAGCTTGCACGTGTTTTGGATTTTGCATGTGTTTTGTATCTTGCATGTGTTTTGTATTCTGTAAGTGTTTTGTATTTTGCATGTGTTTTGTATTTTGGACGTGTTTTGTATTTTGCATGTGTTTTGGATTTTGTAAGTGTTTTGGAGCTTGCATGTGTTTTGTATTTTGTACGTGTTTTGTATTTTGCATGTGTTTTGTATTTTTTAAGTGTTTTGGAGCTTGCATGTGTTTTGGAGTTTGTAAGTGTTTTGTATTTTGCATGTGTTTTGTATTTTGTAAGTGTTTTGTATTTTGCATGTGTTTTGTATTTTTTAAGTGTTTTGGAGCTTGCATGTGTTTTGGAGTTTGTAACTGTTTTGGATTTTGCATGTGTTTTGGATTTTGTACGTGTTTTGGAGTTTGTACGTGTTTTGTATTTTGCATGTGTTTTGGATTTTGTACGTGTTTTGGAGTTTGTGCGTGCTATTTGGAATTTGTAAGTGTTTTGGAGTTTGTACGTGCTTTGTCTCTAGGGGCCACCGTAGTTGCCCTACTAAACCAGTCCAGTGTGTAGGGGCTATTTTAGCATTATTAGACACAGTTATTTTGTATTGGTGTAACTTCAGACTTTATTGAGTAGTTCATTTCTTGTCAATACAGCTGTGTCTGATAGCTGACTGGCAGGAGGAGGCTTAATGCAACCTGCAAAGTTAATGCACAGACATTTTGTCTTTTGTAGATTCCATTCAACTGTTTTTCTGTTCTTGTTATTTAAGGTCTTGCAACCCTGAACACTCCAGTATTTTCATTATTACTAGTTGTGCCTAATGATCTATATGTGTCACACTGGATTAGATTAGGTTCTTTTGTATGCAAAGGTCTGCCCTCATTGATAGGTTTAAAATTACTGTGCTTGTAAGATACAGTAGTTTTTGTGGTTGAATAGAAACCGATGTTTTACAGATTCCTATTTCCCTGTTTTGTAGGTACTTGGAGTACAAAGCAGGATCTGC
The DNA here is from genome assembly GCF_057382095.1 of Aulonocara sp. 'chitande type north' Nkhata Bay. Classification (NCBI taxonomy): domain Eukaryota; kingdom Metazoa; phylum Chordata; class Actinopteri; order Cichliformes; family Cichlidae; genus Aulonocara; species Aulonocara sp. 'chitande type north' Nkhata Bay. The sequence goes on from NC_141350.1 coordinate 39,046,610, forward strand.
AACATCAGTGATAGCGGTCAATCCCACACAGCCTCAATTATCATTGTTTGCTCCAAGCATCCACTTATTTTCCCCAAATTCACCCAGGCAACAGGCCATCACCCAGTCCATCCTCCAGGACCCTATAGTTGGATGCTCTCTCCCCCTGTCTATCGTTGAGAATCCACATTTTAGACACTTCCTGAATGTCTTGGATAGCAAATACACTCCTGTGTCTAGAACCACCTTGACAGAGAAGCTGATACCTCACCTTGTCACTAAATTGAAGGGTGACATAATCAAAGCCCTGGAAGTCCAGCCAAATGTAGCAATAACAACAGACCTCTGGTCTGACCGGAGGCTTCGTACTTTCCTGGGAGTTACTGCTCATGCTGCCTGCAAGAACAAGGACTCTTACAGTTTACAATCATTTTTGCTTGACAGTAGGCGTTTCACAGGGAAGCACTGCGGCGAACGAATCGGCTCAGCATTTGACAGAATAGTTGAGGAGTATGGCATTGGCCATAAAATAAGCTACATTCTGACGGATAATGCATCCAATATGAAGCGGGCCTTTAAAGTCAGGATGCCAGAAGTAGAGCACCCTGAAGGTGACAGCAGTGGTGACCTCGATGATGAAACAATGTGGGAGGATGCAGAAGGTTCTGATCCATGGTCAACGGGTGAACGTCTTTCTTGCTTCGCCCACTCGCTGCAACTTGTAATCGGTGATGGGATGAAAGAGGTAAAGGCAATAGCTAGAGCCATTGCCAAAGCCAGCAAGTTTACAAACCTGCTGCACAGCAGTAGTAACCACAAAGACTTGTTTGAGGCACACTTTGGCTCCAATAAGTCCATCCCAGCAGGAAACAACACCCGCTGGAATAGCACCTACAGACAGTTAAAGGCTCTGATCACACTTGACCACGGGGCCATCACTGAAATGTGCAGCAATACAGAGAATTTAGTGTTTTCAACCCGAGAGTGGGCTCAGCTGAAAGATCTTTGTGCTTTGCTTGAGCCTTTTTCTGATGCAACAGACCTTACAGAAGGTGACTATTAGCATGGTGGTCCCCACTGTTCTGGACTTGAAGAATCATCTTATAAAGATGGAAGTACAAATGCCCCAGGCCGTAACTATAGTCAGGGCACTGAAAAGATCCTTAGAGAAACAGTTCTCTGGAATTTTCAGGCAGATTTGCATGGACGAAAAGGATCCAGAAGAGCCGTTTAGCCATCGGATCTACTTCCTTGCCACCATGCTTGACCCCCAGTTTGGACTGACCTGGGTAGATTTAGATGTCCAAAATGGTGAAACCGGACCAGCACTGAAGAGGTTCAGAGATTACCTTAAAAAGTCATTAATAGGTGACTGTATAATAATAATAATTTATTGTTATTGTTGTTTTTGTTGTTCCACTTATTATCACTGTCTTTGGTTTTATAGCATCATTAGAAGCATCCTGTCTAATCCTGTCTTTGTGTGTGTGTGTGTGTGTGTGTGTGTGTGTGTGTGTGCACCCTTTTCCAGACCTTTTGATCACAGAGGTAGACAGAGACGGACCTGCAGCACCAACAGAAGAAGACACAGAATTATCAGATAGTGACTCAGCGCCACCCCCAAAACAACGTCTTCTTTCACGCTACAAGGCATTTAGGTTGCAACGCAGCACAAGCCAGGACTCGAGCACTGATGCACAAATAAGCAAGTACCTAGACAGCATAAATGACTCTGTGATGCACTCACCTTTTGGTCAAAAAACAAAGAGCGTTTCCCCAGTCTACACAGTGAGGTGTGCACATGTCTTTATATTGTTTGATTACAGAATTTTACTTAAAATGGTGTTGTTTGACTAAATAAATGTGACCATTGACTTTTAAATAACATCTGCATATCACTTTGTGTTGACAGGCCTTATCCATTTTAGGGAAGTTGATATCATACAGTGTAATTTGACTAGTACTACTACAATAGGACATGATGCAATTTCAAGTTTATAATCTTCAGTTTGATGTTACAATTTTATCTATATATAAAGTATAACTGAAACCAGTTACATATTTCATATTTTACAGTTGTTGGAGGTGATCGCTGTTTTGTCAGATGACTTTGGGGCCAGTCAGTACCATCATGTCAGCCCTTAAAAGCACACAAAAGTTAGTCTTTTTTGTCCCGGTCTTGGTCTCGTCTCAACTTGCCTGGGGAGAAGCTGATTTTATCTTAATTTGTTCCTTGGAATATAATGTAAAAATATGAAAATCCTTTATATGACTCTTGCTGAATGTGTCCACTACAGAGCAGCAGAGGGCTTTGTTTTGAATGAATTGATCTTTTGTATTAATGAAGGCCCAGGCTCTATCCATTTCCCTTACCCGATGTTTCATTCTAAAAGACACCTATTTACGCAACCAGGATGTGTGTGGGGGCCAATTTCTGGCTTATGTCTTCCACATGCATCACTCACTCTCTGTTGTGTGTGTGTGTGTGTATGCTTTTCCAAAGGACATCTATTTGCACAGCCCCAATGTGCGATGGGAGGACATCATCGGTCTGGAGGATGCCAAGCGATTAGTCAAAGAGGCCGTCGTTTATCCCATTAAGGTGCGGCCGCTACCCGAGCATGCTGGTATTTCAGCTCCGGTCGCCCATCTTCGATTCTGAATACATCTCTTTTAAAGGGCTTAAAGAGAAGGAGGGCAGTGGGGTCAGGCCAGTCTATTAGAGTGACATTAAATCTATACCTGGGATATTATGGTAACACAGATACAGAGATGGATAGGAAGACACATGTGGCATGCCATGTAGAATTTATTATACACAGCCACAATCACACAATTTGTGCTTCTGCAAATAGATAAAAACACGCACACACACAGAAATAGATGCACACACTTTTGTCATCATCGCCCAGACCTTTCTCATGGATATGATGACAACAAATCAGGTTGTCTGCATCCTCTTGACATTTACAGACGAAGATGAGGACTGATGTGTCCATCTCCTTGTATATATTCTGCTGGCCTGTTTTATTGAACATCGTCTCTCTGCCTTCCCACAATCCTAAACTTTTGCTTCCATTATTATTCATTCTCTGAGCTATAGGTCAGTTTGGTCATTTCAGCCAGCCTGTGTTTGCCACCTAAAATTTAAACAAATTTGTTGTGTGTGGTATTTGCAGCACTGATCAGCTATAAATCAGACTTATCAGGTTTCTTTGCACAGAGCTCAGTTTGCTATTGGTGTGCTGAAAATGGAAATACAATGTGTTCTCATACTGAGCTAGGATGTGATTTACTCAAGTTGTATCTATACTGTTTTGTTCATGTTTCCCCCTCATTCTTTGACTCAGTCTCTCCTCCTCAGTATCCCCAACTCTTTACAGGCATCCTGTCTCCATGGAAGGGTTTACTGCTCTATGGTCCCCCGGGTAAGGACTCAAGTGCAGGGTCTCACTATGAAAACTTCACATTCCCTTACCCACGCAGGTACAGGTAAGACGTTGCTGGCCAAGGCCGTAGCTACAGAGTGTAAGACAACCTTCTTCAACATCTCAGCTTCCAGCATTGTCAGCAAGTGGAGGGGAGACTCTGAGAAACTGGTCAGGGTAGGCTGTCAGCTATGGGAAGAATTTTACAAAAACATGTTTGAATACTATACTTTGTGTTTCATTTTTTGAGGTCTGATTACACTGGTCAACACTGAAATTGTTACTGACCTAAAAAGGTCCTAATCTGTAGTGTCTTGGTGTGTTGAACACAAATATGAGCATGAAAATATTGTGTTTGCTCTCGTTTGGAAGATATTTCATATAGTTTTTTTTTCTATGTTTCACTGTGTACATTTATCCAGCAGGACTGTAACAACATCCTAAATAAGCATAGAATGATGTAATATTGCATCACATTGGATAATACCATCATGTACACATCATCCAGAGTTTATTCCATTATTTCCTGAAGGAATGCAGTACTACTGCCAGGCAGCTGCTGAAGTAAGCTGACATCAGCAGTGTACTATACAAAGCCTAGTTGGAAAATTTGAGAAATCTTTCAGACTTCATGGGATACAGCTTAAGCTACTGTTACATAAAACTGTCATTATTCTATCCATTTAGTTACAATACAGAACACTAATGCCTCAAAAGTGTGTTAATACTGTGGACAATTTTTGCTATATTTGTGGGGAAATGACATTTGCCAACCAGAAGAAAGTATCACTTCTCAAGTGAAGAAGTCATATCGTCTTTACTTTGGATGCAAGATTGGCGATCAAGACAAGCCTTGGGCCCCGCATATATGCTATGCTACATGTACAACACAGCTTTCGTAGTGGTTACATGGCATACATTCCGTGATAAACTAGAGCCAATTTTGCATTTTGACTGTCATATTCGTTTTGAGTACATAAAAACTGATAAGAAATGACTCATTTTATTTCAGTAACATGACTTTTGTACAATATGTTGACCGTGTATGTAGTGTAAATGATTTAATACATGTGTCTGCAGGTTCTATTTGAGCTGGCCAGGTACCACGCTCCATCCACCATCTTCCTGGATGAGCTTGAGTCAGTGATGGGCCAGAGAGCAGCATGGGGTGACCTTAACCACGAAGTGCAGTAAAATGTAGATGTGCCACTGCTGCTGTCCACAAAAACTCTGTTCATTGCTTTCAGAGGCGAGCGCGAGGGGAGTCGCAGGATAAAGACCGAGTTACTGGTTCAGATGGATGAGTCTTACCTCTTCACCAGCTTGCCAAGCCATGATGTCTCACTGGCTGAATGTAGCTATAACAAATGAGCTGGTGGTAGAAACAGATCTGCATTGGTGGGACTGATGTCGAAATAGTCACATCCTATAAGTATCTGGGAGTTCAACTGGATCACAAGCTGGAGTGGTCTGCCAGCAAGGATGCTTCCTACAAAAGGGGTCTGAGCTGGCTTCACTTTCTACGAAGACTCAGATGTATGCAGCAGGCTGCTCTATATGTTTTATCAGTCTTTTGCTGCGAGCACCATCTTTTTTGCTGTAGCATGCTGGGGTGCAGGCATCAAAGCAAAGGATGCAAACAGACTGAAGAAATTCATCAGGGAGGCCGAGTCTGCTGCTGGCATGAAGCTTGCCACCCTGGAGGAGGTGATCAGTGACAGAATGCTGGCAAGACTGCTGGCAATCATGGACAATGACTCCCACCCCCTTCATAACACACTGGACAATCTGAAGAGCAGTTTCAGCAACAGGTTCCTTCAACCTTGCTGTCTGAGGGAAAGTTACAGGAGGTCGTTCCTTCCCGCTGCAATCAGACTCTTTAATTCATCCACTTGGGTCAGGTCCACAAATGTGGAACAGAATTAATCACACCTCAGTGCACCCTGTCACTTTTGTACACATGACACATATTTGCAAACATACTTGTCCTTTTATATTTATACTTATATCTCTATATTTATCTTAATATTTATCTACCAGTATCTCTGTTTCTACACTCATTTTATATGAGTGCTTGTTGTTTGTTGTATATTTGCTGCTATGACAACTCAATTTCTCTCTGGGATTAATAAAGTTTCTCTGATTCTGAAAGTCAAGACTGACCTCTACAACAGCCATCTTCTCTGTCTTACTTTGATTCTCTTTTACAGATGACACAGACATGCCCGCCATCCAACTGGAAACTGTAACAACGGCTGATTTCCTGAATGTGATTGAACACACCAAACACTCAGCACGAAACCTGATAGACAGATACACAGACTGGGAGAGAGAGTACCAATCTGTCTGACACTAGAACAGCACAATTTAAAAAAAAAAAAATGCTGGTTTAATCATTTGTTTTCTTTTTTTATTTTCTGAAAAAAAATATACAACCTAATACAACGAAACTTTTGTTATGGTGACTGGTACTTTGAGTCAAACTACTATAGCATGACTGTTTTCAATTTATCAGGATGTTCTGAGGAAAATAATTTCATATCTTAAGTCTCTCCACTGTTGAAACATTAGCAGTGTTACTTGTGCAAATGAAACCAGAAGGTTATTTTTACTTGGCGCTCAAAGCAGATTCTGCAGGATGTGTTCAACAGCATCTGGGAAACTGTCACATATCAGGTGGGGAGCTGGGCTTATTTTATTCTCATCGTCTTCTCTGTATTTACCTAAAACATAACAGGAGAGAAGATGGTTAGCAACAAGAAAAAAAAATTATGATAGATGAAGTAGCTAGAAATGTAGCTTCTAATAAAGACACCACAGTGGAAGAGAAAGCTGAAGATGAAATGAGAAGCTGACTGTTTCTCAGCTCACCAGTTCTGACAAGAATACCCAACATTCCTGAATTTTGAGCCCCGCCTACATCATCTCTGGCGTCCTGTTGGAGAAAACAAACAAACAAAAAAAAAAAGCACAGACCTACTTTTAGTAAATTGTGAGGGTGTTAATCAGTCACAGGCTGGTGAAGAAATATATATCACAGGGCCACTCAGTGTAAAGACCACCATTTTATTTTAATGTTACCACTAGGAAGAAAAAAAAGATTTTTTAACATTAGTATATCTTGTAAGAGGTACTAAAACTGTCAACAGCAACAATAACATTACAATAAATGGTTATACTGTATACAAGAGAAAGCCAAAAACTCACTTTCTGTCAAAAATGATAATATACTTACATCGCCTATCATGACAGCTTCACTGGGGCTACATCCTAAATCAGACAGAGCCTATTTGAAGAAATGAGAAGAGGCTTCAATGGTTGTTAGTACCAAAAAGCATAAAAAAAAATCAAATACTAAACACAAAAAGATTGTATAGATGCTATAATGTCAAGTAAGTATCTGACATGTCTGTTATAAAATCAACAATTGTCTTATTATATGAGGAAAAATAAAATCAAAATAAATTCCACACCTGTGTAAAAAATGTCTTTTCAGGCTTTCCAACTACAGTAGCTTTACAGTCGGTGGCATACTCCAGTCCCGTCACGAAAGGCCCGGGTCCGAGGGCCAAACCATCCTTACGTTTGTAGTAGCGAGCCTTATGGATGGCGATGAGAGGAGCTCCATCCAGAATCATTCTTGAAAGGAATACACATTTAAAACAATGACATTTTAGAAAACAAAATCACAAACACCAAGTTTATTATATGGTCTCATTTTTCAAGAAATAAGACATAACTGCACAAATATGCCCAAATAAAACGCTTGCTTTGCTACTACTGTATATCAAAAATAAATAAATAATACAAAGTATCTGATATTTTTGAGTAAAAATATCAGATATTTTTGAGTAAAAATATCAGACACACTGAAGATTTTGCTGATATATATGTCAGCTGATAAACTTGACCAAGTTTAACACCTGAAAGCCTTGTTGAGTGTGGAGTAGTTGAAGTGATCAGGAGCAAGTCCAATGACGACAGCATTCGGCTCTGACGTCTCAATCCCTGCAAAAGGAAGAAAAAATATATAACTGGAGGTTTTTTAAATAAATTATTATTCATCTATATAATTTTATAGTAACTGCTAAAGAGATATCGATTTATGAATTCTTTGTGCTTCATTTTTAACAAAATGCTTGTAGACAATTAGAATTTTTTATAAAGCTATAATGTCTTAAACATAAATAGTTTATCTTATTTGGTTACTGAAACAAATGATAATTAAAACAACATAAATTCAGGTCTACCTCTCCGTCACTCACACACACACACCACCACCACCACACTCAACTTCGTACCAGTGAAATCTTCCAGGGCGCTGTCTTCCACCAGCAGCAGGGGTCTGTGTTGTTTCTGCTCTAACAAACTCCTTGCTGCACTCAGAGAAGTGAAGATCTCATTTTCCTGTACAGTAAAGGTCATTTTTCAAGATCACATAAGGCAGCACTCTCGAGGTCAAAATGGCATCACAGTCCTTTCAGTTTGTTGATTTATTAAGTAAATCACCAGTTTTGCTTTTCTTCGCCTAATTTTGACTTCTGCACTAACATTCATTTCATCACTTTACTTTTGGGAAAAAACAGACATTACAAAACAAGATCACAGCGGTTCCCCTTCTAAAGGTCATTTTGATTTCTTTTGGCACTGCAGTAAAAGTTTCTGCTATAAGAAAGGGTGTGGCTATTTCACCTGGAGGTTAAAATTGAGGCGTTGCAGCCTTTCAAATAAGATCCTCTTACTCTCCTTGGTTGTGTTGGTCACAAACTTGACAGCTACAGACGCCTGCCGTAACCTGATAATGCACAAAAACACAAAAGAAAACACCTAGCAATTCAAACCATGTTTACAATTCACAGCACTCTATCACAGGAAAAGAACTGATCTAAGATAAAGATATGCAGCAAGCACAAGACAGAAAAAGGTTTTTGAGTAGTGTTCAAGTAATTTAAAAAAATAATTTTCAGTCTTTCTTTTCATTCATAGAGTAACATCCTGACTCTCAATGCGCCATTTTAGGTCTGATTTTTTTCCCTCCTGCCATTTACCTGTTAAGGGCATCCTGCGCCCCGGGCACTGCTGTGTCTTCTATATGCAGAGTTCCACTCAGGTCAATGAGCACAGCCTTCAGCGCTCGCCTGCCTGCCATCCTGGAGGCCTGCACAGGTAAGAAAGGCAATGATGTCACGAGAAGTCATTTTCTTAATAAATTAATCTGTTATTTTCGTAAGGAAACACTAAAAATTGTAATATAAGGTGAATGATATTCTGTAATCTAAATTTATCTGCATTTATTCAGATTTACAGACAAAAATCGTAGTATTTACAAAGTCAGAACTGGGGAATTTGGGACATTTCCTTTTTGTTGTTGCTTAAACTAATGATCAAAATCCTCTTTACAGTGTTTTCACTTGTTGTGAACTAATCTGAAAGAGCACAAATACAGGATGTTCTTAACATTTTAGATAACACATTAGATAAGACCTGTTTGGAACGCAGTATCTGATTACGATTTCTAAACCGCTACATATGACCATCGTCCACTGTAAATGGAGCTTTAGTTGTTGTTTTTTTTTTTTTTTTTTTTAAAAAGCTTATTCTTTGATAACAATTTATTATTTTGGAGATTATATGTTTATAATCATAATTCACAGTGGTGGTGGCAGAATCTGTCAGATTACCGGCCAAACTGAGAGGATTACTCACCAGTTTCTGTTATGGGTTTCTGCCGAGAATGCAGATTTATGGATCTGTAGGTATTTGATTTCAGGCTATGAGTCCCTATTATTTAGACATACTTGGATTTGCGTCGTGTAGTTATCAGTGCAAGGGTACAATTAATGCTCTTAATACCAACCTAAAACCACACACACACACACACACACACACACACACACACACACACACACACACACAGAGCGTGTAAGGCTACCTATCTAACATCTGCAGTCATCTCTACAGACAACAGAAAAAATACTGAACTGTCAAGAAAGTGCTAGGATAAAAATAATAAACCTGGTTTATGTGTGTGGTAAAGGTACTAAATCATAACCTAAAGATGTAGCTTAACAGGCTGTCAGTCTCTTACATTCAGGCCTGATGTATTGTACAACATTACTCCACTTTGTATGTTTATTTAATATCTGGCACACTTGTAGCTCGTACACATTTGTCGTTCCATATTTAAAGCTTTCAGCACTTACTAATTGTACTAAACATTGTAATGGCTGGTTTTTGAGAAAAGGTGTATAAACTGATGTGTTGTCTGTTTGACAACTTTAATGTGTACTATCCGTATGATAATTGAATCGAATAAAAGCATACAACTGTTAATACATCTTTGAATAGAATTCGCATTAAAACATCTCATGACAAAACTCTGAAGCAAAAACAGGTTTGGTCCTTGGGAGATAGACAAAAACACAAGGGGGGAAGGGTTTTTTCGAAAGCTATTTAGTATTTTAAATAATATTTCTGAACCACTCTTTTAAAAACTGGGTTTACATGCTGTATCAGGAGAGATGTAATGTACACAATAACAATAAATAAGCTTTAGTATTTTGTGCATGAATTATTTTCAAACTCATTGTGATAACACAGAAAATGGTTCGAATGTTTTCGGAATTATATACATGACACAATAACTTAAAAAACCTTTATTATTCATTCCCAAATGAGAGAATTAATGATAAAAGTTTCCATTTATATAAAAGGTACAAAAGCGCTACAAACTGACCTACTGAGAGCGTAAAGAGCCAGTACAGCTAACCTTCAACAGCATCAGCAGCAACTCTCCTACTTCCTGTTGACGTTTTCTTCTTCGTAGATTTAAAACGGGTTTGTTATGTGGTCACTGCTGACCCCTGCAGCTCAAATGCAGTACAGGATTATGTTTTCAAAACAGAAAAAAAAACTTGTGTTCTACATTTTTGTAGAGAAAAAAATGTATCTTAGTACCATATGTTTAATATCACTCTCTCTTGTCAATATCAATCTCTTTTTGTCGTGTTATTATAACTTATATTTTTTCAATTTCTATATTTGTAATCAGTTAAGAGGGTTATCCTTAACCACTTAATCACTCATTAGAGTAATAAAAAACATATGTGTCCCATCACACTAACAAGTAACAGATGTATTGCATTAGTGGGTCGCTCAGTGCATTCGGATAGATTTAATATGGTGGGAGGTATTAACGCAGCGATAAAGACCTTCTCTCTACAGGATGCCAGAGGCCGCTATTCAAATCCTCTTTGCATGTTACCTCCACATAGTGAATAACAACTGTTGTTTTTTTAGCTTTCTGGGTTTATTTTTTGCATAAATAGTTTGAAGCGCACATGATAGATGTGGAAAAAATGAAAACATAAGCTAATCCCACATGTCTTAAGGTCCTTCCAACAAAAACACAACTTTAACGTGTTGATCTGTTTCTGATTTTAATTCTGGTTTATTTTCAGTAGCTCTTTCTTTTTACACTTCCTCTGGCTCTTGCTATTGCTCTGTTGTTATTAAATTATAATTTCACCTGTAACACCTGCAGCCTTCTCTCTTCCCTGCACTTTTTTCCATCTAATATGTATTTTAAAAACTGTAATCAGTGATTTGATCTGTGTTGTATTTTGTTTTTCTTTAAACTCTGTTGTATATATTTTGTATTGTTTCACAGAATGGGTATTTTTCCATTATAGCTACAGTAAATTATATTCAATGTGAATACTTTTCAAATTAAACTCTCAAGTAAGCACGACTCACCACAATTCTTTCAAAAAATATTTTTGTGATTTATTATTAACGGCCCACAGATCAAAACACCACACATCCTGACCTGTGTTTTGCAGACACATATTCAGATATAATTGCGTGCTTGCTTATAGTTTTTTTCCTGACCTCCAAGCTAAACGAATCACATGTCAAAGTGGCTTTACAGCACAAATCTCTCTGATAAACATATGCTTGTAATTCCAGCAGATCCCCTTTTGCCCTCGCACCCTCCTCCATCTAATGTTAATAAAAGTGGAGCTTAGCTGGATAGAGAATGGTGATAATTCACTGCATATGGAGATTATTAATGATGTGGAGCTGGTCAGACAGAGAAAAAGGAAGTTGAGAGAAATAGTGTATGTCAATATTTACACAGTGATATCCTTTATCCAGGTACAAGTGCTCGCTTTTGGTCAAGTGAGAGTAAAATTTTAAAAAAGGAAAATTTGTTAAAAATACTTTTAATAAAGAGTGATGCATGTGACCTTTGTTCCCCAGTAAATCCAAACACAAAGTTGCTATTTATTAAGTGTATCCAGCTAAGATATATACAAATACTCAAAATTTTAAATTCCTTATTATGTGTATGTAATACTGTAGCTTTCTTTTAATCTTTCTATAGTCTTCAGGAATAGTTCTCCAGGCATCATGAAGGACATTCAAAGCTCTTCTTTGGATGTTGGCTGCTTCAATAATACAGATTCCTGGGCTCTGGGAAGGGCAATCCATGACTGAGTGATTTATTTATTTATTTTAATTCTAGGTATGCTTTTACTGCACTGGCAGTGCATAGAATCATTGAAAAAACTGAAAAATACATCTGTTGCTGTTCAGCTTTCCAGATGGTATTACAAGGAGAGTCAAAATCCTATGGTACTTTTCAAGATTCAAGACGTTTATTGTCATATACACTGCAAAACACAAATAGTTATGCTGCAATGAAATTCTTACTTTATTTATTTATTTATTTAGGACAGTGCATGTTAATGAACATAAATGTAAAAAAAAAAATTACATGAATGTAAACATGCCAGATTATAGCCAGGGGCTAATTTCCATCTGTTGTCCTTAAACATAAAAAAATAGACATAATAATTCATAAAAATTCATCATTCATCCATAATAAAAACTCCATCATCAAACTCACACATACACACCATTCTGTTCCCAAATAAAACATTAAAACTATACAACTCATGCATGATCACACACTTGATTTGTCCATAACCAGTTTTTAACCTTTGCCTTAAACAAATTGAATGTCGAGCATTCTCTAATGGGTTGAGGAAGACTGTTCCACAGATGGCCACCCTTAACAGAGAGGACGTTCTGCCCAAATGCTGTCCGTCTGTAGAATATAAACAAGTTTCCTCGGATTGTAGCTCGAGTGGTCCTGTCTGAGCTTTCTTTATGCCTAATGAACTGCTTTAGTGGTGGTGGAGCAAGGGAGTGTAAGACTTTATATATTAAACACACTCTTTTAAGTTTCACTAAGTTATTGAAGTTCAGTAATTTATGTTTTTTAACACATGACAGTGGTGGTGGGAAGTCGGGAACTTTGTGAGTTCCCTTCACACAACTAAGTAAACAACTAACTAACAAATCTCCACTGTGAGCACAGAAAATAATAAATAGAGTTACGTTTATTTAGTTGTGTGAAGGGAACTCGTAAAATAAGATTTTCTGCATTCATAATTCCATTTTGATGAGATCCCCAAAACCAGTGACTGAAATGAAGCCCCCAACCTCCATTTGTTCTACAGATGACTGTAAACACTCACCATTTCACCTCTTTCCTGACCTCCTCCTAACATACTGAGGACTATCACTCCACGAGACCCATTGCTGCTGTTTTTTGATTCAGTTCTTGTGCAATTTGGTATATCTCAGTCCTTTCTCACCGTTTTCCTTGCTTAACACTGCTTCTTGACAGCCACCCTTCCACTGGGACAATTTCTGATGATGTTTTTCCTGTTCCTTAAGGACATGACTTTCAGATACGGTTTATCTGTCTTAGGTCCTCCACCTTGTCCAGTTTCCTCAGTACTTTTAAGGACACATTGCATGCTGTGCCAGAATATTCTTTGCCAAGGTTTTGGCTAATTGCTCTTTGGGAATCACCTTGTTGGTACAAGTACTATTTTATAACATTTAGAGCTTGAGTTAGGCACATTTCTTATGATGGGCTTAACAAACACAACTATTTTTCTGAAAATAAACAAATAAAGTGTAGCCAATAGGCTCCAGGCTACTTAAAGACCTTCAGAATTCCCAAAGAACTATTGTTCAAGATCACTTTAGAAACAAAAACAAACAGCAAACCCCCCCCCCCCCCCAAAACAAAACAAGAAGTGTCTCAAGACTTCTGCACAGTACTGTATGTGAATGTGTAAAGCCACCAGGTAACATACACTACCGTATTTTTAAATTCAGTTTCACATTGGTCACCAATGTAAATCGGCACCAACCTGACAGAGTGGACAGGCAACATTTATTTTCGTTACTTGCTACACATCTAATATTTCATTCATCAACAAAACAGCTGGAAGTTTTATCGAAATGTCATTTGTTTAAGTTTGTCTGCTGTCACACACAGAAAGCAACATAACATAAGGAATTCCACAACACTGAGTGATACATTTATTTCAAGACAGTATCTCAATTTTTGTGGCACTGAAGTGTAAACAGTTCAAAATACATTGGTCGGAGCTGCGTTTGGCAGCATTGCTTAAAATTTACATCTATACCATTTAGCCTTTTCAGTTCTCAGAGATGGGCCAATTACAAATCAATTCAACACATATATATGAAGAGATTCGTGAATTGTGTTCCTTTTTGAACCTGCTGTTAGTTGCCCCATAAATGTTTGAAAAAAAAAAAAAAAAAAAAACTTTGCAGGCCCCTTTTACAGTATGAAGTGTCAAAAAATCTGTCTGTACTAACAGGTTATTTAAATACCGATTTAAAAAAAAACATTTGCAAATGATATGATATCGGGGATCAAGATGAAACCATCATCCTGTGTGGTCATGACCTCGACAAAATTACATCAATTTTGTCCTTTTAGTGGTGATGAAACACAACAGGAAGTCTGCACCAGCTAATTTTCAGTTCTTCTTCTCTTTGCATTTAAAAATCTGCAGTTGATCTTCTATTTCAGCGCCGGCCAGTTGAAAAACATTTCCGCCCTCCCAATAACTGACAGTGGCAGAAGTCTCTAAATGGCAAAGAGTTCAGGATTTTGTGCGAGTGGCTTTTCATTGGCATGTTTGTGGTCCTCCACCTAAGTTTGGTAGGCGAAGATCAACCAAACAGCAGCAACAGGACGATGCAGGCAGAATTCACTATTATCAAAGGCACTGTAAAAACAAAAGAGTACAAAACACAAAGTAATCAAACTGATTCCATCAGCAACCTCAGAAATATTACAGCTGCTAATTCTTGACTCAAATACATCTGTTGCAGAGTGAATTAAAAATTGAAGAGCACACCAGCAATTTAGCTCACTTAATACTGGGTTATTTAGGAAAAAGTTATTTGATTTTGTTAACATCAGAAAAAAAAAAGTTTGTTGACAGTCATGATAAACTTAAAGTCCACCCTCTTTCATTTTTAAGATTTTGTGTATTAAACAAAAATCCTTAGCAGATCTTAAAAATAGGCAAATGCAACTGCAAATGAATAATTACATATGACATATTACAGTGTGTCATTAGTTATTTAATGAAAGCTAAGCCAAAATGCAGAAGCAGTGTGTCAAAAACTAATTGCATCCGATTCACTAACTTGTAAAATCACCTTTCATCAGTCTCTAACGTGATTGTGGATCGGCCCACTCTTCTTTTCAGGGTTGCTTCAGTTCATTGATATTTGTGGTCATTCATGTGCACACAGTTCTCTTAAGGTCCTGCCACAGCATTTCATTGGAGTTGAGTTTTGAACTTCGACTGGGCCACTGAAGCATTTGAATTCTTATCCTTTTTCAGCCATTCTGTAGTAGATTTGCTGCTGGGATTGGGATCATTGTCATCCTGATTGACCCAATTTTGGCTGTGACCAAAACAACCCCAAATCTCCACTTTGGTCTTGTGTCTGTCCAAAGTAAGTCATGCACCCTATCCGTGACATCCTCCTCTGACACACCAACCCTCTGAATGTCCTCTTTCACTACATGAAACTCATAAATCCTGGCTACTCTGGTCACTCCCAATGAAAATCTCAGCTTAAACTGTGCCACCTCTGTTTCCAAACCATATAAAACAGCAGGTCTCACTGCTGTCTTTTAAACATTCCCCTTCACTCTTCCTGCCATAAATCACTCTTAACACTTATCTCCACCCCATCTCTCCTCTCTTCTTCACCTCTCTTGTGCACTGCCCCAGGTTTTTAACCTCAAGCCTTCACTACCTCTACTCTGTTGTATCTTCACAGTTACAGTTAATATGAGAGTACATTTACTTATTTTTAAGATCTGCTAAGGATTTATGAACAATACAGCCTACCGACCTCTCATGACAGTCCGGACTGAGCGGATGAGATTGAGAATCTGGGCTTTGATTCCTGGATCATCTCCAAAACCTCCAACTCCCTGGTCAACACCCCAACCAACTGCAGACACACGGAGAAATAAAGGAGAAGAGAAAGTACAGGAGACAGATGGGAAGAAAGATGAGAAACACCAGTAAATGAGATAGCAGATGCATGTATACGTGTTTATTTTCCAGTTTAAAAAAAAAGACCACCCGCTTTAATGTTATTCAAAACATTGCATTTTTTTTCTCTGTAATGCTCAACCCTTAATTCTTCCTTATAAATCCCAAACAAGAGCCTCTCCATTAACCAAGAGGCAGCCTGCTAAATGTATACGCGTAGCTAGCTGCTTTTAACCAGTTATTTCACCATATGATGTACGTGACATAAAAAACACTTACTCTTGCTGAGAAATCTCTCCTCATGCAACACAGCGATTGCATTGGTACACAGAATAGCGGTCTGGATGAGAGAGTAAAGAGTAAACGCCATGCTGGCAACTTCTTCTTCTCCTCCTCCTTCTACCGCCACTCCCAGAGATGCTGCTGCCGTAAACAGGCATGCCGACGTCGTGCAACAGACGTAGCCAGATTCACACACACGCGCAATGAATATTAAGTGACCACATCACTCAATTACTCTTTTCTTATACTGTTTTATTGGTGTTTTTCCATCCTATTTCCATTTGATTTACCTGCCCTGTTGTTTTATGCCATTTTAGCTGTTCGGCTGTTGTTTTGAATTGGTCTTATAAATCAGTTTGACTTCACTCTTACCTTTTTTTTTTTTTTTTTTTTTTTAAATTTCTACAGCATCTTTAAGAGGCAACACAAGCATGCATGCAGATCCCCAAGTGCTTGCTTATTGCAAACTTGATCCACTCATTCACACATACATTTACACAAGCACCTTTTTCTATGGCTAAGCAAGTTTAACTTAACAGTCCCACACTCACACTCTGATGGATGCACTTAGCATTCAATATTTTGCTGAAGGACAGCTTGACATATAGAAAAACACTTACTTCTGACTAGTCAACAGCCCACTCCATCTTCTGAACCACACTTCCCATAAAACATAAGTTTGCATTTAGATATAATAACCGGGATCTTCTTAACAGCCTGCTTTTAGTTTCAGAAAGAACTTCATGTTCTGGGTAAAGGGACTCCATCCACACAAACATGAACTAGTCCTCCACACAAACATGAACTAGTCCTCCACATTCAGTTTTTCATATAGACTTTTAATTTACACATAAATAGTAGAGAAACTACAAGAACATTCTGAAATACATCTGCAATAACAGCTTCTAATGATAACATTTTCTCAGTAAATGACAACTTTGTCCATTTATTTTATAAACAAGATGAGTGAGTTGTCACTTTTGCTCTTTTTGATTTTGCTCAAACATCACCATCATCGCCACCACCCCTGTGTCTCTTTCTTTTTCATTTCACATTATAATAAATAGTATTATCACAATTGGGGTCTCAGGAGTTGATACTCAAATAAATAAACAAAAAAAAGCAAAAAAACAAAACAAAACGCACACACACACACAGAGAGATAGGTAGAATGACTGTGAAGATCAGTATTCACATGTATGACATTTTATACAATAAGGTGAAATAATTTACATATAAATATACAACACTGACAAACTTCAGGCCTTTACTCTCGGATGCTCTTTCTGGAGAGAAAGCACGTATACAGAGTTTTTCATTTCCAAAACAACGAGGCAGATTCTGCAGCTGATGGCAGCAATATTTATTTAGTGATAATCATAAGACGTTACGACAGGAAAATGTCTTGTGGGAGAATGAACCTTCACTGTGTCTTACAGCTGCTCAGTTCCATATGGTACACAGTCTGCAGTTAATGTGACACAGGACATAATTTCAGGTAACTCTGACTTTATAAATAAAGTATTAAATATAATCAGATGTGACATTAATTAAGGACAAGGTAAAAACGGTGGTTTTGAAATGCTGTTAATAGAGTTGTAAACTGCAAAATTTATATATATATATATATATATATATATATATATATATATATATATATATATATATATATATATATATATATATATATATATGTGGACGTTTTTTGTGGTACCGTGTTGTAGTACCATTGTAAATATCAGTGCTTTATTTATTTATTTATTTTAATTCATCTGACATACTAAACCAAGGTTGTGTGTGTCCAGCCACTGACAAACTGGTGGTGGTGGCTCGTGTTTACAGGGAATGATTAGAGTTGAACATGATGAAGTCCCTTTGGGATCAAATGTTGATAATAGATAAATGTTGTCGTGCTTGTTTCTCTTCAGGGCCATCACTTGGTGATACAAATACAACCTATCTTAGTCCTTTTTCATCCAGAGTTTGGCCAATGTACAGTTGAGCCCACGGGCAGATAAAAACATCCAATCTTTATTTACTTTTTTTTTATGCCTGGAAATTAGTTTTCTGACATCTACAACTGCCTTCCTGGTGGTCCTCAAAGGGCGAGGTTGCTTTGGTCCCGGTTGGCTAATGCTTTGAACGTGACTGCCAACACACTCGCAGTGTCACAGGTTTCAGTCAATTAAGTTCAGTTAGGGAACTTGAACCAGGGAAAAAGAGGAAAAACTTTAGAAATCTTTTACCAGTATGATGTCCCACAGCCTCACATGAGTTCTTAGCAGGCAGTGTGTAGAGAGCAACTAACAGAGGTGATATCGAAGAAGCAGCAGAATAATTGCTGTCCCGCGAAAAGTAATATAATGTATGATATAGTTTCACATCCTCTCTGTCGGTGATGGTCTCTGTCAGTTTTCTGTGTGCTAATCCTAAAAAAAAGGGAAATTACATTAGTTTTACATTCAGGGTAAGAGTTTTTCCATACTGATTTAACTGATTGTTTAGAATCACCCCAGAAAATTATAATAAAATGTAGCCAGTAATGCCAAATGTGTTAATGCTATAAGACAGTTTATTATCAATCAAATGAAAATTAAGTATATTTCACTGTCTTGCCATTATCTCTATTATGATGTAAATATGAGGCTTAATAATGTGCAGCTTGTCAAAAGCTTTTTATGTGATAACTATTTATTTTTACATTTCTTTAAGCTTCATTTTAAATTTACTGAAAAATATTCACCTCTTTGCTACTTGTTGAGATGGGAGCTGATCTTTTCTTTTCTGATGATGTTTGCGTAGGGAATCTGAAAGGCAAAAACGCGACATAAAACGTTACATTCTTCCTAAAGAAATACCTTTAACACTGAAAAAGGTTCTCTAAAGTAAACTTTACTATTATAATTTTATCATTGGTGGAAATATGAAAATCCAAAACTCTAGCCAAGCTGGTGAAAGTAAAAGTCTGTCAACACAAATTAAACATTTTTTGGAGTTCATTTGCATGTCTGTGTGAAATTAATGTGTCATTACTCTCAGACAGATCCATCTGCTGGTTCTAGACACATTTGTCAATTGTTTACGTGAGTATGTGCATTTGGTGTGCACATACAGGCTTATAAATTAGCTTGAACCCATATTCATAATCGCCTGCCTTTGTGATTACATGAATGCATGTTCTTGTGTGCGTTTTGGCGCACGCCTTGCCACTGTGTGCACACAAGCGTGTACAGTGGTGGCATGTGTCAGAAAACAAAGACAAACAGCGTCTGTCAGCCTGTCTGCCAGCTGCTCCAGTGATTGATGTCGACGGAAACACTCAGATGGCTGCAAAGGAACTTCTCACCCGTGAAAGACAAACTAGATGATTGGCTCTGTCATTTGATGGACAAATAAGCAAACGCATGTGTCCGGTCAAGTCCTAGTGATGGCTTCATTTATTCAGCCTTTAATTTTTGTTTTTGTTTTAACCCATGGCAAGGATTTCCCAAGTATGCATACAATCTCTAGCAGTAGTCAGAGAATTGACTGGCACATTTCCTCATCGGTTTTTGATTTTTTTTTGTTTCGGTTGATGTGATGTCACTGTATTTTAGTAAGTACTGCATAATTAGTCTTAATTATATTTTTTCTCAAAATCCTTGCAGACAATTTTTAAGGCAATCATGAAGATTTTCTTTTAATTTGTGTATCTAAAAAAGGGTGTTTAATTTGTCATTTAAAAGCATATTTCCATCAGTGTTAAGCACTAACATTAGTAGTCTTACCATCTGTAACTGTTGGACCATCTCCTCTCTGTAGGCGAGCTCTCGTTTCATCTGATCTTGAAAATTGTCTGAAATTAGCGTACAATAAAAACAAACCTTGATTAGGTGGCGCGTGTATTGTCATTTTGGAAAATTGGAGTGATAAAGACAGCCGATGACAGAAAAGGGTTGAGCAAAAAAAAATCGGCGAAAATAAAAAACTGAAAGGTAAAAATGGGGATAAAGGTAAAGGTGTAAGAGACTGTAAGAAAGACAGAAAAGGAGAAGTTGCCCTTCAGAGTATGGAAACTAAAAGGAAATCAGGGTAAGGGGGAAAAAAACTGACTTACGGAAGACAGGAAATGGTGAGGTGCCCTTCAAAGCGTGAAACTCTTGCTCCAGTCTCCTCCTGAAGTCGATCTGTTCCAGCAGAACCTTCTGGAGCTCTTCTACAGAAGGACAGAAGAAAGCAGAAGGAAAATATGAGAGTGGTTGCATTAAAATATTCTCTCACAATCTCACAAATGTCCATCTAGTATAGATTACTAGTTTTCTATGGTCAGTGCAGCTGAGATGTGCTCAAACAGCCCTTACCTTTCTCCATGCTCTCAACATCCTTTTTCAGCTGCACAGGAGAAGCAGCACCCTGGCTTTGATCGCCTGAAAACATGAAGAGACTTAATTTCAAACTTTGAAATTAATTGTTAACTAAACTGGGATTTGATCCACGAACAGGAAATGAGTACAAAACAAACAAATAAAAATAATGAATTTAAGGCCATGCTCATAAACTATAAATGATCTTGAAATCAGTTATTCAAAAGCAACCAGAAAAGCTACAAATGTAAGTGAAGTTAAGTGAAAGCATCAGGCATCATTTGATCGCCTAAAGGAGGTTATGTCTGTTTGTTAGATCAGGATAAGGATGAGAACAGAATGTGCACGGTGAGACTCAACAAGAAAAACAACAGACTGGATGGCAAAAGTGTGAGGAAAAATGAGGAGAAACAATGTCCATAAACATTTAATAAATTAGTATGAATAACAAAGAAAAAATAGAAAAATACAATAAAATTTGCTGATCAAAAGACTGATCAAAAAGAGAGTGATAACCCTTCAGAAACTAAAAGAAGTCAGCTGACTTTGTGTGCAGAAAGCCAAAGTTAAGTGTAAGTGTAAAGTGAAGTATTGCAAAAACAACTTAACTGCAGTCTCCATTATTTGGACAGAACTACTTGGTTTTTATTTTGTCATGGACTAATTTAGTTTCCTCCTCTCTTCAGCTGTAAGTGAAGCATTGCAATTCATGTTCTGGCCTCTAGGTGTCAGTACAAGTTCATGGAAACTACTTATGATGACCGGAGACTATGACGAGCTTTACTGTTCTCGCCTCTTATTGTAATATCATGCTTCGTCCAATCTAGTCAGAGAGATTTGAGTCAATCATCTGGTGGCTGTTAAAGCTGAAGAAGGGCGGAGATGTGGAAAGTTTTGATTTTACTACAAAAGTTAAGATTTTTTGATCAATACAAGTAGTTCCTGCAAACTAAAGCAGGATTTAAAAGCCATAAATATGGTTAAAAAAAACATCCTCACAGTTAATAGTGCGAATGTTTTATAAAATATATGTTCTGTCTGTTTTGTCTTTTTTTTTAACTCCTGGAGGATAAATCTACTTGTTGCTTTAAAAGTCTGCCATCCTCAGAACAAATATCTCCATTACATGCTGTGTTTTTCCTTCAGATTTCCAGTGTCTGCCATGGTAAGCATGCATGTGTGTGTTTGAGCTAATGTCTGAATTGTGACAATGAGGCATTGAACGCCTTAATGAAGCAAGTGAGCACCCTCGATATGTGTATCCTCCTCCAGTCATTTCATGTCCTGGCTCCTTAAGCCTCCCTATGCTTCTCTCTCTCTCATTTAGAACAGAGAGAGCTCTCCTCTCTCCTCCTCTCCTCTCTCCTTTCCTCTCCTCTCTCTGTCTCATTTGACAAGCAAATTTGCAGACAGTGCCCGAGGATAACAACCTCGTTTGACAGTCAATTAACCGTGAATAGTCAAAGCCAAGGCGGTTTGCATTACATAAATGGAAAATTAGATTATTTTTTCTCCCTAGAAACAGAGGGAGAGTTTAAAGACAGTGGAGGGGGGTGGAGGGACTCGGAGGAATCAGGCCTTCTAATCACGTAGAGCTTCCCACCGCCCAGGGAGACGTTTGGCAATCAGGGGAAAGGTGGTCTCATTTAATTTGTTTCGTGTAATTTTTCGAAATACATTATACATTATGCACAGGGATCATTACGATGTGTGTGCGTGTAGGGGTTGAGGGAATGGGGGGTAGATATAAATGTTGGCACAGATGTCATAAAGCACTTTTAATGTCTTCCTGACAGATATAAAAAGGTAATAAGCTGTGATCTTTTTCAAACGGGAAAGGTTTTTTTGCGCTGAGAAAGGGGAAAAAAGGCAATTATGTCGGGGGCGATATGGGTCTGGGATGGAGATTGCCAGCGCGGCTGCTTATCTCTGAGCTGATGTTTTCTTGTTGAACTATAACGGCCCCCCTAAGAGTAACAGCCCTAGCGACAACGCCACTAAAGAGAGGAGCCGTGGCAGAGCGGCGAAAGAGGCAGCTTTGCACTGCTGTTTCATCTCTGTGTGTATTTATATGAATCCTTTAACTTGCCATCTGAGAGGACATGGAGATGGAGATGGATAAAGCTTAAGAGTCAAAGGCTTTCCCTCACTGACTGAACTGTTCTGAATGTCATTTGTGTAAGAAATCAGTGTCGTTTTGCAAATAAAGTCATAAAGTGTCAGTTTTTAATCAGCATTTTAATCACAAGTAGGTTTACTTTCTAATATAAATAATAATCAGTGTCATCAAACACCAAATATAAGCAGACGGTATCCATTCCATCCCAATAATTATACTTTCAGTGCCTGATTTGCCAGTTTCAACTTTTGCCTTTAGTTTATTTTCTGTGTTCTATCTGAATGTAGCTGTTTTGCAACCACTTATAAAAAAAGAATAAATACAAAAACGTGAGTTTTTATACCTGAGTTCTCCCTCCAGTAGTCCGGGGCCGACGTCTCAGTCTCTGGTACAAAGAAACTATTCTGTTCTTTTGTTTCATCTGAGAAAAGATGAGAGCGAAAGACAGGAAGACAGACAGGAAGAGAGATTCAGTAAGGGCCATTGGCTGAGCTGGTTATCCGGACACATGGAGATAACTAAGTGTACGCATGATGTGTGCGTCTCCTTTGTGTGTATGCATTTGGGAGCTATGGTCGAGCGTACGCATGTGTGTTTGTCAACGCACTGCGAGAAAACACGGGGAAGACATTTTCTCCGGGAAAAGGGTCAGAGTGGGAGATGAGAGGAGCAAATGAAACGTCACAGGAATATGAGCCTCACAGGAACACAGGGACACTATAAAACCACTCACTCAGACAATAAATGAAACAAAGATGCTATAATACAACAGACTCGGACATCTGATGAAGCAAATAGTAACAGTTTGCTGAAATAGATTGTGTAATGCTATTTGATGAAACAGTGTAAAAAACATTTGATGAAACTGAGACATCGTAAAACAACTGCAGGGTGGAAGATGTAGCGTCCAACAAACCATGCAACCAATATAGTGATTTCTGGAGATTATATATGAAAGATTATTTGCTGTTGCAAATTTGATGGAGAAAAAAAGGATGATGCTTAATGTGCTTTTTAACTTTTGTGTCAACAACTATTTTTCAGTTTCAAAACGAATGCATTTAATTAGATTTCTGCAATGCCGCGTTCTGTGTTGTGGAGACTTTAAAATGAAAAACTGTTCCAAAAGATTAAAACGTTTGCGCTTACCGGAAATGCTGGAATTGTCTTTGGTTGCATATGCAGGAAGTCCTTCGTCTCTGTTTTTGTGAACCTGGAAATCAAATATAGTTGATAAATATTTAATTTAAGACAATAAATTTAAAAAACTGGAACATGCACTGAGGCAGGGCAGTCTGATTCTGATAATACTAATACTACTAATAATTTAATCTGCAATATACTGGAGACTATGCTTTTATTCCTCAAAATGAATACTGAGATAAATCTGCAGTGTGTTGCTAGATGATAGTTTAACCCCCCCAAAGAAAACCATCGTCAAAATTGAACCTCTACTTCCTCCTCCTCTTGGAGGTCTGGTTAACATGGGAGTCGACAGGTTAAAGATTAGAGTTGCCCTAACAAGCTGGGGTGACAGAGGGAGAACGAACACAACGTGGCCATTAAACAAGCCACACCTGGGCCTATTAGCTAGTATCAGAGTGAGGTGACTGTTTTCATGTCTACGGGGAGAAACCAGCCTATCAATCTGCTTATGCAGATCACACCACTGCCTGACTGCGGCACCATTTAAATAATAATTAGCTAAAGTGGCCTGTGGGGATATTTACGTTTTTGTAAGCTGTGTCCTCCCGGTGAGGTGGGGTGGAGCTTGAGAGAGGTAAGCTGGCAGGAGGGGAGGTGGGCAGGCTGGGAGACTCCTGCTGGATCGGATCTGAGGAGGATCGAGGGGACGTACCGGGATACATTGCGCCACTCCCTCTGTCTTTCCCCCTATCCTCTCCAGCATTGTCACTCAGCGCAGAGAGGTACAGGTTGGTTTGAGTCTGTGGTGGTCTGTTTGTAAAGCTTCCCTCCTCTTCATCATCTTGCTTTGATGACTCCACATCCACTTCCCCCTCCTCCTCGCTTTCTGCTCCCTCCGGTTCCCCATCACCTCCACTTTCACTTCCATAGCTGCAACTGCTAGTTGGTGATAGCCGCGGGTGTTGGTCTGATCTGGTGACTACAAAGTCTTCATCCGTTGCTCCAGTGACCCCTCCGCCATTGCTGTGGAGCTTGGCAATGCTTTCTGCATCTTTGATGACAGGTCGGAACGCAGAGCCATAGCTTGACTTCCTTGACTGGAGAGTTGGGTTCTCCAGTAGTTTGAGCCAGCCCTCTGAGGTGACAGGGCGAGGGTCGGTGGTAACTGTTGTACACTCTGTGTCAAACAGCCCAGATTTGGGTGTGGTGGACCCGCCACTGGGAGTCATAGTTGCATTGATCCCACTTCCATTTCCACTCACAGCTCCAGATTCACTGGGGTCTGAGAGATCCAGGAAGGCCTGCCTCAGTGAGGGGTTGTCTGTCAGGGAGGAGAGGGTGCTGGGCTGAGGATGGATGTAAGTGGGGACAGGGATTCCTCCTGCTGCTCTTGGTGGCCAAAACATGCAGAAAGGAGGATAAAAAGAGTCTTTTCGACCGGGCCATAAAAGACCAGACAACCCTGCCCCTTTCTGTCCAGCTGGCACATCACTGTCCTCTTTTTTCTGCTGGCAGAGGCCAAATGCTGGAAAGGGATAAGGGGAGGGGAAGAGTGATGTAGGAGGGAACTTCTGCAGCATGCCGAAACCTTTGCTTGGGACAGGAATGACAGGGTAACTACGTGGTGTCTTACGAGGAGAAAGACTCCCTCCATCCAGATCATCCTCATCTTCAAAGCGGGTTCTTTTCTGAGCACCCAGCTCAGGTCCCATTACGTGAGGCACCACTGAACCTGACAGACTCTTCATGGGACCCATAGCAGAACAATGGGAAGACGAGGGCAAGGCTCTCTTTCGGCTGCCTCCATTGAACATAGCTTTGACATCTTCCCATGCATAAATTAACTCCTCTGGTGGATGTTTGTCGGTTAGTTTGAGGTGTCGTCGCCAGGAATTAAAGTTGGCAGCATCAGGCTGGGTATATTTGGTTTCTGGTGTTGAGCGGTGGGAATGGAAAATAAACTTATTTGGGGAGAAGTACATGTTGCAGAAGGAACACTTGATGCATTTGGCCCTTGAACTATTGTAGCGTGCAGGAATGAAGTTACCACGGCAACCCCAGGCGCACTCATGTGTTACATCGAAAGCAAAGTTGTCGGGGAGTTTCGGTGGCGAGTTCTCTCCGAGAAAGGACTTGCACAGACGCTCAGCTTCACGCTTGGTGATCATGCCACAGCGTCGTGACGAGATGGGCATGGCGCCGGCCCTTCGGAGTATCTCCAGCTGAACCGGCGTGCACTGAACACAGGTGATGCCCAGTGCCACCCGACGATTGTGAATCTCATTATAACTGTAATTCTTGAGGAGTGTGTTGGAAATCTGCGCCAAGCAAAGTCTCTCTGTATTATCTATGACCAGTGATACAATGGGAACGCCATAAAGGAAGACCTGGCCAACCTGGTTGGGTTTGAGTGGTGAGGAGGAAGAAGAAGGAGAGGGTGACGATAAGGAAGAGGATGAAGAGTGGTGATGGGTGGGCCTGGGTGGAGTCAGGGGTTCCTGTTGGTAGGGGCCTGTTGAGCTTGTCATTATGATATCAGTAGGGCTTGAAAGATGAGTCTTGTCCATGCTCGGATAAAAAGTAAAAAAAAAACCTGGAAAGAAAGAAAGAAAGAAAGAAAGAAAGAAAGTTCAACATTTATTAATTCATAAATAACCTTTTAAAACAGTTTACGAGCGCTTCTCTACCTGTATTATCAGCAATATGAAATGAGTTTCTTATTACCTAATATGCACTTCGACCAAATAAATATTCCTCAAAATAATAAATAACAGAGAAGTGGATAAGGGAGAGCAAAGAGAATAAATAAAAAAATCCAGTGAAATGTAACATTTTAATTAAATGTATCTGATTACCCTTTCAAAATCTGTTTTTTAAGAAAGTTAACAATTAATTTAGAAATATTTTGACATCACAGCTAAATGCTTATTTTAATATTTTTAATGTATTTTAATTTCTGACTATTCTTGCAATTTCATAAGGGGCACAGAAATCGAAGCTGAATTGTGCAGATGGAATATTATTGCTGTTACTTGTTTTGATGACAGCAAATATATTTTTTAAATGCTCAGGAGGTATATCTTGATGTGGCTCCTGCGAATTTTTGAATTATCAAATGGGAAAAATGATTCAGGAGGATGAGGAAACACTCTTTCATAAGCACTGCTGTGAAGTGTACTTTAAAAAAAAGAATCATTTAAAAAAATTAAAAATAAAATAATGCAAATACCACCAATGGCACATACGGTATTTTAATAAGGTTGCATATAGTTATTATTATTATTTCTGTACCATTCACAAGGCTTTGCTTATATGATGCCAATCTTATTGCCTTTAATAGAACTGTGGCACTTCAGATGTCCCATTCGTGCGTTACTTCATATACTTTTTATTGTGTTTATTTATTGTGCTTATTTTAATATACCTTATATTTTTGCATATATTTTAAGTATGATAATGATAATTACTGAATATAACGAATAGTGTAAATAAGAGATTTATATGAGCTTCTTGAGAATAAAAGTTATTTTTTGTAAATGTATTATGAATATATTGTTTTCACTTTTTTTAGAAACAGCAAATTTGCATGCCAGAAATTTCCATAAATCCCTTACAGCGCATCTTATGTTGGTTCTGCATTCACACACAGTTGTGATATATTTTAAAAACCGGTATAATATTTTACAAACATTTCACAAAATTTTAAATTAAAGAGATCGTTGCTAAGAAATTACAATACATTTATACATTCTAAGAAATTTAATAATTACATTGCGTATTACAGAAAAAGGACACTGGGTCTAAGAATGTAAAACAACTGCGGTGTTTTTCTTCTTCTTCTGTTTGATTTAACTACTCATAGGTACAGCATAAAGACGACACGCAGGACTCCGCATACCAGAACTTTAACTCAAGAATTCAGCCCGTCTTTAATTTTTACTATATTAAATTTTTTCTTTACATATTTCTTTTCTTTTTTTATGCTGTTTGTTTTTCTTTTTTTTTTCGCAGAAAACACATATGCTTCCATTAAAGTTTTCACAAGTGGGTTTCACGTTCAACTTCGGTAGAACAAAATTAAAACAATAACAACAACAACAAAATAATAACAATAATAATAACAACAACAACAAAAGCAATAATAATAACAATGTATTCCAAGGAAATAGAGGACTGTGAGTTATACATGCATCGCATTTTCTGTCCCCACTGTTCATGTAACACAAATCGATAACAGTCTACACTTTTACAACACTTTAACCAGAGTAAGCTCGGGAATGATCAGCAGTCCTTACCTTCGGCTTCTGGGGAAAATCCCAAAACGCGTCAAAAATATCCCGGTCACGAGAGAAATCGATTTATCCTGCGCAGCTTTAAAAGACTCATTTTATCACGTAAAAAACAAACAAACGAGAAACCTTGTATCCGGGAAACACGTGGAAGCTATTTTTTATTTATTTACTTTTTAACTGTAGAGAGAGCCTGCTCATGATGTGAGTAAACTGCGGCGCTCGCGCCGGCTTTATTCCCTTTTCTGAGACACCTCGCGCAGTCCTAATCCCCCCTCCTCTCTCTCCCTCTCTCTCTCTCTCTCCCTCACGCGCTCTCTCTCTCACCCGGCAGCACACCTGCCTCGAGTTTGATTGGCGTGTGGCGCGAGCTCAGCCCACCATCCGGGACAGACACCCGCACACCTTCACGCGCGCACACAAACCTCCCACCTCCCGCCTTCCCTCACTGCGCCGCTCTGTCCAAGTGAACAGCTAAAATGACGTCTCCCTAACTGTCAGCGAAACGCTGGAAAACTCAAATTAACGCCACAGAGGTCCAGGGTAACATACGCACGACACCGGAATGAGTCCAGAGCGCGCGCCTTCAAACTTTAAACAGCCACCTACACTAAAAAAAGACAAACCCAGGATATAGGAGGGGCGCAATTTTAGCTATTTTACTTACCATATCATCGGCCTAATGAATATTAATTTCAGCTTAAGTGGTTATTTTCACACAGAACCAACCATAGCTACGCTACAAGCTGTTGCCATCAGATGGTTGTCTGCTGTTGGTCCGCGGGACGCACACCCCGAGTTGCAAATTAATTACCACCAAACTGATGTTAAAAGAGACTGCTGGCAGCACACACGGTCCGACGAAGAGACTTGAATTGGAAATATGGCTTTTAAACACAGACATGGTGTGGAGTAAAACACTAGCTTGGCCGTGGGGGCCGAAGAAAGGAAAAATAAAAGCTGAGACAGCAGACAGACAGGCCGGCAGACAGTCTGAGGATCAGAATAATATCTATCAGGGCAGCTGATACCCACATTCAACGCTGAGCAGGCTTTTGTAAATATGACTGTCTAAACATGTGCAGGTCGTTTCCAGGACTTTTAAACGGCAGCAGGAAGCACACTGCAAACTATATCATATGTTGTAACCGAGGCTCAGCGATGCACCCAGCTAACACACGATGCTATAAAAGGTGCAATTCACCTGATAAAGGCCCTTAAAAAATTTCAGCAGAGGGATCGGATAAGTGTTCCCGCGGGAGGGGTTCAGAGCATTTGTTACCAAACCCTTACTCCAAGCTCCGAAGCAGGTGTTTTTGCAACTGCTGAATTACTCCTTCCACTAAAAATATGCAGGCAAATTACACATGTGAAGCGAAGACCTAAATATGAAGTCCATAACCCAGATACTAGCGGCCTCACATTTATCTGAAGTTATCCGCAAAATGATCTCGTTTAACTCGTCATGCGAGTGCACTCATGGGGAAGTCCTAGTTCCAAATAATGATCGTCCTTGTTAATTAAGACACGTTGATAACAAAGTTGCTCTCAGGACAGATTCTTCTGTGGCTCGTCGTGGGGCAGGATGGAAACTTTATGTAGGGAATAAGAAAGAGACCAGTCTCAGAAAGAAAACTGCACACACGTTAAACATCAACACAGGTGTGTTTGTCTCTGAACTGAAAATTATAACTGAGGTATCTCAACTTCTAAGGAACTTTTTAGCAGAATGTTTTTGAAAAGACACGAAGGTTGGAATAAATTTTATCCCCACTTTTATTATTATCTTAGTTGTCGGAAGGTGAAATAAACAATTACCACGGGGGCAAAACACGCAGGGATCTTTATTTGCTCCGAATTGCCTGAATAAATAAAAGCTGCAGTGCGGACTAATATTTTATTTTGTCTAAATTACACATAAAATGTTGTAACGTTCGACATATCTTAACATAGTCGAGAGACATCCAGTCCCTAGATTTTTACTTTCATGTCACCCATTAATTTCCTTGCACACCATCAGATAATTCATAAAAGTCATCAACACTGAAAGTTTTGGAAAGCCCGCTTTTAATCCAACTTCTTCCTTGCGAATTTCAAATTACGCATTCATCTGTCTGAGTAACTGTCAGTCTGGTTAAAAGGCTGCCGGATACTGAGATTGCCTGTAATTTATTCTCGCCCAATCTTTTCTCAATAGCATCTTGATAAACATGACAGAATCGCTTTTAGGCTCTGCTTTAAATCTGTGCGCGCCTGTGTGTGTGTGTGCGACACAGAGGAGAGCGAGAGCCCCATCTGCTCCTTTTCAAACCAATTTAGGATGTCACTGCGCGTGCTTTTGTCTCGCGGACGGACGCCACGGGAACACTCTGCAATGGGACAAGAGGTGGGTTGGGGCTGGTAGGAAAGGGGGGCAAAGAGCGGAGTCACGCACGGGCCGCAGTTATGGTGCTTGGTGACGTCACAATAGAGGGCGAGGGGAATAAAAGAGTGTAAAAACCAGGTAAAGTAGGCCTACCTTCAAGAGCTGATACCCAATCTTGCTTCAGAAATGTGTTTTGGCAAACACTTACATAACACCCTACCCAGAAGTGGCCTATTTAAAAATAATAAAAATTTAGATATGATTATATTATCTATGTTTACCACGTGGTTACCAGATATTTAAAATAAATATGTGGCAATTTGCTGCAGAATGTGAAATAATGTAGAATATGAAATAACTTTTATGTCTGGATGTATTTGTTTTATATTGGTCTCACTAATAATGCGCAGATAAACAGCAATGAAGTAAATGAATGGCTACTCGTTTGTTGGGTTAACTTTCCTTCTCCAGGACAGAGATGTCTCTGACATGTTATCAAAATCCGAGCATGACTAAACCATGTGAAGCAGGAAAAGACGTATTGGAATACAATAGAGCTATTAGTCCCGTTGGAATACATTTCACTTTTTTTCGTAATGCATTAGTCGGTCGCCCTACTGAGAAATTAATCTTGCGGTTAAAGGAAAAAAAAAAATGCTTGTGTGACCTCGGAGGGTCAAAGCTGGATGAAAAAAAAGGAGAGCGAGTGCTGCACGTCCAAAAACATAATAAATTAAGAGCTACAACACTAAGTGATCTTGAGACATTTAACATCAAATCTGTCAATAAGTGAAACATGCCCCGGGAGAGTGATTACCATACTCAGATGCATCACCTCCTTTTTTCAAAAGGCACTGGATCAAGACTGAAGTACCCCACAGCATCGATTTGATTTTCATTATTTTATTAGTAACCCTCATTCTCTTGAAACAGTTGCACACATGCAACTTACAGAACAAGAACAAAATGTATTTTATACATTTTTAAACTGCCATTCAGATCATCCTACTTCAAGCTGTTCGAATATTGTATTTATTTATGTTTTTAAACGAGACAGCATCTAAAACAAAACTGATATTTAACCACAAAATATATTCACGTTGGTTCTCTAACAACTCACCAGAGCTTATATTAATTTATTGCGGATTTAGAGGCAGATGTAGGCTACAATATGGCGCACACTCGTCCTGCACTCCCCAGTTTAAATCCTCACTTAATGCCTCGCGTCTTCTACTGAATCCTTCGACTGAGTTCTGCAGTGAAGATTTAAAGTGCATTACAATTAACACACATGTTAAAAAAATACGAAAAAGTAATTAAGTTTAATATTACATTATCTTTTTTTCTATATATATATTTTTTTAATTTGTTTAACTTTTTTAACTTTTTTATATTTTTGCCAGTTTAAATAAATGACTAGAATGAAAGAATACCGAAACAGTGCTGGTCTATATACAGCATTAGTGCTGCCCTGTCACAGCCTATTAGGTTACATTATTACACTGAATCTTAACGCCTATTTAAAGCCGTGGGCCAAAAACAGTTTTTCTTTTTACGTATTACACGATTTTTTTTCTCTTTTCTGTGGGAATCTTAATGTTTCAAGTGCTCTCATATGTGGGTGTAAATCATCAACTCCAGGTGCCATCTGTTCTAATTTAGATTTTATTTGTCATGGTTCTATTTTTAAACTGCTCCCGTATCAAGACTCAGCCCTGTGAGTGATGCTGTCCTCAGTTTGTTAGATGTGAGCTTGCCCGAGGCGCTTGTACCAATTAGCAGAACAGACCAACAACTAAAGGTTCCCATATTTCATCGCAGATCTGGAACATTAGCCAGTGAATTATTGAGAAATGATAATTGTGCCAAATTCACGTGACTCAATGTTCACAGAAAATAATTTTTAATCAAGCAAAAAGGCACATCGCTCTTTTAAATCGTTTGTAAATAAGCGCATGTACGTTCTCGCTGGTTTGTTTTCACCTTTTAGAAATTCACCACCTTATACTCATTCATCTGATCACATTTTGTGTGCCCACCTGCTCTGCAGAGATTTGTGTGTGTGAACGTTGCTCTGACATAGCAATAAAACTTAGTCCCAAAAAGGTGTTAAATTTAGTGCAAATGTTTAAGTAAAGAAAGTCCCAAAACACAATTTAATTTAGTGTGTCTATACTGTAGCTTTCTAAGTCCTAGAAATATTATTCCTGACATGAATCTGCATAATTACCTGATCCTTCAAGTTACAGATTCATTTCAGGCAAATGCAGGTGTAAGTATCCAATGCTATGTTTTACCTGCTTCAGATATGTGCAGAGGCCCTCATTGTGTTCAAGTACAGCTTGTAACAAAACAACCCTTGCACTGTTAATTTAATTAATTAAGGAAGTACATACTGTGTTCAAATATACTCTCTATAATCTTTCACAATATAATTGTTGCTGATTTGAGTCTCCATATGAATGTATGTTTATTTAAAAAGAGGTTGTTTTATGAGAAGAAGTTGACCACTTCTGGTGTTAATTTGTTACGCTGCTCTTTGTTAGCTTTTACTCATCTGCGAGGGTGACCTAAGTTTTGAAGTACGTTTGTGGAAGTCCCACCTGGAGTTCCTTCATTTAATATTTTATCAACTTATCAGCCTTATCAGTTTTTCCATGATCATCTCAAGTTTCCCCGATGTTTGGTCCTTCAGAGCATTCACTGTGTGAACAGGTATGTTAGGAAGGACTAAAAAAAAGGATACTGTACAATTTGGAGCTGTAGGAAGATACAGTTTTATTTACTGAATGACTCAGATCCATAATTAAAGGCTTGCTTGACTTTTAATGACCCCTGAACACAAGCAAACTCGTGTAAGTTATTTTAAGTGGAATGAGTAATGAGACGTTAACAGTGAACACTGAGCTGAAGCCAATTAGCTCTGCAGTGCAGGCAGACTGCTGGGCGCTACAGTGCGCTTTAAAGCCAAGCAGAGAGCCTGCAAGGTCAGAAGGGGCTGGGCTGTGTGCGTGCTTGTGTGTGTGTGAGTGTGTGTTGGTGTGTGTGTATGTGTCCATCTTTGCAGGCTTGATGTTATCGTTTTCTCAGTTTGTTTGACACATTTGTGCACAAGCTAGAGCACAATGGTACGTGCACTTTCCACCAAAAGGATGACTTTAAGAGCTTGTTGACATGGGAAATGTATTTTATTGGCCGTTTAGCTGGTTTTATTTTTGTGGTCAAAGCTGCATTAACATCGCATCATAATGGACTGGAGAAGTGGGACAGTTTTGATAAAAGTCTTTCGCCCTCATGGGAAGCGTGGATACCATTCTAAGCTGGGAAATCTATTAAAAACTTATGCTATAGAAAGCTGTCTGCAGTAACACAGTGCTCATAATACGTTTTGTGGTTAACGAGCTAAAACATGTAAAACCAGCGGTATTGTTCTTTAAATGTTTTATCTTCTGAATATAGCTCAGATTGATGCGATGCAGGCTGCTTTTGAAGCAGTAGCAAGTCAGTAGAACTAATGGTACATTTAGATTGTTTGTGTGTGTTTACGAATATAATCCAGAAACAGGATTTAGAAACACCCTTCCTGAGTGGAATTTTTTTTACACTGGAGCATTTGGGGGATTTTTCTCATGATGTTAAGCAGTGCAAGTTAAAAGTGGAAAAACAAAAAGAAAAGACAAAAGGAAGTAACGGTGACTTCTCTCAGCTTCATTATCATGTTTTTTTTTCACACTCCTGACAAATTTGTTTTATGATTCTTAGAGGTTACTATGTAAAGTTGCGATATTGTTTGTCTTGTGTAACCCATAGATGTGTTAGATAATTATTATAACAGCATTATGCAACTCAAATTATAAAACTCTTTTGGATTAGGTTTGTTAAAAGGTAGAAAAGAAGCAGAGAGAGAGAGAGGGAGGGAAAGAGAAGGAGAGGTCTTAGGCAAGTAACGCACTACAAGACTATTATCTCTCGTCCAAGAGAATCATTCAGCTCTCTCTGTGGGGTGTCAAAGCGACACATCTCGGCGGGGAGAAGATAACTAACCAAGATGATCTCTCAGTATCACGGCTTAATTTTCTTTACTGGGGGATATTCGGCGGTAATGTAACTTAAATAGGCCATTGTGGAGCAAACTGCATCGTTTTATATGGGACATAAAATCATGGAAACTCACCAAAAAGGAAGATTGGCACTTAGGTCTGCACAATGTGTTAAAATGGATTCTGAATGAATTACCACAAATGTCGTCCCATAAGGCCTGCAAACAGTATTTTCTTGCTGTGCGTGCATGAGAGCAAGAGGTGTGTGTGTGTGTGTGTGTTTGTGCATGTGTTTGAGAAAGAAAGACACAGAGAGAGGGAGATCTTTTTTTTTTAGATTGAGATTGCTCATTTAACCTTGTACAAGAGCTTAATTCCAAAATGATATGAGAGCATTTAAAAATAAAAGGCATGATTAACATCATGATTATCTTTGCCTTGTGTGTGTGTGGGCGGGCGTGTTTACACATTCCTTTTAGCTCATATGCTGCAACTTACAGATAACAATTAGGAGTCTGCTCATGGTCACATCCAGTATCCCAGAAGTGTAGAGGAGTGGAGGCTGCTGTAAGGAGCATTTTTAAATGCGTTATCGCACACATGTGGGTGTAATACTCAGGTGCCCACATAGGCTTGTTCATGCAGTTTGCATGCATTACGCTATTGACATGGTGCATTTGTGTGTCTCATCTTTCCACTCAGCCATGTTTCTGACTTGTCTGTCCATCTCCCTGAGTAAACAAGAGCTATGTTAATGTGAATGTTAAGGGCTCTATTAGTGCTACAGACAGGAAGTGGAACAACCCAGGCTTTTTCTATTCGTCTATAATTAATGAGGACTAGAGGTTAAACTACCTCTTAATCACCAGACAACATAGAGAGGGATACGAGGATGGAGGGGATAAATAAAAGACGAGAAAAGAAAGAAGGGAATCAAACAGAGTAAGTGAAATAAAGAAAAAATAAAGGGAAACAGCCATCATTGACCTCGATCAGCGTTGTTCTCGATCAGCATGAATTTGCCCACAAATATTTAGTCATCTCTGTAAGTAAAAGATCAAATCATCCCATTGTGGTGTAGTTGGACTTTTTCATACATTAAGAGTCATTTTGAAAGAAATGTAAACATTTGATCCTCCTTGAAACAGCTCCTTATGAGAAAAAAATACCACATGGAAAAACACAAGGAAAATTAATTTTAAAAGCAATTTCTGTCATGGTTCTGGGTCATTAATCAATTGCTTTGTGTTTATGGACTTCTTGACTAATCATTATGGTGTTTCTAGACTCATATTTAGTATGTCTTATATTTATTAGTTTTTCTTGTTTATCCCTATTGGTGCTGGTTTAGCTCCCTCAGTGTTTCCTGTGTTTGTCAGTCTTGTCATTTCACGTTCATTGTCTCTGTGTTCTGTCTTTAACACACTCCTTAGTGTCTCTCTCCCTCTGTCGCTCTCTCTCGCTATCTTTGTGTCCCTCTCCTACTGTTAAGCTCGCGTGTCTTTGTCTGGGTCTCACAGTGGGTGTCACTTCCTGTTTTATTTTCAACCCTATCTCGTGTGTTATGTTGTTTTGCCTCCCCTGTTCAGTTAGTCAGATTTGTTCCTGCTGTGTTTCCACCTGTTGCCCATCCTCTCGTTATGCTGTGTAGCCAGTCTTCATGTCCTTCCGCCATGTTTCCCCATGTGCTGTGTGCTTCATGTTTTGCGGCGTAGTTACCACGCCAGAAGTTTATTGTTTTGTGATTGAGTTTGTGGTTCTCAGCAATAAAGCTTTTTAAGTTGCCTCACGGCCACACCTTGACAATTTGGTTTTGACCCACTTTCTTTTCACATGCATTGCATAATTGTTTTGAACGCTATTCAATACAAAATTCATTTAGCTTAATATTGCATATACTTGAATATACCGCCCTTTGCTGAGCTGCCTCACTGCATGTCAAATGAAATCAAATATGTGCTTCAACAGTGCCTTTCAATCCTGGTCTCACTCCTAGCTCCTCACATACAGATACATGCCTGAGTTTAAACAAAGACAAACTCTACACACAAAGTATGGCAGCAGCCAAGCTTGTGAAAACAGGTCACAAAGAAACGACTTTTAAATACCAAAAACTCTGCACTGCACTTACTAAGATCCCATGCAATAGATGGGCAAAGTTCAAAGTGCATCAGATAAAGATGTTGTTAGGACAGGCATGTCAGGGACACATTCAAATAGTAAACATAAAGAAAAGAGATATATATTTTTTAGCTTTACGTGGCACTTACATATGGTACATTTAACAGTGTCTTTATGACACTTATTGTTTCCACACACCTACACTGTATGTTTTTGGGGAATGGCATGTGTTTGCATGACTTGAAACAAATGCATAATTCTAAGCCAATGTGTTTGTGTGAGTTTACCTCCATTCGTCTTGTCATACTATCACATTCGTGTGCCTCCCTCACTCCAGGCAAGCTTTAATTGTGTAATCCTCTGATCTGGCTTGTAATCCTTTCAAACATACAGTACAGGGGTGATCATATCCATAGGCACTCACAAACACAACTTCACATCACAGATTAAAGTGGAAACAACAGATTTTGCTCTTGTTTTTATTGAAAAAAAAAGAGAAAGTAAACAGGATAGGCCTAAAAGCACAAATACAGCAATCCTTCACAAATACAAATGTTTATTCCTTTCGACAAGCTGTTTTACCTGCATCTCTTTTGGATTTGAAATATACTTTAATGACGGCTTCAGCTTTGTTTGCTACTCCACAGTAAGCAGTGTGACAATGAGGCACAATGCACAATATGAGGACTGAAACTGAGGCAGTAAAATCAAAATCAGCCATGATCACAAACATTATTAGTTATAATAGTTTCATTTATTTTGTTTTGCTGCTTTTTTGTCAAGTCATGCGCTAGAAAGAGCTTTTTGTAATTGGCCATAATGCAGCAAGTCTCAATAAATTTAAAAATATAAATCAGTCTGCACTTATGGATCAAGTGCCATAAGTCTTAGATAAAATATAAACCAGTCAACTAACTTTGGAGCAGATACAAGTCATTTTAATAAGCCCTCTTACTTAAACATCTACTAAAATAACAATCCAACTTCTATGGATTTTTTTTCAAACAATACACTTTTTGACAAAACACAAATATGAGTTCACACAAAGCGATTCCAGCGATGCTCATCGCACTCACTGCACTGCAAATTATGGAAAAACAAACAAGAACAAAAGCAGTCTACTGAGAAGAACCAGCCTGCAAATTCTTAGACAATTAATGTTAAAAAAAAAAAAGCCACACCTTTACTTTTCAATTATTTGATTTTTAATTATTTGATATTTGTGTTAAATGTAGTTCTGCTCAAGGGCTTGTCATTATAGATAGAGGCTGGCTTTTAAAGATGGGCCACTGGGCAAAATGGTAAACAACAGAATTAAATGGTAATAATTATTGTTCCAGAAAATAATTATTGTTCAGCTGCTTATCTGCTCTGGTGTTTAAATAACAATGAATATTAGCTGCCTTTCTCCCTCTCTCTCCCTCTGTATGTGTGTGTGTGTGAAAGAGGTTGGCTTAAGTTGAATCGCATATGCAGGACACAGATAGGCGGGCAATGTGACACACGTACTGTACGTACACATGCAGCCAGAGATTAAAACTCACACAGTGGGTTTTAAAGATAAGAAATAACATGTACAGCCTGTTATTTCCTGAAAACTCTTTCTTTATTACAAAGTAAATTATTCAAGCTCAAATATTTTAATAACTTTTTGGTAACTTTCTAATTAACTTGTCCCAAAATTTAGTTTCAAGGAAAATGTATTTAAAGTAAAACAATGTGACGATTTCAGCACAACTAATAATATAGCTAATATGCAACTACACTAAAAATGACAAATTCACATTTAATTGCTCGATCAAAACACGTTTTTTTTAATGACAGACCAACAACTTCTTCTCTCCCCCCTAAATGAGATCAAGAGTGCCACATATGGATCAATTTTACATCTGTATTGTTTGTGATGTCCTGATCCCCCCCATATTAAAGCTCAGCATCAAAAACAGTTTTTCTTGCTATTATTGTTATTATTATTGTGCCTGATCTCGTACCACCGATGCACTAATACCCTTGTACAACATTGTGTGAACTGAGGGATTAACTGAGAGACATTAAGGACGCATGGCAGTGATCTGACAGAGTTAAGGGCGTTAATGATGACAGAAACATAAGCCTTTGTTGTTTTCGATGATGACAAACAAGCTCATGTGCCACATGTGCACATTTACACACACACACACACACACACACACACACACACACACACACACACACACACACACACACACACACACACACACACACACACACACACACACACACACATGATATGCTCATTGACTTAAGTATCCCCCAAAACACAGTGCCAAACATGAGATCCAACAAGATGTTTTTCCACCTCTATTTTTGATGGATTATTTTGCCCCAAACACTGATATAATCTTTAGGATATTTCAGTATCTACTGACAGATGTTATACAGAAAGAAGATAATAAAAACAGCTATACTTCTCACCTATTAAGGGTCATTCAAATGTAGTTCATTATTGTCACATAAGTACAAGACTTACAAAAGTTTTGATTAGGTTTGGGATAGCTAATCAGTGTATAGTGCTGTATGCTGTATATGAGCTTTTTGATCCCAATTGTAACTTGGTAGGTTAAACTTGAAAATAAAGAAAGAAAACCAGCAATTAAAATTGGAGACCCCTGAAGGCATCCAAGCAGCAAAGTCTTTTAGTAGACAAACATTTGATTCAATCCACTGCTATGCATACATTTTAAAACTCTGCATCCAGTCTTGATACCATCAGTGTACCAAGGCACCAGACCCAAAGGACGCCTGGTGCATATCTCTATGATGGCAGCAGTGGCTTCTTATAAAACAAGAGTATTAGTCATACTGGGATGAGAACATGTTGTTATCTGATTGTTAAGTCTGATGTCATAGCCATTTCCACATCCAAAGTTCCCTTTCAATTCCCCAAAGCAAAAATGCAGAGGCACAGCTGACAGTTTAAAACTACCCAGATTCGATCAGCACCAATAAAATGATCAACGTGGTTGTTCTACTAGGCATTATAATAAAGAGAAGTGTCCAGACAATGATGATAGAGGATTTGCAAGGTTGTGCAAAATTAGAAGTTAGCAGTAAGTTAGATTAAGATGCCAGTTACTGACAGATTCCGAATTTTTAATTATTATTGGGCCTTCACCTTTATTAGATAGTGGAAACTGACAGGAGGGTGAGAGAGTGGGGAAAGAGGAATGGGCCTCGGGTTTGACTCAAACTCAGGCTGCTGCATTTCAGCCTTCGGGCATTTGGCTGCTTCTTCACCCTGTGAGCTAATCTGGCACCTGGCCTGAAGTATTCCACGCTTCTATAAACTTGGACCTAAATACGTGTGACATATAGATGATTAGTGAAGATTTGTCACATTTACATAATGATCTGCCACTGTGTCACTAGATATAGTGCCAGTATTTGAGTAATATAGACTCACAGGTAAGATGTAGGATGAGGGGTAAATTGTTCTCAATACAGATAATCTAGAAGAAGATACTGAAAACATAGAAAAGCTTAATCAAAGAAGCACCTGAAATTACCCCATGCATTGCAGTAGGTTATTATGCATGAAAAAAGTCCTTCAGTTCTTAATATGCACCCTAAAATCTTACTCAGCCTGAGAGTGATTTATCTTGGTGTTGCTCAATCATCCAGGTAAGGAAATCCCTAAAAGTTGATTCTTTTCATCTGGACATCAATTCAGTTCAATTCAATTTTATTTATTTATCACCAAATCACAACAACAGTCACCTCAAGGTGTTTGTAAGGTAGACTTTACAATAATACCCTATGAGCAAGCACTTTGGTGACAGTGGGAAGGAAAAACTCATCATTGATCATCATTGAACATCATTGATCAATGGCCATTTACAACTGATCAGTTGGCCAGTGATCAGTTTGCATATTATTGATCATTGTCAGTCAGTGGTGCTAGTTTCAGTCATTATGCAAATGTGCTGTTTATAAGGTTGGGGGTGAAATGATGAAATTTTACATCCAGATGAACAGGATCAGCTTTTTATGACCTGAGTGTGATTGTTTCCTTGAACTATTTGGCGTTTGGGACACTGAGCTTTAGTTTTGCTAAAAAGTTAAACAGATTCTCATCAAGAGGTCATTAAATCATGATTTAACAATTGTACAACATCCACAGTATAGAAGTAGCTACTGTGTCATCACCCACTGATTTCTGAAGTCTAAGATTGAGCATTCACACTGTTGCTGTTTTCATTTCAGAAAATTGGACATGACATGGAGGGCCATGTCTGACTGTGAAACCACTCAGTCATATCACAGATGATTCACCGTTTTGAAGCATAATATGTATTTCTGTATTTTTTTCATCTTTATATTGAGTTTATGAAATTTGGTTAAAGCTGACTTTATGCATGGATAGCCGTGTTTGACATTTCCTGTTTATCAACTTAAAAAAAATCTTAAATTTTTAAAATGTATTTATTTATTTTGGCTCGGTTGTATTCCAGTAAAATGTGAAGCCTGTTTGTTGTGTACTCATGGCAAGTTTTAAGAAAAGCTGAAACATTTTGCCTTTAGAATAAATTTGCACATTTTGGAGCATTTTAGCGGCAGTCCCACTTGAGTCCCACATCATTCATTGTTGCAGCTGACGTTCTTTAAAATGTGTAACTATTACTTTCAAGGAGAACCGTTTCTGTTTGTGACTCTTGACCTTGTTGTTTAACTTTATTATAAAACGTAAATTCTAATTATTGTGGCACAGCTTCCTTCAGTGCACCAATAAGCCAGAGAAAGACTTAAGAACATTTATGCAGCACCAGCTTCGGAAGATTTATTTGCATGAGCAAAAGTGAAAAGGAAATACCCCCTAAACATTTTATACACAGCTTTGCATACACAGCTGTAATTAAACATTATTTTTCATCCCTTTCTAAAAAAGAAAAAAAGTTATCAGTTGCCAGACCATCTTTGTTTAAAATTTTAATCTCATGGCTTCATAAACACACCAGAGTGGATTGTTAGTAAGAACTGGACTTTTCTATTCACCCCAAATCAAAAAGTATAATACCAGTTGCCTTGAAATGGCCCTGCTGACCTGCGTTTGACTCTTAAAATACTCTGCTTCCGCTCTAAAATGTGGATTAAAAAACATAGCTGAGAGCATAAATATTCTTCAGCATGTGTATTTGCTTTTTATAAAATCCCAGCAGCATATTACTCTTACAGAAGTCGTGTGCACTGAGTAAAAATCATAGAGTGTAAAATTGACAGATGGGGCTATTTGGGTTTCTGTTAGTGCTCAGGGACACTCACACACTTTAGGAGGGTCTCTTGTCATCAACGGTACTTTGGTTAATGATGACAGCTGCACTCAGTCGTGATTGACAAATTTTAAAAGAAAGAAAGTGAGGGAGAGTTATCGTTCAGCTCCACCCACACCCACCATCCTCACTCACCCGCTCCCCTACTTTTACATGAAATCAAGAGCAACATGTTGACTTCAAACTCTTAAAATTGAAAACATATGCAGTCCATTAGCATGGCCCCCAGATGTTGCTGCTGTAATCCCAGGCCTTCTGCTGATCTGATTGGCCCAGAACTTTAATCATGAGATGGTTAATGCGGTGCATTAAAGGCACATTTTTAGTGCTCAGTGCACACATGTAAAAACTTGCATAATGCAGCAGCATTGTTCATTATAGAGTAAATAAATAAAAACTTTAAAAAAGAAGGCAAAGTGACACTTCAGGTGACTCTTTTGTTTCATATTCAACCAAGAGTGCAGGAGGGAAATGTGAGACACGGCTTTAAATTGATCCTCTCTCAGTATCTGATCTCTACGTGAATGTTACAGATTAAAATATCTCCCACTCTTTCTACATTCCAGCTTTGCTCTCTCTTTAAGCTCAACCTCTAAGCTGTATTTGAAATACAGAGGCCACAAATAAGATATTTAAGAAAAAGCAGATCTTTAAATGCACTCTATGCCGCTCTTCCCTTTGCAATTCTTATGCAATTTATTTGTGTGTAAGAAAGCCTAAGTATTTAAGCTGCTCAACAAGTTGTTTTAAACCATGTCCATTAACAAAAAAAATATTTAGGTATGATCCTGAGAAGCATCAACAGTTCAGTTCACCAGATTCGCCGGAGAGTGTCCAGCTGAACCTTGTGCGCTGAACTTGTTTATTAAGTTGAATAAAGCTGAATAAATAAATAAATCTAACCTGAATTAATATTATTAAGCTGATGTGTGCTGAATGCTAAGTACAAGACTTATGGTCAGTCTTATTGAGACACAGATTAACTACAATAAACCTTTGAAAGTCACTTGAAACCTAAAGTACATACACTCAGTTTAGCCTTTAAAAGCATTACAGGGATGCTGATACGGTAAGTAGTTCACTGTAGTAGCGTTCTGAGTTGATAACTATACAATTGTGGTGCTCTAGTTGAAGAGATGCTGGTATGAGCCTATAAAAATAAAATAGGTAACCTGGATGTAACAGTCAGAAAATACAATATTGTTGATTTTTCTAAGTGAAAAGTGTAAATCCCAAAATGATGTCAGTCTTACACAGATCAGAACTTTGAAAATGAAACAATCTTCACGTCTTTATTTCTTGCTTAGTTCTAAAATGAGGAGCATTCAAAAAGTTTCACGTTGGATTTACAGATTATCCTTTGGATTAGGGATATTTAGAGGAACCAATTCATCTACTCAGCCACTGATCACCGCAAGATCCCAATTTTATCTATGACTTTGCTTATTAGATGTAACCCTTTAAAGCCTGAACCATTAAAGAATTGTCAGAAAATATAATTTCCCAAGTGATGCCTAAACTGCTGCATGACAACGACTTTTTTTTCTGCATCTTTCAACCTTAAACGACTGACAAATCCTTCTTGTCGCACCTGTCTTTTTTATACATGACACGCTTGTACAGTCTGTAGTTCATCCTCAGCCAGAGGCCAAATATTTTCCTGAGCTTTACTTTCATGTGTGTTGCACATCATGCACACTATGCAGAGTGTGCAAATGTAGCCCAGCATCTAATAATATCACACCTTGAATCTAGTTAATATGTTGATGCAGCATTGTAACATTAACTGCAACTAATCAAAACCTTATTAATTAAATGACAAAGATTTCATTCCTGATTATTTCTCAGTTGATTAATATATCTGAGAGTAATATACTGCCTCATTAATAAGTGTTTTTGCTGCCCACAGTGCTTTGCCCTCAATTTATAAACA
Source organism: Aulonocara sp. 'chitande type north' Nkhata Bay (assembly GCF_057382095.1). Taxonomy (NCBI): domain Eukaryota; kingdom Metazoa; phylum Chordata; class Actinopteri; order Cichliformes; family Cichlidae; genus Aulonocara; species Aulonocara sp. 'chitande type north' Nkhata Bay. The sequence goes on from NC_141350.1 coordinate 39,090,377, forward strand.
CCCACGCATAGTGCACGCCTAAAAACAGAGACGAGTCCTCTGTTTGAACTCATGACTTAATCCAATTCTATTAGTGGAGAAAATGGGTAAGGTATTATTTTGCTTTACAAGCAGCCAGTCTAGTGAATAATGTGTAATTAATAACTCGTAGTTTTCAAACAACTGTCCAAACACTGTAACAGCACTGACACTTGTGTATGAAAAATGTCAGTAAATGTGGGTTTTTTTTTAAAGATGACAGCAGATTTAGACATATGGTGTTTTACAGTTAAAACTTTTATTCAGGTCAAATAGGCATCAAGTCACTAACTGCTTTACTGGCTGTGATGGCTTTCTGTTTGCCAAGGATAATACATGCTCTCTATTTCCATCTCTGCACAGACTATTTGGTATTTACATCTTCTCTAACTTTTAGTATGACATCTGCATGTTGAAGTGATTGAGGATCATAAGAGCATCAGAGGTTTGTATAGACCATGCAGGGTTTTATAGTCAAACATACTCCCTGATCTTCCAAGATGTAAATAATCTCTCCTTTATTCTCCTCATTTAAAAAAAAAAATACAGAAGCAATATTTTCCTGGTTTGGTATTTCACATTTGATTTGATTAGTAAATTGGCAGTTTCCGTTCATAAATGGTGTTCAGGTTTGGATTGCAGTATTTGATTTTCAGTGTTTAAATAGTTAATAGGGGAAACCAGTATTCAGTCTAGCAACCCATTAACCTCGCCTCTGGTCCTGGTGTCTATTATAGCTTCATCCCTTTGTGACATATATTATAGTACATGTTCAGCTCATCTGCTGGCAACTGATAAATTTTCTAAACATTGTATGTTCATTTCAAACAGTTGTTAACAGTAGTTGTAGCATAGTTACAAGCTTCATTTTTTTTCCAGAATATAGGAAATGCATTAAAAATAATAAAAAATAAAACAAGCAAGCCCAAAATGTCTGACATATTTAAGAAGAATGCATGCTCTGTGATTACACTGGATCAGCCGACCCAGCTTCATACTCTGTCTTAAGCTAGGCCCAGACATCCTGTGAAAGTAATTTTCCATGCTCTTGAGCAACTGAGTGATCATATTTCTTTAGTGACTTCCCAAAGCTCAACAAGTGAGAGATTCAGAAAAGGTTGGTAAATAGAGAATTCAATTTTCTTTACCCCGATTCACAGCTCCTTCAGTGCCAGCGAAGTCCATATGCCAAAAAGCACCCAGACACCCATCTGGGGATGTACCAGTATACTTTTTTCTGTCTTTATTTTTGTTTGTTTTTAATGAAGTTTCTGAACCACAAAAGTGGCCCTAACAAAAGTCCTCTTGATAAAGGTTGAAAGCTCACAGGGATGGTGGGTGGTGTGATGTTTGGCAGAAATGTCCTGGGCTCAAATCTACTGACCAGCTTCAAACTCTTTCCTTTTTTCCCCTTATTTAGAAAACATGTTTAATGTGAAATTTACATTGTTTTCTTTTCACTGAATGGGACTGCGTACAATTTCCTTGTTCTTGTTGTATAATGACAATTAAAATTCTAATTTATCTGATGTGCCTGTGTGCTGCCCACCCACGGTCTAAAGACATGCACGTTAGATTAACTGGTGATTCTAAATATCTTCACATATTTCTTTTTCCGTGTGTTAGCCCTGTGATAGACTGGCAACCTGTGTAGGGTGTATGACCGCTCCACCTCTCCCGCACCCACAAATTGAAGAAGCGGTTAAGAAAATGGACGAATGGTCACCTGGATGCAAATTCTCCTCCACTCTCACCACGATGCACCACAAAGGGAGGGCTTCATTTTGAAAACTTTTTCCTCAAGCTTATAATCTTGAAATTACACGGGGAGGTCACTTGGCGTGTGTTATAATTACTTTGGATCAATGAGGGCCTGTTTGAGTGTTTGGCTGAAATGTGCCTGAAGAACAATAAATCAGGAGGAGGTATACCAAGGTGAACAAAAAGCATGAATTATTAAATTTTTAATGGTCATGGAGTAAATTCAGCTTCCCACAACAGGATGCGTTATCTATTTGAAATATAATTAGTTGTGTTACAGAACTGGAGGAGATGGAGGTGATGGCTGAAAGGGGGTTTATGGCCTGGCTTATTTCTCATTGCAAAAGGATTAGGACTGATGTTAAAAATATTTTGAACTCATAATTCTTTCCCTTTAGAAATGTGCAAAACATTACATTTTTCTGGTCAATAATAGACTCACTCACTCACTCAATCACTCAACTGTGTCAGTGGGCGTTCCTCTTGAACCCTTAGAGAAGGCTTGACTGATGTCTGGCATCACTTTCTCTCCTCTCGTTCTTCCTCCTCTTCTCCTAGTCCTTCCTCCATCGCGTCACGCAGTGTCCTGCGGGATCCGGGAAATGATTAAGGAAGACAGTTTCAAATACCTTTCAAATCTCTCCCTGATGGCACTGCAAAGTAGGTGGGCATGGAGAATGTGGGAGTCGGTGAGGAGTATGCCAGTGTGCCTGGTAGAGACAGCAGAAAAGGTGAATACTGAGTGTATAGATGTGGATGTGCACGTACAGGTGTTTCCCTACATCTCTAAGAGTCATGCTGGTTGTTCGTGCATGGGAGTGCCCATTAGTAATTAGAGGAAACAAGTCTCTCCAGATAAGTGTGTTCAGGTTCATTTACTTGTGGTTGCAAGTATACCAATCTACATTTTCACCTGTATTGCAAATGTGTGTGTGTGTTTGTGTGTGTAAGAGACACAGTGTAAGAACAAATTGAGCTCCTTTAGCAGAATATATAATCTCAATTAAATATGCGATATACTTCAGTATCTTGTTCACGGTGACATACATACATGGTCCCTCACTGTGACATGCTGCTCAGTGTGGCATGACAAGGTGTGTGCATGTGTGAATACATAAACGCGTTACAGTCTGTGCCTTTGTATGTGTACGCATGGGTCTGTGTGAGGGAGAGATAATGAGATCTTGTTCAGTTGAGGCCTGGTCTTGATCCCCAGAAGCCCTGGACTCATTTCAGTGACAAACCTCTGAACAGAGTGAATACGAAACTGAGCACCTCTGGCAAGCTTGGCATCAGAAGGATTTTAAACCTATGAAAGTCCAAGATGATAGTCTTTGATATCTGTAATGAGGGAACTTAAAAAAAAACAAAACAACAACAACAACAACAAAAACCCAACTTTTTCTCAGGAGACAAGCTTTCTTTGTGAGATGGTGTACATTTTACAATTTAAAGAAATATGCCTAAACATAAAAGAGCAAGAGAATATCTGAACACATATGTACTACCATCTAGTATCATTTTTACCTGTGTACATTTTAATCAGTTAGGAAAATCAAGACTCTTTCATAACATAGTGTTTAGAAGTAATCAGCTATCACTTTTTTTTCATCATTTGGCTATTTGTTTAAGATGAGAAAACCTCTTATCGCTTTAACATGTGGCCAGAGACTGACACCATTATGTCAGCCATAGAGGGATCCAGTATGATGTCACCTATTGGTATGAGGACTGGCATTTTGATACTGTCATTTTAGGATTTTGGCTGTAAAGACTTTTTTGTTTAAGCCAGATGTTGGAAAAAAGGTTGGAGTCCAAAGGTAGTAGCTAATGCTTACACGCTTGGTTGTAAAACTCCATTGATTGTATTTTTGCATTGCTAATTAGTAACAGTTTAGTACAATTTCCCTCTACAGTACAAAATTGGGGCACAAACCTGTGTGTATTAGTAGAAATATTATTGGTGCTTGCCAAAGAAATGCAGAAAAATTCAGCTTTTTTTGACATTTCAGAACATGCTAAGAATAGTTTCAGTGTCTTCCTTCCTATCTTTTTGTCTTCCTTTGCTTCCTCTTTCCCCTTCCTCTCTCTAGCCTTTCCACGCCTGTCAGCTAGCTTTACCAAGTAAGTTAGCCAAAGCTATCAATGTTCCCTTTTCTTTTCGGCATTGTTCAAACTAAATGGAAACAAGGTAATTAGCTTGTTACAATTAAAGCGAGACGAGCGGATGAATTGTAATCACCCGCAATGGAGTTCCTGCTTTCTCCCCTGCAGCCTCCAACAGGCCAGCTGAGCTATCCTCATTTGCATAATTAAAATATACAAATGATAATGGATTTTGTAGTCAATGTCCAGAGGCTGCAGAGGCAGGGATGAGAAGAAAATATGAAATCACAATAACAACCACACTGGTGTTTGCCTAGAGGGGAGGAACGGGGGGGGTAGGAAAAGAAGGAGATGGGAAGAAATGGAGAATACGAGACTACTGGAAAAGATGGAAAGAGAAAGGAGGATGTGAAGATAATAGGGAACAAATGAGTGAGAGAAAAGGCAGCCCGAACATCACAGAGAGCAGAATAAAGGTGAACCAATTACATTTGCAAATAGCACATGCCTGGCCTTGGCCTGTGATGCCCTCCCTCTGGGGAAGCCTTTCGCCTGATTACATGAAATTGGGATAGAATTAAACATCTAAGAGTTGTCCTAAGACAAACCAAAATGAAATTAGAACCCGACTTCTTTTTTACCTTGGAGCGCCACAGAGCCGCACGACAGGGAGGGAAAGAGAGACAGAGGGATTTTGCAATTAGGCGAGGGACAATGTCGGTGAAATTAGGCCTTAGAGCTGAGTTCTCTCTTTGCTCTTTTTCTCCCCCGCCCCTTCCTGGCTTTTTATCTAGTGTTCTCTCTTTTCACCATCAGAAAGTTCAGAGGCAAAACAGCTGTGATCCCAAGATGCTGATGTGGCAATAGACTTCACACATTCACAACGCCAAAGTACATTTGCATACACTCATGTTGTGGTTATTTGGCCTATATAGCAGCTTGGTGCACGACATTAGACTGTGCCGTAAGCGCTGGGCAAGGCCTCAAAACAAGTGAATAGCTCTCCAGCCACCACGCAAACTTCTTTTTCCACTACAGTAAATGTTTGAGGCAGAGGTTATTATGTAGAGAGGGCTCCTCTTTAAAACACGAGTGTTATTTTCTTGTCAAAAAAAAACAAAAAACGGGGGGGTGGGCAGTTTAGGGTTTGACTAAATTCCTCTCTGCCTCGCTCTCAGTTTTCTTTTGTTTTTGCATTCTCTCTGCCATCTCCACCTTGAATAAATGTAAAATAAAATATATAAATAAAATAAAAGTCAGACCTTTTACTCAGGAGATCATCAAATTACAGCAAGACACATTGTTATTATTATACAAATAATACAATAAAATGTGCACATATTGTCTCTTCTCTTCCACTCCATTTACCAACCAATTCTGCTTTCCCACAGGGATCAAATGTAGTTCATTTAAATTGTAATCTGATCAAATCTAATCTGATCTAAAATGAACACGCATGCGATGCACTTCTCCTTCTCATTTTATTACCAACAACCTCTCTAAACATAATGACAAAACACAGTGTTCTTCACTGCCTTCCAGTCCAAATGAGCAGCATCTGTTCCAGATGCCATTATTCTTTTAAAAACCCACATGAGCACTGAGAAAAAAAAGTGGAAAAAAGGAAGATTTTTCTTAGAAGCTCACTTATAAAATAATCTGGCAAAAACTTCACTCACATATAGAGCGGCTCACGGAGCTCTTCTGTACAAATAATGCAATTTTTTCTCTGGTGTCTTGTCTATGGTTAAGTGATGGGGAGTTTTAAGTGCCTTAGTTACAAACGTCATAGTTGGGAATTATTATTATCGGGAAACAGGATGGGAAACTTGCAACCAGACGGGGAATACTAATTTCTTCCTAGCGACCAGTGGTTGCCAGCAGTGGCTAGGCCTGTTTGACTAGGGCCTAACTGAGTAATGACTTTTCAGTTTTTATGAAGGAACTTTGTTTTCCTCCTTTTTTGTTTGTTCTCTTGTCCTCTTTTCCCATCTTTTGCATTTCCCTGGATATTAACGTCCTCTTCATTGTCTCTGTTATGTTTTAACTACTTCTTCCTTTGTTTGACGCTATTCTCCCAAAAAACTGCATTAGCAGTGCGTATGCAATGCAATTAAATGCTTATTACAGTGTTGAAGGCTGTCTTTGTCCAGTTGTGTAACTCTGTGTCATTTATTCTATTCTTTCATCCTTTTATTTTCATTCTCTCACCTTATTTTCATTGGCACGCACGTCTTTCGACTCTTTTCTCACCTTCTTTTTCCTTCTCTGCAGCCTTTTTTTCTTAGTGCACATTGCCTTTCCTCTGAACTTTGCATTTCTCTCACTATGTCTCTTCACACCATGTCATTTAACTCTTCATTACTTTCTCTTTGTGCTTTCATTAAGTGCAGCTCCCTCAGTCTTTACATGTGTTTTCATATAATTCTGTCTGTGTGGTTCCCTGTTTACATCGCTGCCCCCCCCTCGCCTCATCTTTTGGTATTTGTGTGAGAGTGAAAGCAATAACAGCGGCAGAGCTGTAAGTAAATAATGAGAAGTAATCAAAGTTAATGGAACCCAATGGGAGCCACAGCTTCTGTATGTGGCAATAATCTCATTTAGAGAGAGAGGCAGATTTAGTGGATAATTGGGGCCTAAGTATTCACCGAATCCCTTGCTAACTAACTAACTAACTAACTGAGCTGCTGATGCCCGTTTTGTTCACGGCAACACAGATGGAGCACAAACAATGAAGAGACGTTTGATGTACTCTTTCATATTGGCCAGTCTTCTTCCTGCTCTGGTTTCTTTTCCTTTTTTGTTTTTATGTTATCCTCTGTCCTATTGATTATCTTCTCCTATTTTCATGATTTCTTTCTTTTTTCCTCCTTTCTTTTATTTGGTCTTAGCTCATCACTTTGTCTCACATCTTTCCATCATCTCTTTTCCTCCTTTCCTCCTTTCCATTATACATTTTCCCTTCTTTTCACCCTTTCCTTTCAACTACTTTATTTTCAATTCCTTATGAATTTTTCTCATTTTGGCGTTTCTCTGTCGCAGCTTCCTCCTTTCTCACTACCTGTTCTTACTTTTCCATACTTCTTTGCTTCACCCCTTTAATCTGGTGTATTCATTTCAGTTTTTTCCTCTAATCCAATTTTTCTTGTTACCCTTATTGCCTTCTTCCCTTCCCTCTCATCCTTATATAGTCCTCTTTTCTCTCACATGAATTTCTTCTCCTCTGACATTTTTATCTTGGCCTGTCTACTAATTCTCCTTTCTTCTCACCCTTTCCCCTTCCTATAAATGTGTCTATGACATAAAGAAGGATGGGCATGTACAAAGTGTGTGATGGAGTTAATGAAGGATGCTGTCAGTTTCACAGCAGGGTTGTACTTGCTCTTGGGAAAGCTCAGCATGCTTTGATCCAGGTATGTGTGTGGGTCTGTGTGTCTGTGTTCATTTTTTTGTGTTCCTGAATCTGAATTGTCTAAATGTCATTACCGAACAGCAATCTGTGCGTGCTGCTTTCCTCTATGGCTACCAGTCTTTAACCCTCAATTTGATAAGCAACTCAAATCATTTACCTAGCATGATGACTGGACCACTGCCAAAATCGCCCTGTATCATTCTCACATGTTTTTCTCCTCTGCATCTGTATAATTAATCTTTCTCTCTTTCTCATCTTGCTCTTTTTCTCTCATCACACTTCTTGAGTCCGTTCCATCCTTTATTGGCAGGAATCTCAAATGAACAGTATTAACCAAGGATCTAAATACAAAAGAAAATTAACGAGAGAAATAATTAACAAACAGATAAAACACAAACCATGTGATTTCCCCACCGTCTCTTTCATCTGTTTACCCATTTCTATAATTTTTTATTTGCTTCTTAACGTCTTATCTCCATTTTTTTTAATTTAAAGACTGTGAGTAATTTACTACGATTGCTTCAAGTTTAGATGATTCAAAACAACAAACACTAAGCCTAAGAATTTTATGAAGTGATCTTGAGCAATAGTTGAAGTCTAAGTCTACACTTAACACACAACCTGGAAAAGAAAAGATTTCAGTTGTACCTTTAGGCATTTTATTACTAGACGCCAGTTGCAAACGTGCATAGTTTGTTCCCATCACAGAATGACAAACATAACATAATACCAAAGGGACTATTAATCAAAAACTTGGCATATCTCAGCATGCTTAAAAAATACAGAGGAAACTGGACAAAGTGAACAAAAGAAGAGGTGACAGTCTTAAAAATTATTTAAAATCAGTGGAAACAGTTCTTAGTGAGAACTTAATTTGGAAGTTTTTGTATGTCAAGAGAAACGTACAACAGTGAGTTTGCTTGGGAGGCTCTGTAATAGTTTGGGGCTGAATGTCAGCCAGCGGTGGCATTTCATTAGTAACAGCTTCATTTTGTAGTATGACAATAATCTCAAACAAACCACCAATGCAGTAAAAGTATACCTGGAGAGAAAGAAAAAACACACAAATGCACAGTGGACCTCTTTCACACAGCCCAGACCTCAATGAAAGCATGGATCCTCTTGACTGAGAAGGGAATTAAAGGCAGATAACATCCAAGTTAGAGCTTTAAATGTCCTTTAAGAAGCCTGGAGAACTATTCCCAAAGACAACTTTAGACGACTAGAGATATTAAAAAAGAAGCTTGCCTAAGAGAGTTCAGGATGTATTCAAGAATAAATGTGGGAGTACCTCATCACCAAATTGACTTTCCAGATTGTACAAACTCTGTTTTTGGTTTTTATACAGTATTTCCATGTATGTTGGCACATCTCAATAAATTGCTGGACCCATTTTAAATTTTCCTAGAAAAACATAAAGACGGGAGGCGTGGCTCAAGGCTTTTGCACACTGTACTGTATATTAAGTAAGAGTCAAACTCCTCATCTTGTGGGTAATTAAATCTGCAACTCTCAAAATAGTAGTCCTTTGCTTTTGGCCAAAACCATAGAGTCATTACTGTAACAGGTTCGCCCTGTTTTTAGTTTGATCATTTAATGCTGTCACATTCTCATCAAGCAGAGTAATTTTTTCAGGGTGCCAAAAGGACTCTCAGGTCAGGTCACATATTTAAAAGTGCAATTTATAAAGGCTTCTGACTACATTTAATATTTTTAAGTATGGTATTTCCACAGTCGATTATGGGTGTATGCACTCGGCGTGTGTGAATTCATGGCCACGTTGGTGTGTATATGTGGACAGCTTAAAGCACCACAGCAGGATAAAGGCAGACTGTAAAAGATGTATTTAATCTGAAGATATTTGACTCTGGTTATTTTTACTTACCATCACTCGGTATTAAAAAGCACAGTTACAGTTATTGTATGGTCAGCAGGGGTGGCGGAGGACCCAAGGAAGGCAGGAAGTAGATTAAAACAGCTGTTTAATCAAGGAGTGCAGACACACATAGACATATAGAGTGGTGACTGCAAAGTCACTTGTATACCAGGTAGATACACTTTGTACAGGTACACATTTAGATACCATTACACATGTTGTGTAAATGTACCCCTAGAATTGGGTCATCACTCAGAGGTATAGGCAGGATTGTTTGACTATATCTCAGGCCTCCAGAAGCAAACCCAGGGCTTTAGTCCACCATTATATAAATGAGCAGGATAAGACGCTTAGAAATTATTTACACACACGGCAAGAGAGGATTAGGATCAACCCCTGCCCATCCCTTAGCCTTTTGGTTTCACCGTGCCTTGCTTCTTTCCTATACACTATTTTCTTCTCTAATTTTCAGCAAACCAAAACTATGACATAACTGTAAAAACAAAACAATCAACAAAACGTTTATTTAAAAAAAGCAATTCATCTCATTTTTAAGAATAAAACAGTATCAATTTGATAAACGCAAGCCTCCAAACAGTGCAAACAGTATCACTCTGTGAGTCAGAGAGTAAATCGACCTCTGCGTCTGAGTACTAACTAGAGCAACAAGTCATGCTGTCAGAGGTCCTTATTGGCTCATTTAAATACCGCTCAGGTGTAATTGGCTGGCAAATTAAACTGTCATTATTGGACAGGCAAAGAGGGGAAAAAAAGCATGGAGGAGTGACAGGACAAAATGGCTGCCATTCTCCCATGGGAAAACATTGAGAAATAGGGGAGACAGACATACGCACACACAGTAACACACAGAGACTTCGCTCTGAACTGTGGCGCATGAATTCTGTCAGAAGTGCAAAGTGATAGTCATGTGAAAAGTTACAATTTTGACTGTACGCTCATCTTATTTCGTTCTTTATTGAGGACTGTGCATGTGTTGCTCCAGAAATATTTTACATACGGTCTATGTGCGGGGGAAACAAGGCTCAGTTCTCTCTGATATGCAGTAAATGCCCTTGGGGAGAAAATGACAAACTTGTACAGGATACAAATAGCAGAAAGTACAAAGTAACGTGTTAATGTATAATCTCATTACAGTTTTCAGCAATACAGTAATGTAACCAGTTACTGTACTTACTTCAGTAATCACTAATTTGATATTTCTTCAGTGGTCTTCAGTTATCTGCATGCCGCTTGGATCGAAAGACAAAGCAAATCAAACAGTCCTTTTTTCTTCCTGTGTACTTGTGCAACAGTCAGCTAATTACAGTTCATGTGTAGAAGAAAGGGAAATGTTTTATTGCACAAAAGGACATGAACATGCTGTAAAGTGCAACACACGTCCAGGAGAGAAACAGAGGCGTTATACTGCTAACAGAGCTTTGTCTGTTTTCAAACATCTGCACGGACAGCATGCTAACGCAAAGCTAGCCAAGAACCCAGAGTGATAGTAAAGCTGAGTGAATGCTGAACCCGCCCAGCAGCCAGAACTGGAACTTTTACAGGTAACAAATGAGCAAACTTGAAGCCTCTGCTTCACTGTGGTGATTGCTTTGAAATCTCTTTAGACTGGGTTTCATCTTTGCTTTGTGTTGTCAACTTTGTGTTCATATGTGTCACGGTCTAGCTGGCAGACCGTGGGGATGTGGGGAAGGAGGACCCAGGCGCGGAGCTCAAAGTTCAAGCAGTGTGTTTATTTACAGAGTGGAACAAAAACAACAATAAATCCCCGTGTTCTCCCAGACTCCCGTGTCGTGTCTCTGCGTGAATAGTTCGTGTCTCTGTGCTCTCCGCTCCCGTGTCAGCACCCCCCGGTGCTCGCTGCTCTTCGTGCCTTCCACGCTCCTCCTGCGGGAAACAATAGACGCAGCCGTCAGGACACAAATAACCGCGGGCATACACTTACACACATTAACTCAATTCAATGGGACGACTAACGTGGAGTCTCAAGGAAATGATCCCGCGTCGGTGGGAGCTCCAACTCTCTCCTAAGTAGCTCCCCCGACGAGGCCTGATCAGCAGCAGGTGTGTGACTTCGGGTGTGGCCAGTCCTTCCGCAGGGCCACACCCCTCAGGCCTGCAGGTGGCTGAGCTCCATCCTCCAAGCATACCCGCAGACACACACACACACACACACTCACATCTACAAGCATGGAGAAGAGCAGCAGCAACACCAAAATACATATAATAATAATAATATAATTCATAACTGCTCAGGGATCCTGGGTTGCTCAGACCCAGGACCCTGACAATATGTGTCCTCATTAGGTTGTTGGTGTGTGCGACTGAAGCCCAAGGTTTATACTGCTAACTGGTAATTATGTTTCAGAATATTTTACGGAGTAATGAAAAGAGTAGTGGAAGAAATTCCAGTAATTAAGTAACGTAGAATAAGAATAATGTGTAATACATTACGTTTTTTTGAGTAATGACCCAAACACATACAGGCAGCAACTTCAGAGACTGAAAAATGAAGCTAACACAGAATTCCCAAAAATTCCTAAAATGGCCATCTGAGGCTGCCTCCAAAAAGGAGTTAGTCCTCATGGATGACCTTTGATCAAATACTCAACGTCACAGAAGAAGAAAGCATGTTTACTGCCTAAAAAACATGAACAAATCAATGAACGAATAATTTACTGAATAAAATAATTGTACTAACAGAATGCCAAGATGTCTATGCAGGGAAATCCTAGTATTCTGTTAGTATAGTCAGTATAGTATAGTAAGTATACCCACCTTCCACTTCATTAGACACATCTGCTCAACTTCTCATCAACACCACTATCTAATCAACCAATCACATTCCAGCAACTCTGTAAAACATGGTCAAGAGGACCTGTAGATGTTGTATCATATAAACTGTAATCAGTTTGAATTTTTACAGGCTCACCAAAAATAGACAATAGAAGATGAAAAATGCTGTCTGGTGTGACGAGTTTTGATTTCTACTCTGACAGTGGTAGGTTCAGAATTTGGCAAAAGAAAACATAATGAATAAATTTTGTGGTTCCAGTGGTGGTGCTGCTACTGGTGGTGTAATTGTTGTGTGGAGTTTTTTTTTTTGGCACACTGAGCATTGTTGCTGACCATTATCCCTTTCTGACTACAGTGTACCCATCTTATGATGACTGCACCGTTTGGATGAGGCTGAATAGGAGGTTCAAATCATGGATGTGCTGCTGATATTTCTGCACCAGCTGTTTGATGCTACCATGCCAATATTCACCAAAGTCTTGGAGGAATGTACAGTAACGTTTACATATCTATGCCATGAAAGACTTCAGATAGCTCTTAAGGCTAAAGGGGGCCCAACCCTGTACTAGCAATGTGTGCCTAAGAAAGAGTCTGGTGAATATAAATGTTAGCACAAATTAGCAGGTATTTGTGCCTGTGTAATCCACCCATATAACTACAAATGCACCTTGCTATCCAAGCTAGCTAGTGTCAGATCACAGCTTAGTACTCCACTGTCCATTGGCCGCTCAAGGTTCAGAAAACAAACAAACAAGATGCAAACAGTCACAGTGACCGCACTTTTCATACAGTTATTTATACAATAGATCATTTTCACTAGCTGACCTAGTGTGGGCTGTACCACTGAGAGGGAGAGAAACAAAAAAATAAAATCAGTTCATACCCTGCATATCATTTTTTGTCTCTGTAATAAAACTGATGGATGGACAGTGACCAGAGCTTCTGCAGGTGAACCTTGACCTCAGGGAGTATATATGAATGTGTGTTTATGTGAGCATGTCTTTGTGAGTCTGGCCCATCTGTGTGTCCTGTTAAGAGCCCCTTTCTGTTTTTGCCCTCTTATTCTGACCCACATCCTCAGCGGTCAACACAGAGAGCACTCAGGCCCTGGGGAGGAGCGTGTCTCTATTTCTTTGTGTGTGTGTGTGTTTATGAGTTTCAGTACATGAAGGAGTGAGTCTTAGGAGGGCAGCTATACACACACACACATACACACACACACACACACACACACACACACACACACACACACACACATACAAAAACATACACAGTTTTTCATGATCTCATCAATGGATTGTGAATACAGTATTAACGATGGCTGGGCAGCCCCTGGCCACTACTTACTGAATCAGATATGTGACATCTGATATGGCTTCAATTTGAAATCCATTTGTAATGCAATATAGCGGTGTACTTGATGTGAGGGTCAGGACCCAAAGTTGGGTCACTGAAAGATCATAATAAGTGGATGGCCTCAAATAACAATTCACTCTTTTTTTTTTTTTTCATTTGAAAGCACATACGTGAGTGCTATACTTCTAATTCTGCATTTGCCTAAATGCTAAAGCTTGTATGTTGAGGTTTCATGTGTTCTTTTTTTGTCAACCAACTCATATATTGGTAATGCTTTGTCAGCTCTAAACTGCAAGTAATACTATTATAATATTGTTCTTTAATATCACCACTATCACAACAAATATAAGCTGGGTGTCCTATCTTTTCCTGAGACGCTGTCCCAATCAACTCTTGCACTGATAACTGATATATCACAGCTTTAAAGTTATGATAACAATCAGCTATGATTTCTAAAAGTCTTAATTTTACTCATAAATTGTCTTCTCATGTAAAGTCCAGGCCATTGTTTTGTGTTTGCAGTTTTCTTCTGCAGCATCAGGGATAAGCTTCCAATGACTCTGGCACCCTCAGCTCACAGTGGAACAACAGTGGTGATCACTGCTCAAGGCAGCTCCTGTTCATGGTTACTGTTGTGGAAATTGACATAATTTCTTCTTTAATTTTCCCTAAAGAGATTTTCCCAGTCACAAATCTGACTAACGGTGCTCTAGGCTACAGTTCAATACAATGTCATTATTATTTGCAAACAAATACAAAATTGAAGGTTCATGTAGGGCGTTAAAAATGTGCCTGACTGTTGTGTAGTAATTACATGACTTGTAGTTTTGTGCCTGATGTGTCTGGATGACGCATGTAGAGGTGTCAGCAGGGAGCACAGAATGTTTTGCCTCACGCTATCTTACTATTAATGTAATATATGACATATTGCCAACTGTATTCTGCTAATGACATGGTCCGGTGAACCATCTGTCTGGGGAATGAAAGGACAACAGACATTAGAACGGCTGTCAGAGGTGATGCACACACTAATAGAGATAGTGTACATGTGCGCAGACACACATAAAATCAGACACAAGCACACAGGGTGCCATTAAATGCTATTTAGGATAGAAAGGGTTGGCTGGTGTGTGTTTTGGTGCGCAAAGCTCAAACAAATGGATTCAATCCCTTGACGAACTGTGTATTCATGTGTGCGTGTGTCTCTGTCTGCGAGTTTCAAAGCCCCATGCCCCTGTTGTGACATCATCTATGAATGTCATAATTGAGGGTCGGTAAATTGCCGTTTTTCCCTGCTCAGCGTCGCCCCATGTGTCAATACCGAGGTTCAAGGTGACGGAGCGGATCAATACTCAGAGACAGGAGCCATCCGCTGAATTTACAGCCCAGTAACAAGAGAGCCATGAAACGACGCTGCTGTAGCCTTCAGCAAGCTGCTGGACGAGACTGCAGCGCTGCCAGCGAGCATTTGTCAAACATGCACACCAGTGATTCTCAGAGGACTTTTGTGTTCTTGTTGTTTTGGGAAATAATTTTAGTTTGAGTTTTGCATCAGTCATAGCTATGGGCGGTGTTCTGGTTGTGTTTGTTGTGAAAGTGTTTTCATCTGAATGAATAAAAGGCCATTTCAAAAGGAGATATTCTGATTTATCATAGAGGGAAGAGCACAGGTGAACTAATAACATTACCAGTGGCTCTGTTCCATTTAGTTGTCTTAGTGAGTCATTTCTGTGAGCCAGCACAATACAACGCAATAGCACTATATATATATATATATATATATATATATATATATATATATATATATATACACACACATATATATTAGGGGTGCAACGATACACAAAATTCACGGTTCGGTTCGGTTCGATACTTTGGTGTCACGGTTCGATATTTTTTCGATACAAAAAAAATGTTCATGCCTTTTTAATTTGTCATTTATTAAAATTATAAATATATATTTTAACTCAAAAGTACAGTTTTTAAATTTAACCCTAACCCTTGTGCGTGTTTTTTATTTTGACAGCGAATGCGCACCTGCGGACCACTTATGTGCAGCCCTGGTTATTTAGCTCGTCATATTGCAGCCACAGAAGTTCTTTTGTCCATGAAACCATAAAGCTGCACTTTCTTTTTGCCTTATAGTCTGATTTGTCATAACTTCTCCGTTTTGTGGTAAGCTTTTCTTTGGCTGTCACTTCTTCACCCTGACCTGTCTTATTTGGCTCAGCAGAACTAAAATATATATCCTGCTGCTTTTACACACACACACATAACGGTCAGCGATTCTCTGCGCGATCAACCGCTCACATGTTTAAGCTTGCTGCGGGAGATTTCACTTGTCATGTTTGCATAGTAAGCTAACGATTAATAAGACGATGTCAGAGGAATTGGTGCACAAATTATCATCACTCACAGATCAGTGCTGTCGCTCTCTATACACAGTTCGCACGATTGCAAAGTGAAAGCAAAAAAACAAGCGCAAATTCAAACGCGATTTCAATATGTCACATATTGACAGTGGCTCACCGATGCCAATGACATAATTACCCAGCTACGTTTCTGAAAGAATGCAAAAGCATTGACATATATTTTTCCTTCCTACAATAGCCCGACGGGCAGGGCAGAGATAGATTTTGGTACCCCGACTGAAAAAAAATCGCTAGCTCCAGGACGTCGGGCTAGCGATATTGCAAGCCCTGTATCTGATTGAGGAATCACTCATCTTTGGAAAAGAGAGTTTATTACAGAGAAATGTCTCTTTCCAAAATAAAAGCTATACTAGCCGCTTCTTCTGGGCTATATTCTCAGCAGCATAAGGAGAATCATGTGCTAACAGCTGTCTAAATGACTCGGCTAAAGTTAGTAGCATGCTTGTTGTTTTT
This sequence comes from Aulonocara sp. 'chitande type north' Nkhata Bay, assembly GCF_057382095.1. Lineage (NCBI taxonomy): Eukaryota > Metazoa > Chordata > Actinopteri > Cichliformes > Cichlidae > Aulonocara > Aulonocara sp. 'chitande type north' Nkhata Bay. The sequence goes on from NC_141350.1 coordinate 39,106,605, forward strand.
GTCTTTGCACTAGGATGATGTCGGCGTAAATGTGCAGTCATATTTGTCGTGTTCCCACTAGTGCTTTCAGGTTAATCTCGTTGAAATGACCTTAACGCCACAACACGGCAAATCTCCGTTAACGAGCTACCGCCGATCGCCCCGTGCATGGGGCTAGACGGCCAACACGTTAACGAGCTAACTGCGCTAACACACTAGTTCCCACCCATGTAATTGAGCATTGCATGGCACATCCAACATACTGTTTTACTTTAGTTCATGACTCGCTTACCTTCAGGGTCATACGTCACATGAAAACCAAAATAATTCCAAACGCCAGATCTGAATGAGGGTGGGGGAGGTCCATGTTGTAAGGAGAGCTTAACTTCTGTCTTGCTAGCTTGCCCTGCGCTCTTCCTTCTGACTATGCTGTCTGTGTTGAGCGCTCAGTGGATCTGCGCTCGACAGTGCAGCCTAGGCGGAGTAGTCGAACGCAGATTCACTGAGCGCTCAACACAGACAGCATCGTCAGAAGGAAAGTTGATAAAATAAATTACAAATGTTGTATTGTTCGATACATATGCGTACCGAACCGAAAGCACTGTATCGAACGGTTCAATATCGATACGAATATCGTTGCACCCCTAAAATATATATATATATATATATATATATATATATATATATATATATATACACATATACATACATACATAGTACTATTGTATACGTACATTTGTGTAGCCTAAATTAATAGTAATGTCTTTAATCAAAATAAAACGTTAATTATTGTTGTTATCCATGAATTTTCATTTTTTACTGTTTTACAAAAAAAGCTGGAATATATTAAAGCACATAATATTTTTTGATTGTGTTGGTAAATGACAATTTTACTATGCAAAATGAGTTTGAGTGGTTGATTTTTTGTCCTCTCAAAGAGGTTTAGTGTACTGACTAAAAATGTGTCTACTGAATTCAGCGAATTTAGTAATTTTTCAATTTTCACCCTGTTTAAAAATTTTCAATTAAGAGTTACGTTGAAGTTTACAATTTCCAGTAACCTTTAAACTAAAATAAAGCTAAATTAAACCCAGTCATATCCCTTCTGCAAAAGTTTTAATAAATTAAACGCATGTAACGATAAAGATACTTACTGTTGGTGTAATTTTCCTGAAAAGTAAGAGCTTAATGTTTGTTGTTAAAATTCCAAAACTATTGCAAAATATTCTCTGAGGTTAAAAAGTCATAAAAGCCTATTTATCTGCTACCCATTGGTGCAGTATTTATACATCAACTGCAGCCTTTTCTCAAGAGAATATAATTAAAATAAGAGTTGTTTTGTGTGTGTCTGTGTGCATGTGTACCCACTACAAATTCAAGTTTATTATTTTCTTTAAGTAGCTTAAAACAAAGGAATGAAAGCCATACAGTATGTCTGTGAGCATCAACCAAAAAAGTCAGTATTGTAAAATTCAGATGCATGTGTGGGTGTATATGCAGACACTTCTCTATTTATGAATTTATCACAGCAGCTACAGTGTCCAGCAGGCATGTCACAGTGATAGTAGGTGAGCTGTGAAGGTGACGAAGCTTGCTGTGTGTGTATGCGTTCCAAGTGATGGATTAGGTTCATTTCCAATGTAAGCCGTCTGTTGTGAAAGTGAGTGAAAGTGTGTATGCTTGAACATAAGCAGCAGGAGGGAGTGTGTAAGTGATGTGTGTGTCTCCTGGACAGAGAGAGCATGCGTTTCTGTTGCCTTGACTCTATTTATATGTGCCTTTACGTTCACGTGCATGTCTCTGACTGCGTGTTTCTGTGTGACAGTAGCTGAGGGATGGGTCCAGCATAGCGTGTAGTATAGCAGACAGACGCAGGGTTTCTGTGGCCAGGGGCAACAGCGAGGTGTGTATACAATCAAACATGTGTTGACAGGTACGATGGACATCACACTTTTATGATGACCTCCACGTGATTCAGTTGACACTGCACAACCAGGCAGCGCAAACACACAAACCGAACAAATGTCCCAGTTTTTAATTTACTATAGAAAAGCACAGAAAAATTCTACTTAAAGATTAGAGTGGTAACATAAAAGAGTGCCCAAAAAAGAGCAAGTGTATACACCCTACACCCTCACCCTTTAAAAAAATACAATAAAATGTAGTAACAGCCAGGTTATTAAATGCATACACTCTGGACCTTTTTGGAGATTTTGTGCATCACTGAATTCAAAACTGAATCCATCAAATAAGTCCTAAGATCTGTGCACAGTGCATGATCACTAACACTAAGCTTGAATGGGCAACAAACCAATTAGTCATTTTATTGCAGCACCACATTATTTTTAAGGCAGAACTGCACATTAGCATACAATATCTGAGATGTTGGTAATTGCAACCAGCGGGTTTTGCTATTTGCAAACTATGAAGAACTTTTCATGTCATGGGCAACACTTGATGGGGTCAGTCCCATGTCCAAGAGCTCTTTACATATGTGACCTGGGAACAATATTTACTGGAGTGATTTGGTCACCATGCTTGAATGCAAATGAGCAGTTAACTAATAAAGTGGCTGATTTTTTAACAGTTTGGTTTGGGTAACAACTTGATTGTTACCCAGTAAGTTTGCCCAACTTTGGCTTTGTTTTAAACAAACTTTTCCGTCTTGTGCCTTTCAGAACAGCCAGTTCACTGAGTGCTCAAAACACAGCCGTGCCAACTGCGAGCCGTAGAGTTGATGGGCTGTCATTTATGGTTGTGCTAGTTTATCTCCTCTCCCGTGTTCTCTGTTTCACCGCTCTGCTTCAAACATATGTCACTGTTTGTCATCTCTTTTCAAATAAAGATAGTATCGTTAAAGTAAATCTATTTGGAAGATGCAGTATAATATTTGCTATTTATGTAAATTGATTCAAAGGAGTCAAACGGACTCAAAAAAAAAAAGAATTCCCAGCATGTCTGTTTGTGTGCATATGTTGGTGTATGTATGTGGATATGTTTATATGTGTTCTGTGTGTCTCTGCATGTTTTCTGCATCTTTTTTGTTGTCCCCTTGTGAGTCCAAAACAAGGTAAACGTGTAATAATAACATCTTCAGAATATATCTCCCCGTCTTTCTCCCTTGAGCAAACCAACCCACACCATACACACCTACTCCACACCTCCTCCCTGCCTCCTCCCCGTGGCAGTGCAAGGAGCGTCCGGGTGTGAAATGTAAAAGGGAGAACGCTGTCGTTCAAACTGTCCCAACCACCAGTGTCTCCTGCTCTCGTCCTCCCTCACGCTCTTGCTTTCTCCTGTGGCGACTCTACCTCATGTTTGTTTCTTACTCTCTTTCTCTGTCGCCATCTATCTTTCTCCTCCTCTCTTTCCTCTCTCTTTCTCAGGTGGGCTTGCTGCTGTAGGTTGTAGGTGCGTGGGACCCCTCAGCCAATGAAAAATGAGTGCCTTTGCTCACTGTGACTTTGATGAACCTCACCGTGCGTCAGCCTATCACTCTTCTCCATTTGGCTTCCCCCGAAAAAAACTGCCCTGCGACACACATATACGCAGCTTGCACACACAAAAGTGGAGAACGGTCTTGACCAAATATTTGTCTTGTTGAAGGAAGAGGCTGTGCTTGGCTAAATGTGTGGTCAAGAGTGCCTTTTTGTCTGTGTGTGCACCTGTGTGTGTGTTTGTGGACAGATCTATTAAAGCATGATTTGACTTTGAAACTAAAAAGTCACTGAAGGTAAGTAAAGTTATCTTCCAAAACATGTACAAGGTTTGGAATGAACAATTCCTTTGTTAAGCTTTGTAGTTCATAAAAACGGAATTACATAGTTGCAGCTATTACAGGATTTAACTACCCCGACATTTCTAATTTTCAGCAAATCTGGATGGGTGACTGTGAGGGTGCTGGGGAGCATCTCCCTCACTAAGTGATGTACGCACTCACGATGTCTGATAGGAAGTTTTGATTTTGTTATGCTTTTGTTTTGAAGTCCATTAACCTCTCTCTCTCTCTCTCTCTCTCTCTCTCTCTCTCTCTCTCTCTCTCTCTCAGTCAACTTCCTGAAGGCCTGAGTCATGGAGTGCACACATGATTATAGCCTAATGATGTTCACCTGAAAGGAGTTCTCCAATCAGTGGGTTGAACCATCTGATGAGAGCTGGGGGGGGATTTTCAGTTTGATTTGATTTAGTTAGTTTGGATATTGTTTAGCTGGGGGGTGTTTTGTAGCCGGGCTGTGGGGGACCTTTTAAATTTTATTGGTGATGGTATGACCAGCATCTATTTAAGGAGGAGTTTGTTGAGGCTCAGGTGGTTATTTCTAGATGTGTTGCCAGTGAGCATGACAAAGCCTCTGTACCAGAAAGAGGAAAGAATACATTCAAAGCTTTGAAAAACAATTGAAGGCTCGTGTGGTTGTTGTTTTTTTTCCATTTGGTACCCTTCACATTGCTTTGCTACCGCTACAGTGACTATAGGCAGGACTTTCACTACTAATGCCAGCTAACGCACAAACCCCTGTATATGCCCCATTTTTCCTCCTGCAGAAAACATTTCTAGATTTGCACATCTTTTGTGGAGATCAGTCCTCACATTTGTGTATGTGAGTCACAGATGTGTCTGTGATAACTGTTATGTGAGCAGCTATTAGAGTCAGGGGGCTAATCCCTCCCAGTTGGTCTCTAATCCTGTTCTAATCCCTTTAAAACTGTCTATCAGCCTCTTAGGACCTCTTCTGAGTTAAATCTTGTCAAGTTACACAACTGGAAAACACACACACACACACACACACACACACACACACACACACACACACACACACACACACACACACACCTGTACTACAGGAGTTTTAACGAGCCACATTTTCTTTTCTAAGTGAAACGATGAAATGAGATACCCTCCATTTGTTACATGAAATCATATCAATGTTATCTCACAGCAGGTTATAGGTTTCATTCTTCCCTCATTTCTTCTTCTTTTCACTTGTCATCGTTGTTTGCTTTTTCCTGTATGTTGACCCCCGTTTTTAAAGAAGTAGATGTTTATACAATTAGATAATAAATGTCAAATATGTTGTGCTTCCAGAGGGATGTGGATAAATGCTTGAACGAATTAACTACACACCAGACCAGAGGTCATCGCTGTAGAGCTGAGAGGTGATCTGAAAAGGCATTAGCAGACATCATCTAAGGAAAGAATGAAAAAGAGATTTGTGTGTGTCTCTGTGCATGTGTGCTTGTGCAAGTCTCTCTTTTGGGACGTCTTTAGTTCATTAAGCTCGGAAAAATGTGTTTAAATCATCCTGCATTTTAAAAAATTTGTCTCTATAAAGGGGATTGGTTTTACAAGTCAATCAAATGTCAGTTCATAAGAATTTTAAAGTCATGCGTAGCCATGATGCACTACTGTTTTTTGTGCCACACATAGCACCACATTGTTGATTTTTGTACATTTTTTTTGCAAATAATTGTTATAATGCATAAAGAAAGTACCCACTTTCATTATAGAAACATGTGTGCACACACACACACACACACACACACACACACACACACACACAAACTCCCTTTAATCCTCTTGTTTCCCCACAGCCCTCCTGCACTGCTTCCCACACAAACACATTACACAAATGAAAAACAAGTGACAGGCTGGAAGAGATGGAGGGAGGGGGAGGAAGAGGGAGGGGGAGTGAGATTTTATTTAAGTGTTCTTGTAAGCCATCTAAGATATTAATGTTGCAAAGCTACTTATCAATATTTAAGAACATAAAAGGAGTGTGAGAGCGGGGTGTGGAGCTCTCTTTGTAGGGAGGGCAAATCAGCAGGGACCTGCACTATTGAGATGTGTGTGTGTGTGTGTGTGTGTGTGTGTGTGTGTGTGTGTGTGTGTGTGTGTGTGTGTGTGTGTGTGTGTGTGTTTGCTAGAACCACAGAACAACAATCAGAGACAGGATAAAGTCTATCCGATAGTTAGAGAAGAGGAATTGCTCAGTTTCTGGTTCACTAAAAGCTTTCACACACACAAACACACAAAGTGACTTCTGTTAAGTGATGGTAAATACAACTGCTAATGCCCCATAACCACAGCAAACTTATTTTATGTTGTGGTTAAAATGCACTGATTTATCTTTATGTGTGGATTCATGCATTCATGAATGTACATGTAAATGCATCCGCATGTTTTATGTCTATTCTGTCTGCACTTTTTAAAGTCAGACATGTCTTTACTACATATGTGTGCACAGGTATCAATGTTTTTTTTTTAATTTCCTTCACAAAATAGGAAAAGTTAAAGAATGAAACATTATGTATTTATGAAGAATCTCCATCTTATACTTGTATTTATTGTTGTCATGTATTTTCCTTATTCCAGCAGAATTTAAAGTTGCATTAAAGAACAAAGGTTAACAAAAAAAGATTGTTACGCTAACTCTGTGGTTATACTGTCAACCACAAAGCATATTTTGTTTCATTAAAGAAAAATCATTTTATATTATTCTTATATTCAAATAAGGATAATACTTCAAACACTAAAATCCTTGCCCATATAACCAAAACAGTTATATTTCAGTATGGTTTTGCCATGTATTACTTCTTGAGGTGAAAGGTAAACAAAAACATTTTACTAGCTATATGTATCTATATACTAGCTATATAGATAGCACGCTGATGCTACTAGTTGATGGATAAGCATCTAAAAATTGAAAATACATCAAACTCTTACATCACAAGTCACTGCAAAAGATGAATAAGCTAATATTTACATAACTTTAAAGCCCATATGAAGCCTGGTTAGACTCAAAGTTCTCTGCATTTCTTGATATCTTTTTTGGCCAGTTCCCACAGTAACTCAATCCAGGTAGCAAATGTCTAAGCAGAACTGAACTAACTGAAAGATGTTTGTGAGTATGTGAGAGTATTATACAGTGACAGTGGTATGTATATGCATAAACATTTAACAATAGCATGATACAAAAAATTTCTCGAAAAATCTGGCATATGTGGTGCAAAGCAGGTAGAAAAAAGATATTTTAGTTCAGCTGCGTTTAAGAGATTAGATAGAAACCCTTCTTAGGTTGCCACTCATCAAATAAAAATAAATACATAAATAGACAACAGCCTCATTTGTCTAAAAAAAACTTTTTAAAATACAAGTAGTACTTTTTGACAAATACGTTAGGAAGTGAGCAGCAGTCCGCAGGTGTTGGCTGCTTCTGTAGCTGGACTACATTAGAGTGACACACACACTCACATACACGCACATCCACAGTGACCTCTGGACAGTGTTCTGTCATTCTGTGTCTTTTCATGTCATCCCTAGTGTTACACATCCAAAACAGACTCTGAACACAAACCAGTAAATGATTGCTGCAGGGTGGAAGTGGAAGTGTGTGTGTTTGTAAGAGTGACACATAAAACGGAAAAGGGAAAAAGATGTTTGTGGGTGTGTGAATGAGGGAACAGTGTGTAAGTGCATGTGTGTATGATGACCCAAGGCAGAGCTAGATGGATGAGTGTTCTGACCTCCCTACAGGGGTGCAGGTACGCTTATTTACACAAAGCACCCTTAGGTGTGTAGATGTGTGTGTGTGTGTGTGTGTGTGTGGGTGGGTGTGTGAGATACAAACCTCTGAACTTAGTCTTACAAAGAGCAACAGCCTTAAATACTAAATTTCTTTTTTCTTCTTTTTTCTTTTGTTTGTTTTTTTATTCGCTGGCTGATCTTTTTTGGTGATTTTTTTTCAGTGACTTTAATAACACCACATCAGTATTACAAACTGTATGGTCACACATTTGAACAAGACCCTCTAAGACAGTTAAAAAATAATGAATGTCGAACCTCTTTGAAGGTACAATAAGGCAGCTGAATTTTTATTCACAGTCCCCCTTTTCAGAGTCTCAGAAGTAATTGGAAAATAATTTAAAATCCTTCTCCTCATATATAAGATCTTGAATAATCAGGCTTCATCTTATCTTAAAGACCCCACAGCACCATTCACCTCTTCACTCTTCATGTGTTTATACACCACTGTTACTCAACAGGTCGCAGCCGATGGCTGCACCTCTCCAAACCCACGTTCTACCAGAGGTTTTTTTCCTGTTGCCAGGTGCATGCTCATAGTCTGTTGATTATTGGCATTTTGTCTGTATTACTGGTTCTTTTGAAGGCCTTAAACACAAACAATAATCTCCACAAACTGAGATTCATAAAGAAATCTGGTGTGCAGCAATGTAGCTAACCTCCACCCTATCCTGTCACTGATTAGTTTTCTGTATTTGTGAAAACTCCCTTTTCCCTTTTAGCCTTTTTAGATTTAGCTTCTGTGTTATTGCAACACAACTTCTAAAAAACTTTTAGGAAACACTTTGACTTTCTGTGTGGTGACAGTGCTCACCACTGGGTGTGATAGACAGTGACTCTATTGCAGAGTTTTAAATAAAACTTGCAACCAAAATTGTTCTTAAAGCAGTTGATGCACTTATATTACATGAAAACGCCTCAGAAATGTGACAACACTTTTCCTAAATGGAAACGTAAACCCACACAAGTAATATCTGAAATGATGGTGTTATGTTTTAAACATAGTTAATATGGAATTTTTGGTCTCATTAAGTCTAATTGAACGTTTTGTTACAGATTTACATTTACTTCTGCAGCTCTGTAAATAAATCTGCCGCACTAACAATTTCTTTCACAAGTCAGCAGCAGCTTTCCTTCAGTTTTAAAGTATGTTTGAATAACAATCCTGTCCAATTTTTATACTGCAAGTGAGAGAAATGTGTTCTGCAGTCATAGAATCACATTGATTTGCCTCTGAAAGGTGAATAAATTGCTCATGTATTTTATGGAAACAGAAAAATCCATGCCTCTGTTTACAATGCTCGCTGCTCCTGTAAATCAGAACATAATCATATTGACTGATCCATTCCCTGGTTGTGAATATATACTACTGAGTGTGTGTGTGTGTGTGTGTGTGTGTGCGCGCGCGCAGTGCGTAGTTGTGTGGGAACATGTGTACATTTGTAATATACTTGTTTGCATGTTTGCATTGCAATTGCACCCATTCGTCTTATTCTCACAAGTTTGTGTGAACTTGTTCCTTCATTTTATGTTAAATGTGTTCAGACAGGTATGCTTTGCCCCTGTTTGCATTTGTGTACAAGTGTTTACGTGCATGTGCCTTTTCCAGCCCGCGAGCGGGATCATTTCTGTATTGACAACCTGCTTGTCCCTGTCATAGAGAGAACATGAGTAGAAAGGCCATTCTCATTTAGCCTGATAAAGCGCCCGTAACGTCATAATGACCTCTAGCCATTTATAAATCATACTTTAACATGAGGGAGATGGACCTCTAAGCGCTGACTGATTAAAGAATTGATCAGAATTACTCATTCATGAGTCAGAGAACCGGGTTTGCAGGATGCCAAGCACTTTCAAAACATTTTAAAGGTAAAGCATTCACATGGGAAATAAAACAGAGGTTATGATACGATAAATATTGTACTTTGGTTGTTCTTTTGCTTCATGTTGTTCTGACTTTATCTAGTGCATAACTTGTGTGCCTTTTTAGATTATTTTTTAAAATTCTTCTTTTCATCAATCTTTTATCCCGTCTTTCCTTTTATCACTGAGTCTAGCTCTCATTTTTCTTCCATCAACCACCTCATATTAATCTGCATAGGAACAATCAGCAGCTCATGTTTACTGATTCGCTCAATCAGCTATCAGTTATCCCTTGAGGTTCACGGTCCCCATCGACATCCCAGAAATGTGTGTGTGCGATAATGTGGACAAAGGAAGAAAATCCCAGGGAGAGCCGAGCTGAACGTGTTGATCGATCCTCAGCAATTACCAGCCAATCGAAATGTGATTTATTTCCCAAGGAATCATTTCAATATCAAGATTGCTAGCAAGCGGATGGGAGGGTGCGTATCTGTATCTGTGTGTGTGTGTGTGTGTGTGTGTTTGAAGGGAGATCCTTGTCAATAAACTACCACTTACTCCATTCTCCTTCCTGTATCCCTCTCTCAGCCCATCCATCTATTTAGTCTCCACACTCTTCCTTTGCTTTTTGCTCACTTCTTCTCTTCTTCTTTCCACTCGTACTTCCTTGCCTTCATCCTTAACTATGTCTGTCTTCTCCAGCTCCCTCTTTTATGCATCTTTCCACACTATTCTCATTCTGCTTTTCACTCTCTTCCTATGCAACCATTAACGGGCCACACTTTTCCCAGTGTTATGTTCCTGGTTCTCTCTAATATCGCTCCCTTCCTTTTAGCCTGTTCCCTTTCCCTCCATCCTTCTCCCTGAATGCAGCCGTCTCCAGTCCTCTTTCTCTCTGACTGCTCCCCTGTGAGGCTATCATTCTGAGGCCTTGTCAATACAATCAGTCAACCAAACAAAAAGACCAACTGACCAATTGAGGTATTTTGAGTCTTAATCCCCCACCTCGCCCCTCCTTACTGCCTTCCTTCGGTCACTTTCACTATCGCCTCCACCCCTCTTCTCTTCTTTTCCCCTTTTTTGCACTTAATTAAGTCACCAAGTGGCTGTCAGGAATAATTTTTTTGCTGCAGCAGGGGGCCGAGGGCCGCTGTAGTCTTGACATTTGATAATATTGCGTCTCCACGTTGATTGAAATTGATTTTGGGGGGAGTGAGGCCCCCTGCTCGCCACTGCCGTGATCGTTTGACAACTCTCAGCCAATCAGCCCCAAGGACAGCCCATGGACCCCCCCGCCTCCTTATCTTGGCAACTCATATTCCAACGAATGATGGCTGAGAGCCGGCTTGTGTGTGAGCGAGAGTGTGTGCGTCAGGATACCAGGGGTCAGACATCGAGTACTGTCGCAGGGTCATGGAACTGGCAGTCACATTTCCCATAAATCAGCTGGGCAGCGCAGAGGCACAGAGTGTAGAAGTCCGTTCCCTTATATTAAGTTGGCAATATTGTTTTGTGTAGGCAGCTACATTTGTGTATGTCCACAAATAATCCACACAGAAATTTAACTTCAGGTTTGTTTGTTTTTCCAGCAACCTCTGCCCCCTTTAGCTACGTTTTTCCTTTGCAAGCTAATAGAGGGTATAATGTTAGATGCAAATGACTGTTTTAATTGTTGCCTTATTAGTGGGGAGTGAGGGTATTAACTAAAGAACATCATGATGAAATGCCACTCAAAAGCAAGCTGCAGTCAGAATCAATCAAGGTAATTAATTACAAACGTGAAAACCACCATCAGTGTTTCTATAATGTTTACAATCCAACTTGCAGCGCTCTTGCTTGACTTCCCTCTCAGACTGCAGGCCCAGACCGGGAACAAGTGGTGGGTTTCCAACATGTTTTCTGCTATCTTTTTATGAGTTGTGTTCCCAGGGCAAAACGTAATAATTATTTTTGTAGTTTTCAAAGATAAAGTATTTTGGAACACCCTGCCTAAGGAGCATAGACCAGCAAAACAGCATTTTAAATTACTTGAAATGCTGATTTAATTAGTTTTGACCATTTTCTCCCCCATTTCGTTCAATGTACTAGATACAATTTTTAGTTTTCAATTATAAATATATCTAAGAGTGTCTCTTTTACTGTTTATCTTACTGGCATTTATTGTAATTTTAACATGCTTTGTAGCTTTAATGAAAAATTTGAAACAGATAAAGCAGAGTCGTTAAGTTCTTAATATGATTTTTCTATGGAACAAAAAGTTTGACTAGTGTAAAACAAGTATAAACATGGTAAATATATAATATAATCCTTATTATTAAAAGTATTATTAAAAGTATTTTTAAACCAAAATGAATTTAAGACCCACTTAAAGCCAAATCTACAAATAGATTAGATTTCTGCTTTGGGAAATTTCATAGATGAAGATAGTGGCAGCCCTTGAGCAAGGTACTTAACTACCACAGTTTCCAAACCAGGAATCCCACATTGGGCAATATTTATACACCACAGTGAAGCAGGCTTTGAATCTTTAGTAACTTCTTTTGGTTTTGAGGACCCAACCCGTAAACACTGTGGATTTATTTGTAAGGTTTCTAGCCATTCTCCGTTCAGTTCTCACGTGCTCCTGTTAAACTGGGTTATGGGTATCATTTGGTGTGTCTCTGTCTCAGAGAGCTGTTCCATATTTCCATCTTTTAACCCCCTTTTTCAGGCGTCCTAATCGCCTCTCGCTGCTCCAGGCAAAAGAAAAACTGTACCAGATGAACACAGAGGGAAAACTGCTGTTGTTTTGGAGCGGACTTCACCAAATTAATTGTGATTTTTTTTTTTTGCCTTAACTTCTCCAACAGTCGACTACAATGTTAACATTGGCCTAGAAAAACTGCTTTCAACAACAGAATGGGAGGAGCACAAGTCTATTGGCAAATAAAGGTTTTAAAGGACCTTTTGAGTGTGTATTTTTGTGTATAGAGGAATCACTGCAAGTGTGTGATTCAGAAATTTTGAACTCCCAGTAGTTTTAATACTGGTTCCTCTCTTCTTTATAATCTTTCTTGATCATCCTTCTACTTTTCTCAGTCCTCTCTTATCATGCCATGTACATAATATCCCCATTTTTCTTCTTTTCTTCTTTTCTCTGCTCGCTCCTTTTGATTTTAGTCCTCTAAACCTCCTGCTCTCGTCTGCTGTGCCATCCTCTTCCTCCCTGTTCTGCTTATCCCCCCTGCGTTCTCAACCTTCTTGTCTGACAAGCTCGCTATTAACCTCTGGCCTTGTGTCTCTCCTCCCATCACAGCTGTGGTAATTAGGAGGTCAATCCAACCCTCTGTTATCATTTACACATGGACACACTTTACTGACATCTCTGATGGCAAAACTGTGACATATTCATTGGATTACAATAAAAAATAAATACATAAAATTGGCAGCTTGACGAGTATTTTTATATTTTAAAAAAGAAGCAACAAATTACCAGATGAGAGCAAAATATATCAGTAAATCATTGAATTTCCCCAATACAATAAACCTAGAATAAACATTTGTGACTTTGCACAGGAGATTCATTTAAGTGCTTTGTTCTGAGATTAATAAAAATGCTTCTTCCAAATTGGAAGTTTGAACACTAAAATGTATAAAATTTTAGTGTTCTCTAAAAACAAATCAGTCCAAAGGATTATAAAATCTGCAATATGTGTGCTCTGTGAAAATTACTGCGGGTTGCTGTAAAGGTTCGATCCCGTCTTATCTCTTCTGACCCAATCTTTGAAAAACAAACAAACAAACAAATAAGTAAATAAATAAGAGTTCCACATTGTAATAATAGAGCCATAATTATCAAGACAAGCAATTCTGTCTTCACTGCCCTATTAGTAATTACATGTCATTTCACCAAATTGCAGGATTGTTAAATATTAATAAATGAATGAAAGCTTATACACAAACACACTCAATATGGTAATTTGATGCATAATTTCAGTGTGTATTGTGTATCGTATCTCTAATCAAGCATTTTAGAACATGTTCATCTCCATACTATAAGTACACACACATGCACACACACAGCAGGGTTGACAGCACTGGGCAATGAGCTGTCAGCGCAGTTTCTCTTCATCACACAGGTCATTGGCTGATCCCTGTCTGTCTTTCTCTCTGCCTGTCTCTTTCTCCATCCTCCTTTCCTCTCTTTCTCCCTCACCCCTCCTCCTCGCCTCTCTGCATCTCATTAACACAAAGTACAATTAAAGCATGTGTATGTGTATCGGCGTCGGACCCTTACTATTAGCACCTCAGCATAAATGGCACTTGGCAGAGAGCTGAATCCCAGCTTCCTCCTCTTATCCAAGCAATCAGAAGCTACAACGAGGTTGACATAGTAGAGAACAATACAGCTGCAGTCCTTGTATGTGGACTGACATTTAGCTCTTGTCACTTACGATGGTAGTTAAACTGCTTTTTTTCCCTCACACCTTTACTTCTTTTATGTAATTAGGACATAAGATTAGGATAGATCTGGATTATGTGATGAAGACTACCTTGATATACAATGTAATGACATTTGATGGTATGGTAGAAAATGAAATTATTATTATTGGTTAAAAAAATAAAAAGGATCATTCTCCTGAACATCCTTCGAAACCTGGTTGTGAGGGACAATTTTTCACTTTTATTATTTTGCTACTGTTTCAAATTCTCATGAGCAGTATTTAATCTATTTTTACTATCTATAACTTAATTTACAATGGATGTTTTTTTTCTGTTTGTTTTTTCTTAATGGAGAACCAAGGGATGCCGATCTAATTGTGTTGCTTCTCCTCTGAAGTACAATGATAATAAAGTCTTCTTGAATCTTGAATCACAGCAGGTTTGCACACAGCGGCTTCAGGAGACTTGACTTACTCAGTGATAGCAATGCTCGCTGTACCTACATGCAACAAATTCCACTAATTGTACTAAATGCACGCTCTTCTTCAAAGGCACTGGGAGGACATGTTGCCTGTTCTTTTTCCATAGATGCTTTTAGGGTTTGTTTTTTTTGTTTTTTGTTTTTTTGTACTTTGCTTTGTTTTGTTTTCAGTTGCCATTTGGTTCAGTTTATGAACCAAAGCTACATCTTTAGGTTTAAGGAAAAAAAAGTTTCCTGGTTCATTATTTAGACCCATGGTTGCCCAAAATTGTACATCAGCTAAAAAGAGAAAAAAGTCTTGTAGACAGCCCAAGTTCAAAGATGCCCATCATGTAAAGAGCCAGTCATCATTGCATCATTCTGATTATTTCACACCTGGGCTAAGTGGATCTATCCGGCACTTGTGCTATAGCAGGTTTCAAAATTATTTTTTTATGTTTTTAATTAGGTAAAAGAAATAAAGGCTGCAATGAAATGTAAAATGTACTACAGACTTTGGCAATGATTTATCTTTAAGCACAACAGCAAAACCAATTTTACAAGCATGAACTAAACGGATGACAGTTTAACAGACACAATTCATGGCTGACTGCAGTAACTCTCACACACACAAACACACCGGTTCAAACACATACATGCGTACCACACCCTCTCTCACACTGCAGCAGTAAATATCTGAGATCTAAATCCTCTTCACAGCATTGCCTAATTACTCCAAACAACATGGTAGCTGATTAACTTGTAATTGCTGCTCTGAACGCAGCCTGTCCCTCTCTCCTCGTTAGGGTTATTACTGACTATAATTACCGCTAATGTGCAGAGAGCAACACACACATCCTCACACGTACACAAACATCCATGCAGGTGAATGGTAGTACCTAAGCACCTGAACACACATATCCTCACACAAACACATGGACACACCTCACCAGGAGGATACTTAGTTTCTTGGAAACTGTGACTGGAGCACAAAGCAATAACCGTGAAATTTAGGCAACTAAATTCATTTTCAGTATGTTACCTCATTTAACCATTGCAATTCACAGCAGCCAAACTCCTGTAATGGTATTCATATGTCACTTTGTGTCCCACCGGTGTCCTCTAAAGCTCATCACATCCCCACATCTAAAATTTTGGCCCCTGGATCATGTGAGTGATGTCTATGGCATGTTTAAGACCTACTGTTGTTTTCCCCTGAACATTTGTAATTCTGAAAGTACATTATTTTAATTTTACTTGATTGTGATGATACAAGCACACAAATGGAAGTTTTCCAACAAACAGCACACAAAAAAAGGTGAAATACACAAACCTAGGTCAGGTTTTTGAGGGCATTCACGGCATAAAAAAAATCACATTTCCAGAAATAATCATCTAAAAGAGCAAACAGATAATTATAAAATTGTATTTTCCATGTTTTAAAATGATGCTTTCAGTATATCCTGTCACCACACCGATCATATGCCAAATTGTTTTGATATCGTGCAGGAAATCAGATAAGTAGAAACATATGTTTAGTATTTCCATAAAAGCAACATTTGTAGAATTAACTATCTGCTTGTAAAACCCAAACAAGGAATTTAGCAATGTTAATCTGTTTAGAAACTTATGAATCCTCACTGTGCTCCTGTGAACTTCAAAAGGAGAAAATAAAGAACAAAAATACAATAAAATTCATATTATTATTTTTTTATAAAGTAATTTTTGCTCTGCGTGAAGCGAATTTCAGCGCTTGATTATGATTTATAAAAATGAATCCTTTCTGAAATGGTAAAAAAAGAAGCTGTTTGTCTTCTTGCACTCTGCGGTACAGGGGGTTCTCTCCTCTCCTTCTGCCTCCTGTGTGTAAAAAGGCATTTGCGTGGATCTAAATCCGGCTTAATCGTAATTTTCCAACTAAACTTGCTGTGGAGAAAGCTATGAGCGCAAAGCTCCTTTTAAGTTCATAATCACTTTCTCCTTTAGCCAGGGATAATGGCACTACTTGTGGGAGATTTAGCCTACGTCTGTCTCTCTCCCCTCCCTGCCCTACCTCTCTGTCTTTTTCTGTTTCCCCCAAACACGCTATCTCTCTTTCTTCGGACCATTAGTGATATTGCCGGGCCGCAGACCTCTGTGTTAAGTCACTTAATCAAAAGCAATGGGTTGAAAATCTTGTTTGGCCTCTTATGTCTGATTCATTCCTGCAGACAAGAGCAGCAGAGAGACAGAGAGAGGGCCTGGGGGAAATAAATGGCGAGCGAGACAGATACGTAGAGGGCAGGGAGAGAAAGTGAGCAAGCCGGTGTTGATAGTAAAGTGAGATGGTAAGGGAGAAAGTGTGAGAGAAAAGAGAAAGGACATTAGGTGGTGGTACTATGTGTTATCACCTAAGCAGCAGCAGAAAAGGCTATCATTGGCTTTTTCACCCTCTGGGCAATGAGGAGGCCACTGTTCCTCTAACCACTTCTGACTACCTCTCATCCACACAAGCACAGACACACAAATTCTCCTGTTTTTGTCTCGTCCGTGCTCCTCGCTGGACGTCTTCATTGGTATAATTCATAGATTTCTACAAATACTTTTCAGATCCTAGCCTCTCACACAACACACAGAGGCTGAGTAAAATCTTCAAAATCAACAGAAAAATGTCATATTCCTCCTGAACTTCTAATGAAAACCTTTCTGTGATCTGAATCCTCTTCAAGTAGAAACGTTGTTAGCGGTACCTGTAAGTAGTGCTTTCTGATTTGACACCATTACCAGTAGATTCCGACACAATCTTAATCATAGAAAAATCACTGCATTTTTTTTCATGCCTAAAATATGACTGCTTTGAATAGGTTGCTAAGATTACAACAAGATAACAACATTAACTTTTAATGGTTATAAGAAATGGGAACCTTTTAGAAACCAGTCCGTTTGGCTCGTATAAAAATCACTCTTGAAAAACTCATTTTAGGCTTCACTTTTTAAAAAATCAGAAAAAAGAAAGGTTTCATACATACAACTCAGTGCTGTTTACAAAATAAATAAATAAAGATAATTAAAGATAACAGTTTACCCACTATACTAACTTACCTAACCAGATGTCACTGAACACCAACCGAAAACTTAGGATGGTGCCCAGTGGAAACATTTTTAAAAGATAGGATGTTGTGAATGACCCAAACAGAATTGGACATAATGCCATCTATGGTCCTCACAAGTATAGAACCAGAAACATACAGGCACTGTGTGTGTAAAGGAGATGATGGGTGATGGAGGGCTCTATGCTCCATAGGGGGGCAAGTGGAACATACGGAGCGCCAGACCTCTCCCACTGTTGTACTACACACACAGAGCGAGAAGCATTTTATTTTCATTTATTAATTCAAAAGAAAGAAAAGAAAAGTTTTCTGCAAGTGACAGGCTAAATAATCAACCGTCTGTCTTGTGGAGGATGTGCGACAGAAGAAGGAAGAAACACAAAAGGAAATAGTCCTTGTGTGGATGGATTAATCAATATAGAGCTATCAGGGTTTTAGTAACACATGCTGCGTATCTCACAGAATCAGAAAAAGGCAATCTGTAAAAATTTATATACACAGTATGTCAAAACCTGTACTTTTGAGACCCAGAACCCTTTGCATTTATGGCTTCCATTCATTTGTTTGTCTGCAAAAGGAGATGAACAACTGAATGGAAATGCATCACTTTGATTCCCCCGTGATCAACATTATACCATTAATGCACTCTCAAACATCTATAAAGCTTTTAACATTAATACACTCTAGGACTTTATCTTAGTTGTAGAAGTTAATACGAGCTTTTTTTTTTTTTTTACTTCAAAAGTGGAAAACTGCACAAATCCAAAGATCGATAAGATGGTTTAAAAGTCGTAAGTGAATTGAATTTTCTTAATTATGGTAAAAGTCATAAAGTGGGGATTTTGTTGTGAATTACCCTATGATGCACATCGGGGTCAGAGAGTAATCTCTCACCTCTTAAGACGATCGCAGTTTTCATTTCCTAATTGAGAGAGAGAGAGAGATGGCTTGAGGGATAGATGGAAAGCAGAGATGGTGGAGGGAAATTGGCGCAACTCTGTTATCTCTCGTCTTTCTGTTTTAATAGCCTTTTATTTCATGTTCTTTTTTCACCCGTCATTCCTCCCTGTCCCATATGTATGAATGTCCAAAGTCTTGGATTTGGGAGATGCACAGTTAGCAGCACAACTTAGTGAAAGCTAAATAAAGTCCCTATTACACCAAGGCACCTTTCTTTTGGAAATGCTCAGTTGAAGAAACTGGAGAGCAAGAAAAAAAAAGTAAGTGAGAGATTAAAAAAAGCTGAGTGAAAATCCTACATGTGCTTAGAAAATAGATGGTGACAATATCTTCAGCAATTTCTAAACAATAAAACGCTGCACAATGTGTGATTGTTATTGCATGTTGGCAGTCAAGTTGTTCAAATCACACCATTCACCAAAGAAAAGAGAAACCTAGGTAATCAAATGTTGAGTACCTTTAATTGAGAAAAGAAAGTTCTAGAAATGATTTATAATTTCTCTAAAAAACCTTCATTGTACCACTAGTTTTACTGTTGTTTGTCTCAGGAAACCGAATGAAAATGATCCTCTTTTCACCCCTTCTTCCCTCATGTGCGTGTGATAAAACATGTGTTGCTGAGGTTCAGCTACTTCACATCAAACGCACTCGCAGCACCTGTACACACAATCAGCCTCTTCGCACTGTCACAGGTGTATGGTATGAACGCACTCTGTTATGCACACCTCTCAGACATTGAGAAGACGCAATTCAATTAACAGGCAGACACATGCACACATTTATATGCACTCAAACCCATCCATCCAACCACCAACCAATCACCTAATACAAAAATTATGGCACAGACACACACACACATGCACACTTAAAGTTGATATTCAGCCCTGTTGCAGACGCTTCTCAATTCAATTAAGATACACTGGAATATATCTTTTGATCTCAGTATTGGCTATCAGGAACACACACCTGATGCTAGCAGCAATAGTGGCCTCATTGTCTGCCACACAATGCTGCTAAAAGCTCACATCATCTGGCTAGCGGTAACAACAGTTTTCAGGCAATAGTGCCATTTTCAAAAGTACAACAGGAGAGCACACCGCGGATTCAATTATGGTGCATTGTATTTCATGTTTGTGTGCTTCGATGAAGTCATGTTGAGCTGCGTTTTTACATTTACACATTAAGCGTCCGTGGTGCCTCAATGCAGACAAATGCCATTTCCATTTGATGATGAGCTTTCTCCATATTTCAGGATCAGAAACCAAACTGTAATGATGTGCCTAACGTAACATAAACTTGTGTTTCATTTGAGTAATTAGGTGATGGAAAACTGCAAAACAATTTCTTTAAAGAAATAAAAAAAATAACCTAACCTGACTATATCTGTGTGTACATGGCCATGCTGCACAGCACCTTCCTCATAAAAAACAAAAAACAAAAGACTGTGGTATGGTCATTCAGCACAGAAACAGGCGGCTGTTACGAGATTGAATTAGAAAATGATAAATGTAGCTTCTGGTTTTCTTTTAAAATTTTAGATCACGGAAGAGATCCTTCATTTTACATTAGGGGAATAATTGTAATACAGTCACCAGCCACTATGGTAGGTAATACCTGTTCAACTGTTAATGCAAATATATATTCAGCCAATTACATGTCATCAGCTAAATTAATTTAGGTGGCAGACATAGTTAAAGTTCAAACTGAGTATCAGAATGGGGAAGAGAGGTGATTGCAGTGACAAACTGCTGATCTACTGCCCAGTGTACCCTTCTTCTGGTGGCAGGATAACACATCACGTCAAAAAGCACAAATGGTCTCAAAATGGTTTCTTGAACATGAAAATGAGTTTACAATACTGAAACAGAACACCTTTGGGATGCGGTGTAATAGGACATCAAATCATGGATGTGCAGCCGACAAATCTGCAGGTATCATGCCAACAATCTATTAGTCTCTGCCATGAAGTATTAAGGCAGTTTTGATCTTAAAATGGGGCTTCAGGAAGTTAAAACCATTATGACATTTGGAGATTCTCAACTTTGGGATCAGAACCCCTCTAGATATTTAGGTAATATGTCCAAGGAATTGAAACAAATTTCAGAATATCAAAATTTACAAAGATTAATACGATTCAGCTGAAGTTTTCCATTTTAACACTGGTGAGGAAACTCTGCGCCACTAGGTATGGGAGCATTCTGTCCTCAGCATAAGAGTCTCAGCCATCACAGTGGCAGGGAAATGACATTTTGGATTGTAGTGCCTGTTTTGTGTCTCTCTGCATGAATACACAGCTCCGGATTTTGCATATGTAAGGTTAAAGTGGCGAAGCTCATCCCGCTGTATTCAATCCTTAAAAAAGACATTTCCTCTTTCCCCCCGAGGCTGTGGGGGTTGAGGTAATAAATGGGGGGGCATAATGGCATCTGTGCATGCATACGTGCACATTTGAGTATATGCATGCAAAATCATTTGTGTGCATATGCGTGTGCGTTATTCCCTGTTCATCTGAATGGGGATTCATTGGGCAGCCATTTCAAAATTAAATGCTTTTGCTCTGGCAGATTGCTTTACGTCTCTGTCATGTTGTTGTGAATGGGATGCAGCCTTTGATGGATATAAGGACTGACAGGAGAGCCCTCTGCACACACACAAACACACACAGCACTTTATTCATTTTCACCCTCATTCTTTTCATCACACCATCACCGAGCTTCACTCCCTTACCTCGTGTCTTTTGGTCTCTTCATATAATGTCTACCTCTGTTTTTGAAGATCATTTCAGTACACATCCTATTACCAAGTTTACAGGAGATGCCACTAATAAGAAACGCAATAAAAAGTTAAAACACTGCATGTTTTTTGGTGAAGAGCTTGCTTACACACAAAACTTTTCAGTTGTTTCTGTCCTATTTTTTCCACTTTAAAAACACGTCCTGAGAGTCAAAGACAGTAAGGATCATAATTTTGCAACTGAGTTTGATAACATTTAAAAACCATAAAACCTAAAATAATTTCAAACTTGCAATGTAAACATTTCTGGTTTCATCTTTTCTGTTTCAACAACTTTGCCAACTTTTCTTTACTTTCAATCAAGTTTCCACAAAGTTCCGGTTTTGTGCCTCCTTTGAGGCATAAGTTTTGCACATACAGACATATACACTGCAGTCAGGAACTACTAGCACTAATAAGAGATCTACAGATGGTCCTCTCAGATATCCGGCACACATTTCCTTTTCCAAAACCAACTTGTACAGAATTGGTTTAAGAACAATATGCAAAACTTCCAGCCCTCCATAAGTGTTTGTTCCTGCGTGTGTATGTCAGTCATGACTAAACACAATCAGTCCTGTCTGAATTTCCTGCTCTGTGACAGTCTACATCTGCCTTCCTAGTACACGTCATCTGTCTGCCACATGCACACAAACTCCTTCATTTCCTACAAGAAATATCATTCTTAACTGAGGGAATAAATATCCCAGTTACTTTTAGGACATTACTTCATTATCTGATGATGCATAAAGTTTCAGTGTGCTGCTACTTTGATGAAGACAATTAAGTCAGCTGCTTCATGTGCTGCTGAACTCATTCTCTCATTAGCTACTGTGCTTTGTTCTTTTTCTTGGGTATTTTGAAGTCATTCTGCAGAAGAACCAAGATCAGGTACTCAGATCTCGCCACCACTTTTTATTCTTTTACTTGACTTTTAAAGAGATTATCAACTATTTCTTATTTATTTTCATTGACTTTCAAAGTTTGATGAGGTATTACATTTATAAGAGGATGGTCATTATTTCTACTTAACCCTATTTGTCCATGAACGCTGAATGTAGCCTTATTTTTTACAAAGACAATGAATCTGTCAGAGTGAACCTGTAAGGTTGTAATGGTGGCAAAATGTCCTTAATACCGATTAAATATACAAAGGTGAATGTGGTCTGAAACAGAAATGCTATTTAATTGAACAGCAAAGTTTGATGAGGAGTAGGAAAATATCTGCTTTTAGGCTGCACTCACCAGCACAAGCTGCGATTGCTATTCTATTCTGTGATAAAATCTATTTGTATTCCTGCCTCACACATGAACACACACACACTTGGCTCTATACTTTTGTATGGAGCCAAGTTGGACATTTGCCTATGTGTGTCTGTGTGTGCATTTGTCTGCGTGTGTGTTTATGCATGTTGGATTGTGTCTCATTCACCTCAGATGCTAGTTTTTTTCGCCTATGAGCAGATGAAAGCCACTGAGAGGTAATGGAACCTCTGTTGAGATGAGCCAGCCAATCTGCAGCTTGCACAAATACATCTCTCACACACACACACAAGCACACGCGTGCGCCTACCCAATACATTTGCATCTCAAGTGCCAAAGCAGCTAGCTAGCTAGTGAGACAATTCGGGTTACCATTCAAATGAAGGCAGTGTTTGTGTGAGCCCCGGAGAGTGAAAAAAGCAGAGAATGGTTTTTTAGGAATATGCAAATTCTGCTCTGCATGGGAAATCTTTCTTGAAATGAGCTTTCTATTTGGGGAGCTTAAATCAACAATCACTTTGCTTCACTGATGTGAATTGAATAAGTTTTGCTTCTGCTGATGTTTACATTTAAACTGGGGCCAGAGGGGCTCAAAGAAACACCAAAGAAACACTAAAAAAAAAAACTAAGGAAAACTAGACTAAAAAACAAGAAAGAAACAAATCTTAGCTGAACCATCAGACTGAAAGTGAGAGAGAACCGCTTGCTGGTATAGACAATGTTTGTAATTTTCCCCCTGTACATGACCATAGCAGATTTTAAATCAAACAATTCAAATGTGACTAAAGTGCAGACTCTCAGCCTTAAATGGATGAATTACAGCGACTTTTTATAAGCAAAATTATTAAACAAACTAAGATACATTTGAATACAAGGATTGTTTTTAATACGTTCATGGAAATCCTTTGGAGTCAATGACAACCTGAAGGCTAGAACCCATGGACCTCACCAAATGCTGTGTTTCCTCCCTTGAGATGCTCTGCCAGTCATTTACCACAGTCACCTTTAGTTGCTGCTTGTTTGTGGGTCTGTCTGCCTTCAGTTACTGAAAAACTTGATCACTTAAAAAGGTTTTTTTATTTTATTATTATTACTATTAAAACTCTTGGGTTGTTCTTGCAGTTTGCACTGGGTCATTGTCCATTTGCACTGTGAAGCACCCTCTGATCGCTTTAGCAGCATTTGACTGAATATGAGCAGAGAGTATAGCCCTGTACACTGCACAATTCATCCTGCTGCTTCTATCAGCAGTCACATCATCATCAAAAAAAAAAAAAATCATTCTCCAGACTTTTCTCTTCCCGACATAATGTTGCAAGTTAATCTTGGTTTTATCTGTCCAAACATTTTTTCCTCTGAACTGTGCAGGATCTTTCAGACATTTTGTGCCAAAATGCCATGAAGCACTTCATGAAGGCATCGCTTGATTGTAGACCTTGACAAAGAAATGCCAACCTCGTCAAGACAGCTCTTGACTTGGCTGGATGTTGTGAAGGATTTTCTAGGTTGTTTACTTGGCTACTCCTGAACTTTTCTTTCTCTCTCTCTCTCGCTTTATAATGGATTCGTCCCAAGTTTACATTTGGAATCTGTCACAGTCTCGCTGAGGCAGACTATATGGAGTGAAGAAGGTGGACCCAAGTGCGGACACGCAAAATAACAAGACTTTATATTAACTGAACACGAGCCGTCTATTGAAGGCTGATCTTAGCAATAAAAAACGAAAGCAAAGACAAAGCTAAATCCTAACCTAAACTGGGTGAGCTAAACGTAACAAAACCCTGGAACATGGACATAGACATAGAGACCTGGCATGAATGCATAATCTTGGAGACAAGGTAGGATGACAGACGCTCGGACAAGGAATGAATGAACACACACAGACTAAAAGCACACAGGAGGTGATCAGGGGAAGTGGAAACACATGGAGAAACATAACGACGTCACAGTGGAAGAGTAAAACTAAACACAATGAACACAGGAATACATGACCTCTTCAAAATAAAACAGGAAACATAATGAGACAGACATGACAGCATGAACTTGAGAACAAATGACGTGTCGACATGAAACACATAAAGAACAGGGGAGACTTAACACAGGGGTAAAACACAAGGGGAAACTACACTCAACAAAAATATAAACGCAACACCTTTGTTACTGCTCCCATTCCCCATGGGATGGACGGAGAGACCTAAAATTCATTCCAGATACACAATATAACCATCCCTCCCAAACAGTGGTCACAAATCAGTCCAAATGTGTGGTAGTGGGCACATCTGCTATATTGAGATAATCCATCCCACCTCACAGGTGTGCCACATCAGGATGCTGATCTGACATCATGAGTAGTGCACAGGTGTACCTCAGACTGCCCACAACAAAAGGCCACCCTGGAATGTGCAGTTTTGTCTCACAGCAAAATGCCACAGATGCCACAAGCAATGAGGGAGCGTGCAATTGGCATGCTGACAGCAGGAATGTCAACCAGATCTGTCGCCCGTGCATTGAATGTTCATTTCTCAACCATAAGCCGTCTCCACAGGCGTTTCAGAGAATA
Organism: Aulonocara sp. 'chitande type north' Nkhata Bay; assembly: GCF_057382095.1. NCBI lineage: Eukaryota > Metazoa > Chordata > Actinopteri > Cichliformes > Cichlidae > Aulonocara > Aulonocara sp. 'chitande type north' Nkhata Bay. Next base: position 39,131,552 of record NC_141350.1, read on the forward strand.
TGGCAGCACATCCAACCGGCCTCACAACCGCAGACCTCGTGTAACCACACCAGCCCAGGACCTCCACATCCAGCAGGTTCACCTCCAAGATCGTCTGAGACCAGCCACCCAGACAGCTGCTGGAACAATTGGTTTGCACAACCAAACAATTTCTGCACAAACTGTCAGAAACCGTCTCAGGGACGCTCAACTGCATGCCCGTCGTCCTCATTGGGGTCTTAACCTGACTCCAGCTCGTCGCCGTAACAGACTTGTGTGGGCAAATGCTCACATTCGATGGCGTCTGGCACGTTGGAGAGGTGTGCGCTTCACGGATGAATCATGGTTCACATTGTTCAGGGCAGATGGCAGCTGAGAATGTCCCAGTTCTTGCATGGCCAGCATACTCACCGGACATGTCACCCATTGAGCATGTTCGGGATGTGCTTGACCGGCGTATATGACAGCGTGTACCAGTTCCCACGAATATCCAACAACCTCGCACAGCCATTGAAGTGGAGTGGACCAACATTCCACAGGCCACAATTGACAATCTGATAGACTCCATGCGACGATGTGTTGCACTGCATGAGGCAAATGGTGGTCACACCAGATACTGACCGGTTCTGGGTCCCCAGACCCCCAATAGCGCAAAAAACTGCACATTCCAGGGTGGCCTTTTGTTGTGGGCAGTCTGAGGTACACCTGTGCACTACTCATGATGTCAGATCAGCATCCTGATGTGGCACACCTGTGAGGTGGGATGGATTATCTCAATATAGCAGATGTGCCCACTACCACACATTTGGACTGATTTGTGACCACTGTTTGGGAGGGATGGTTATATTGTGTATCTGGAATGAATTTTAGGTCTCTCCGTCCATCCCATGGGGAATGGGAGCAGTAACAAAGGTGTTGCGTTTATATTTTTGTTGAGTGTAATAAACAAACTATAATGACAACCTAGGCATGATAGAAATGCACTCAGAAAACCTAAAGGACTTAAACATAAAAACAAACTAAAACTCCAAACGCTGGGTCAAAATTGTTTGGTTGTGCAAGACAGAATCAACCACAGAAGGGAACAGACCTCGCCTGGCTGTGAAAGAGTTTGCTAGCAAATTCTTATCTGACTTAAATCAACTGTGGTGTTGTAAACAGGCAAAATTACAAAAACATATTACTTGTTCAAATGCTTATGGACCTAACAGTATATATAGAACATACTTAATCAAATATGTCCACTGTATTTCACTGCTTTTTAACAAATACAAACTGACAGACTAGAAGTTAAGTAACTTTTAAAAAATAGTATCTTTGATGCACCCAGCTGCTCGTGGTTTTCTCCACACTGTGTTTATGTTTTGTCTCTCAGAATGTTTTGTCTTAACTACAATAGCTCACTCATATATGACACTAGCTTCCAAACCTTATTTAAAACAGATATCAGCTAACTATTCAATAGTCAGAAGAAGGAGAGTGGGGTTGGTGATGCTGCTGACTGCAAACATTTCTTCACATTAGTTTTTCACTTTACACATCACAATAAGAGTGCCTTTATACATCTGTAGCAACATTTAAGCCCCAGACTGTGAGTCAGATGGATGATGAGCGACTTGGGAGTGATGCGCCGTCTTGCTCTAAACAACCTCATCAAGATGAATTTAAAACATAGTTAAAATGTCATCTGCAATATGAAATATTTTAAAATCTCCACTGTAAAGCTCATTCTGAATCAACATAATACTTAGCACTATAATTCTGTCATGCAGCTCTGTTTCCCTAAGAGAAAGTTATTACAATGATTTGTTCAAGGCAGCGCTGCCATATTACCAGTGTGCATAGGTGTGTGTCTGTGTGTGTATTTGAGATATTAGTGTATCTCCGTGCTTGTAGTCTTGCATGGATTTGAATGTGCATACATCTGTGGAAGTACATACAGGACCTAGCGTGAATTTATTCATGTACTGTGGTGTGTCTCAAGCCAGAGCGAGGGTGTGTTTGTCTTCGTTTTGTGCTACATATATGGGTCATAAAGCACACCTAAAGCTGAGATGGTCGATGGAAAGCGGCTACAGCCTATTGTGTAAAACTTACAGCTATCAGATAAACTAGCAGAGAGAAGTGAAAATTGGAGAAAACACACTGCAGTCGATAACATGCCGATGTCCTCAGTCACGCAGAGGACTGGCTGTTTTTTAACAGTTCAGAAACACTCTGGCAGGCTGTTCACTAACGAACAGGTTAAAATATCAGGCCAGAGTTAAGCCTGAGCTCAAGCAGCTGTTTAAAGATGAGACTTCACAACTGTAAAGAAAAATACAGACCGAGTGTAATATACTCTATAGAAAGACAAAAACAAAAGTGCTTCCTAAAAATGAAGCAGCGTGTTGGCCTTGAGCTCTCAAGTATGTAGCTACAATACAGTTTGTGTAAAACGGGCTTGAAGCCAAAAGCTTAAATAAAACACTGTTAAAGGCCAATTATGTAAAGCACAGATGTACATAATAAAACTGAAAATGCCTGGCATTGTGCCTGCTAGTTCACTTTCTGGTAACACCTGTGGCTTTTCCACTACAAGTCAAATGATCTGACAATAACCACCAACAAATACTGATCATCTCGTGATTTTATGTGGATTTTTGTGTAAGTAATTGTGCATATATTCCTTAAATATAAGTTGCCTTTGTCTGAGGATCGACTACTGAACCAACAAGGTAAATGTGGCAAGTTGTCAAGTAAAAGAAAACACTCTCCGAGTAAAAGGATGAAAATACTGGAAAACTCACTTCCTATTTAGATTATAAAAATTCAGTCCCCTCACCTCCAACATCTCTTTACCTCCTCCATTCTTGCTCTATCCATCCATCGCACCCCCTACCACCACCACCTTACAATCTTACCCCTTTCAATGGTGAAGCAATCTTGCAGCAGTCACAGCCTTCTCTCCCTGCAAAATTAATTTGACAGGTTTGCATTAAGGCACCTGATCAATACCCACTTAGAGCTGTGAGGGCTAAAGCCAAGAAAAATAACACACCGGCCTTCCCTCCTCTCCCTCTGTACCAGATGAGAAAAAATGAATCTTGGCCACTTTTTCCTTCTACCCCCCCGCCAATCCCCCAAATCGCTTGGCAGTCCTAAGCCCCGCTCTCTATCACACACATACAGACACACCCTCAAATAAACACACACACAGACACATGAAAGCACACAAATGAAAGGAGACCAATATACAGACACACACATCCACTTTCAAGCATCTCTATCACCAGGCTGACCCCTTGCCATTGATCGGCAGCCGTTAAGTTGACAAAGGGCCTAGGAGGTGTGTGTGTGTCTGCTTTGTGATTTTCACTAGGCACTTAAAAGGGGAACAACCAACTATACAACCTCGACAGAGTGAAGACTGTGCGTATGTGATAGAGAGCCCAAAAAAAAGCATAATTTGAATCCAGCTGAAATAAAATATAGAGTCCAAGTTTGGCAGGAGTTCACATGCAATCTGAAAAAGAGAGGAGGCAAAACATAAGAAGTAAATGGAAGCAAATTGATATATTGGAAATGATACACACAATATTGTGAGTTTATTTGATTCTCAGATTTCTTTATTTGATCCCTGAGACGGTCTGTTACACTTGTTTTTAATTCAGGGCTAATAAGACAGTTAGAAAGTTACTAATTTTGTTCCAATAGAAGAAAAACAAACATAAATTTAACACCCATGTGGTCCTCTGGCTAATGCTTATACTAGGAGCAAAGGATCAAGCAAACTTAAAAGTATGTCCCATGGCAAACATTTCTACAAACCTTTTGTATTGGAACAAGAAGTAACTCCTGCACTTATCCCTTTCTTTCCTCCTCATCCATCCATCACTGAGTCTTCGAGGGCTATCCCATCTCATCCAGGCAGAAATCAATACCTGGCCCCTGAGACAGGTCCTTGATAAACAGCAGGGAGAGAAACATGGGCCAACCTGCAGAGCTAAAGCTCCGTGCTCACTTCCCGCACAATTCAAAGTAAATTACCTCACCACTTTTCATCCAACTTCATCCAACCAGCAGCAGAGGCCTCCATCCAGTGTTTCAGGCCTCAAGGTCACAGTGATGCTTTGATCCCAGCCATCATTCATTCAAATGCACTTTCACACTCACTTAAGAGTTTGCAATCTAACATGTGCATCTATAGATGAGTGCATGTGCATCAGAGTTGTATGTAGTATACCCTCAACTTCAGCCAGAGAGATTTTACTGTATACTGAATCAAAAAATAGTGAGCAATATTTATGATAATGAGCCGTATTTGACTCTTGTGCAAGCGTTAGGAAATAAATATCCATTCCCTTGGCTTTGCATAATCTGTGAGATGTAGAAAGCAACAGTGCTACAATATACATTTTGTATACTGAAAAGCTCAGCAGAATATGCATATATAACATATATAATATACATCTTGATTAAGAAAGGCTGACTGTTACACCAGATTTTAGGATAAATGAACTGGTATATGGTACCTTTCTACTCAATTTGAGAACTCAAGGCACTTTCTACTACAAGTTATATTCACCCAATCACATGCACATGCATATAGTGCTTGTGGCTGCATCAGAGGCCCAACGAATCAGTATCTTGCCCAAGGAAGAGCCAGGGATCGAATCACCGACCATAGCGACTGGTAGACGACCCACTCCACCAGCTGAGGCACAGACACCCCTTTTTATCTTTTTCATCAGCAGCAAGTTATCTGTAAAACCTGTTAAATGTAGTTCATTATTATCGCTAAAAATGAGTATTAGGCAGCATGAACATACACCGATTGACCGCAATTTTAAAAACTACCTACTTTTGTTTCTCCAAAACAAATCCGAACCTTTGAGGCGAGCACGTATCTGGTGGTGTTCTGTGGTATCGGCTATCAGGGCATCATAGGAGACCCTTTGTGACCTGCTAGACGCAAGGAGGAGCCTACACGGATCCAGTTATTCTGACACATCTTGATCAGTCTGGGATATTCACATCTAGGCGTATGGAGAAATTAGACACAGGTCAAATGTTTTTGGTTCTTTGTCTTGTTCCTCACCCTGCACAGTTTTTCTGAGTGTTGCAGCTACTGCTGTTGGGTTTTGTTATAAAGGCGAGTGCTCGGTCTTGTATTGTATTATAACAGTGTAATCCACGTTGATTGCAAATGATTTTAATATTGTAAACAATCAGTGAAACTGTCAATCGCATATAATATTCATATATATTATTTTGAAGTGTCGTAGTTACAAGTTACAGTGTAGGTAAACGTTTCACATCTTTACCTTTGTGAACTCAACAATAAATTGCAATGTTTTACACCTTAGAAGTAAAAAGTATTCAATCACTCCACCACTTCCCCCCCACACTTTACAACTGAGCCCTTATCATTGGTACACTGGGAGACTAAATGCCTCAAAACAGCTTTGCAATAAATCAGACTTGTATATTTCCCAATCCGTTAGCTCTAGGGAAAGAGTGCAACCTTATAAGAAACTGCTTTGTTTTGCCACTGAACTTTAAAAAGATTCTTGAACTGCTTGCCAAGGATTTTACCCAATATCTTCTTACTTACTTGGCTAGGTACCTTATCAGAATGTTCATGTGAGTATACGTGTTTCTCCTCTTCCCTGCTTGATAGTTTGTTCATTGGCGAATTACTGTATATGTGCCTGCACACGGTTTTCTCATTTTTCTTCTCCTATGGGTGAAAGTAGGAATTGAAAAAGAACAGACAGCGGTGGGATTTTACTTGTGAGAACAGTGGCCCATACACGCAAAGCTGCCACGATGCAATTTCATTGCAGTGTTGCCACTTCCAGCCCTATTCATCCCTCCCTGCTGAGCCCCATTAGAGAAGATGGGCAGGTGAACAAGTGCACATAGAAAACAAGTTCCTCTAGGCGCTGTAGACCAGCAATCCCCCCCCCCGAATTCTTCTTCTCCACCCACACACATAGCACAGTCCTCTTTAGTCAGATGTAGATTGGAACAGACATCAATAAATAATTTAGAGGTCTTGAGACTCTTAAGTAGGAATCTATGCAGTGTGAAACACTGTTTAATCGAGTAACTTCTGACGCCATATCAATCAAAGTGGGTTAAAATCTGCTAACGTTGGCACAAAAGAACAGAAGCTGGATTCTTCTCCTTTTATTCATCAACGTCTTCTCTCTATGACTTTTTTGTCTGGTTAATGGAACATTAAGTGACATTTGTATTCATCAGTTGACTTAGATTCAGTGGGTTGACAAAAAAGGAAAGTCAGCACTCTGAATCAGGGCAGCTCAGGCTAATAACATAAAAAAGAGGCAGATCAGAAGGCTCTGGATTGTGAAACAAAGTGTTTCAAGGTTAATTTCAAATACAGTACTTGGTTTAACCTGCCAGACACTTGAACAAACCAATTTTTGATAAAAGGAAGAAACTGTAATGAAATAAAAGAGGACGCTATAACAGCTGACTGTCACTGGCACAAGGATATACTGAAATAATGAAATAAAAAAGAAGCCTGTATACAAAATGGGTCATATCAAACTTGGGCACAGATGGAGTGATTTAAACAACACTTCCTTCTCACATATTTTTTCTTCATTTTATGACTCACAAATTGAAAGGCTTTACATTTTGATAGCAATAACTCCCTTGATAGATCAGATCGTGCAAGAGAAAAAAGGATTTATATTATGTGTCTATATTTTTATTATTTGTTTTACCACAGCTGAACAATTTGCCGGCAAAAACATAGCTGTCAAATTATAATAATATTGGAACTTTACAAACATGAGGAAGTTTCAAAAAGGCGCATGCAGGGACACACAGGAAGAGAAAAAAAATAAAGGTGTGTATATCAGACACACACACACACACACACAGTGCTCAATCCTCTAGTGTCATCAGCAGATGTGTACATACCCTCGTCTCAATACAATACAGATGAGCTAATAGCCTTGGAGGCTCCCAGCTTGCCTCTGATCTCCATAATGCCTCTAACCACACACACACACACACACACACACACACACACACACACACACACACAGTCATAGAGAGTTTACCTCCACAAATCCCATAATATTGCTACACTTGCCTGTCTGTGGGGAATCTGATAGACCTGATTTACATTCAACAACATTCACAAGACAAGTATGATCAGTTAGAGAAACACACACGTGTGTATGGCCCGGGTACACACACGGCTACATGGATTGCATACACACAGGTAATACAATACCAGGTAATATCATTTCAGATCCAGCTGTTTTAGAGGTATTACATGTTTAGGGGCTCATATGACAAAACACACAGCTACATTTGCTAGTATTACAGTGCAGCACATCACTATATTGTGAATTGCACACACATAAAATGAAAATAACTTGTGTGATCTGTTTAAACGAACTGACGGGAGTGCTTTCCCTCCTAAAGATAAGGGCTCTTTTAGAGGTACCAGGTGACTTTATCAAAGCAGCAATGCAAAACAACAACAGCAGAAAAAGTTTAATATGAATATAAATCCATTCATTCTCTTCCACTTATCCTTATCAGGACAGCTGGGTCGCTGAAGCCTATTCTAGCTGCCATGGAGCAACACACAGGGTACACCTCTAAACTGGACAGGTTGCCAATCTGACACAGGGCTAATACAGAGAGACAGACAACCATTTGCAGTCACATTCACACTTCTGGGCCAATTAAGAATCATCAAGTAACGTAACCCCACTAATTGCATGTCTTTGGACTGTGGGAAGAAGCCGGAGAACCCACATAACCCACGGGAAAAACATGCATCAGTGCTAACCACCATGCTGCATGATATCTATATGTAATACAGGAATGATAAATAACAACCACAAAACATTTAAAAATAAAAATAAAGTTTTAAATAAAATTTAGCAGCAACGCTTTCGTGAAAAACATCTTCAGCTTTACTGGACTGAATTGTCATCTGTTAAGCTAATTATCTGAGATTTTTAAGGACTTTAGTTGCAATTCTGGAACAAAATTCCTCAACAGATGCAAATTCTGGTGACGTTTTTTGTGTACAGGTGACATGTGTTGAATGTGATGCATAAAACAAACGCAAACAGAGAAAGTAACATCACATTCACACGGGGATAACAAAATATATGAATATGAAAATAATTTGTATTTATAATAAATCTTTATATATAAATGTTAATAACTGCTGTATGTGTTACTATGTGCGTGCAAGTCTTTGCTCAGACTGGCCCACCCATCAAAGAGGCGATAAGGTACACACAGTATTTATAAAAAATAACACTACGATCATCCTAGTAAGACTTGAGATGCCAATATAACACTTTTTTTGTATGTGTGTGTGTACATGTGTATGTAAGGTTCCTTTATGTTGCTAGTGTCAGGCCTTCCATAGCCAGTAAATAAATAAAAAGAACAGTAAATTCCACTTCAGTCTGAGGCTTTCAGAGGATCTGAGGGGATCTGATAATGACTACAGGGATTTGTGTGTGTGTGTCTGCGTGTTTGTGTAGTGTACCGTTTGATCTCCAGTTGTGAGAAGAGGCACCACAGGGATATTTCAAACAGAGGCCCTCAATAGCACCTAATTTCACAACACACACACACATACACAAACAGAAATTGTTGTAGACATTTAAACATGCAGACCAACGCACAGGTGACACACACACACACACACACACACACACAAAGAAAACATACGACCACTAGGGTGCTATTGCTCAGTAATAATTGTGTAATTTCCTAGTAATATAAAGACCTGATTTTTTTTTAAATCAACAGTGAATATGAAGCCTTCCATTATTGTGCAACAACAAGGACAATTTATCAAGGTAAAAACACTATTGGGACAAAGTAATGACCCAAATATTAAATAAATAGGTATTGAAAATCACATTTAACCTAGAATGTACAAAAATAAACAAGCTGACACTCAGAATACATAAGTGGAACTAAATTACAATTCATCTTCATTTACATTTCTCAAAGCTTAGACCCATTCGCGGCGGTCTTTGGAGACCAGTTGGAAATATTAATATTTCACACCGGCGGTACATTTTCTTGTGACACAGTCAATATTAAGCAGATTAAGGGTAAAATGAGGCAAAAACTAGTTCATCTCACAGGTGAAGTAAGCAGAGAAACCCACATATGAAAGACAAAAACTAGGAAAAAAGGAATGAACGATCATTATGAGAACAGATGCAAGAACAGGTAGCTGACAGTCATAACTAGGCCAATCAATACATAGTTCCTTTACTTCCCTCTGGCTGCTGTGTCAGAGCCAACATCTGTCAATTAGCAGATGCACACACACACACACACACACACACACACACACACACACACACACACACACAGGCAAACATATACCATATCTATACACAGTCTGTATCCACATACACATGCACACACAGTTTTACCAGCCAAAGGGCAATAACCTCCTCTGAAGCATTGTGGTTTGGATCAACAGTATTGACAGCTTTCATATTAGACCTATTGAAATGCATTGTTGGTGTTGTGACAACATGCACACACGCACGCAGACGCACACGAATACTGCGAGTCTCAGGCATGCACCACCAATCAATCTAACTGCACAATCGCATTCTTTACGCCTGCTTAAACGGAGAAAAACAGTCAGGAGGGTCTTTCGACGCTTCAATGTCACTAATTTGACCCAAAGCCCTGACCTTTGACCTTTAGCGATCGTGGTCAAAGGTTCACGAGAAGGGTGGAGAGGAGAGAGATGAGGTGGATCGATAGATATGTTCTGACAGTCAACCGTTTCAGCAGAATGAAAGGCATTAAAGATCACTTGGGTCAGATATCTATTTAGTTACATTTTAATTTGTTTGCTCTCTGATATATTTTTACTTCCATATCTTTATGCCTTTAACAGTTATATATTGATGTAATATGAATATTTCAGCATTATTTTTTTAAATAAAAGTAAAGTGCAGATAAACACTAATCTTTACTGCTGGCTGTCAGTTACTTAGATAGACCTCTTCCCACCCCAACCCCCACAGCATCACTGTGTTAACCATCTAATGTCTCATTAGCATAACACCACCCCATATACACAAATCTAATATCATGGATAGAATATAGCATAAAACACTGATATTACTTAAATTAAGATCATTGCAAAAAAAACCCTCATTTTTTCTAATTAAACACGCCTGCTCTAGGGTAAATGTACGTTTATAGGCAAGTATTCTCTAAAGTCACTTACAAGACATTTTAACCAGATATGTATATATGTATATATATATATATATATATATATATATGAAGGCATCAATGATAGGTGTCTTAGGCCACAATAAAAACATCCAGCTCACAATCCCATGCCTTTCTTTTATTGTACTGTATTATATCCAGTTCCCAGAGGACCATGGGGTCCTCTCTCACACATCCTCCACTGGCAGCTCAGCATATCGCTTCGTGTAGTGTGTGTCATGTTGTCAGAAGGGTAAACGGGGAGTTAAACCGATATATCCAAGCGTAAAATCTAAAAAGACTCCCCAGTGGGTGCCGGAGGGGGTTTCTGGAAATCAAGCACATATCAATTGAGAAGCAAAAGGGAAACCAAGTACTGGTAAAAAGAGGGCAAAACAAATGGAGACAGAATCCCGCATACATTCACACTGCATTACAGGACTGAAAAGGTCCTGAAAAAGGTCTGCATTACAGACCTTTCTGCATTACAGACCTTTTTGCCTTCTTTTTTCATTTCCCTACTGCTCTTCTTTCTCCTTCACTTTCCAGACATTTTTGATTTCTTTACATGTTTGCTCTTAACTCCCATCTTTCTCTCTCCCATTTAATCTGCTGTGCCTCTAAAAATCTTTCAATTTTTATCAAGTTGACGTGGAAACCAAATGCACTTTGCGCAAAAAAAAAAAAAAAAAGTAATAGGACATGTAGCTAAGATGTGGGGATGCACACATACTCCCACAGCTAGCCCTGTGTTGTGCAGTGTAATGCTCTACTTGATTATCTCATTGTTGTCTGTAACTACAAGCCTAGATTGAATCAGCCTGTGCTCCATTGTCTCTCTGACGCTGCTGTGTGTGTTTGTGTGTACGTGTAGGGTTAGTAATGAATGGCCAATCTAGTCTATCTAGAGAAAACCTTCTCATCACAGCGCCCCCATAATTACTAGCTCTCTGTGAAAACCATGCACTGCTTTATTACTTTGCAACGCAGTCAAGGCTCGGGTTTGAAGAAATGAGATAAAGACACGAAGTGCTCTTCACGCAAAGATGTTTATTTTTTTCTTTTAGCTTTTCTATTTTGTCACACATTAAATAACCGATTTCTTCTAAACTGTAAGAGATGCCAATACAAAATTCTGCTTACATAAATCATTCAATAATACTTAATGAAGTTTTTACTTTTATATTTATTTTCATGTAGATACATTTGTTAGCACATGTTACTGTTGACTAAAATGAAGAAAAGTGTAATATAGATTAAAAATGAACAAAGAAAAATCTCATTTTTGAATATGTTTAGTATTCATGCATGACAGACATGAACAGATTTACTTCATCTTATTTATTGATTTAGTATATTTCCTGCACGGCATTTAAGGAATGTCCGCATAAGTTTGTGTACTCAACTACACTTTATGTATCTATTGCATACAAGAAGCTCAGAGTGCTTTACTGTATAAATAAACACCAACAAGCGAAACAGAAGCAAAAGAAAAAAACACACCCAAAAAAGTGGTTGTTTTTGGAATAGGAACATTTGAATGTTATTTATTTAATCTAGAGAAATCATGTAGCGCTACCATTATATTTGGTAGCACTCTGTTTGTTACCAATAGTCTTACACCCTGAGTCGACGCCTCCTGCCGGGAGCATCAGACTGAGCGATCAACCTCGGGCATTTGGAGGTGATGAAAGAAATGGAGAGGTTCAATGGAGGAAGATGAAGAAGACAGAGTGGGCTGAGGACACATAAAGAAAGAGAGGTGAACAAGTTTCCATGTTACACTGAGGGAAAAGGAAGCGATAAAAACTTAGAAGACAGAGTTCCCACTATGCTCTGCAGTTTACGCCCACTCCACCATCCTCATGTTTGCTGTAAATCCTGTTTTCCAAAGTAAATGTTCATGTGTTTTTTTCTGTTACACAAGGATATAAAAATGGGCAACTGACGTCATCATAAGATACACAAATTTCTGAACATTGTTTAATCTGTATTTCTGCACTGCATTTTTATTGTGTGTTATTACTTATTACAACAGACAGACACAATTACACAGAACAGTTATCCTCACATAAAAATATTACTTTTGTCATTATCTCTGAAAAACATTGTTTGTTGTGAGCTCTAAAAAAGCCCTGTTAACACATGCTTGCTGTGTATGAATATAACTTTCAAATGTAGAACCAATAAGATCATAAGAAAAGGATGGACTGATGAACTATCACTGGAACGGGATAAATCCCAAATCAAGAGCAATCTCCTTTTTAATAACAGATTTTCTAAAGAATTTCAAAGCATATCTTAAAATGTATCCCTCAAAGGACTTTTGGAGCTTTGGGTAAATTAATTACATAATTCATTGATAAGTAAACTAAATAAACAAAGAAACAATTAAGCCGTTAGGCACTGCTTAAGTGTGCTAAAATGTAATAGTAGTGATTAGTACATGCTCAGCCAGAGGATGACAAATAGCACCTGAGACAGAGCACATGATCGGAAACATTTCTATGGGCAAAGACTGTATCAGTGGATGATGCCTGGAGCACAGTCAGAGCTGGCTCGTAATTAGACCTTGATGCCATTAGTTGTATTTCCTAGTGGTCATGTCACAAATAATGTGCCAGAGTTGTTAAAAAGGGACACTTTGACAACTGACATTTTGAATTTGTGCCAGTTGTTTACACTCTGCATGCTGTCATCATGGAGTAAAGCCTTCAGAATATTAAGTGAAGGAACAAAGGCTCCTTAGGCATGACTTATTTTCTTGTGCTAAACAGTGTATTTTAGCAATTGACTCTATCTGTTTGTGCTCACGAATCACTTCCCTTTTAGATAGATGTGTCCATAAAATGTTTGATTAGCCTGGGATGTTATACGTGCAGCACTGCACAGGTAACTGCATTTGAGGTCTCATTGTGTTGGTGTAAGCTGAGGTAATTACTAAGAAAGGTTACACTGTGTGAAGGTAAGGTAACAGAGTGGAAAGTAATAGTGTGTACCAAGGGTGGCTCAGATGATGCTGGTATCTGTTTCCACTGTCTGGCCATGTAGCTAAGATGCAAATGTGCAGGTGAAAGTCAGTCTCTCTCTCTCGCTCTCTCTGTGTGTGTGTCTGTGTGTGTGTGTGTGTGTGTGTGTGTGTGTGTGTGTGTGTGTGTGTGTGTGTGTGTGTGTGGGGAGGGGGGGGGGGGTGAGAGTTATGAGAGCTTTCCAAATAGGGAGGCTACAGGTAGGATTGTGTGTAGCAGTGATAGCCATTATTATGGACGAGAACAGGGAGAAAAGGCTGAGAAATGCCAAATTACACAAGAACTGGATTAAAAATCAGTGGGAAAGGTTCAACGGAGTGGTGAATCCAAATTTTAAATTACTGGCTCAGGTCATCATCAAGCGTAAGGAGAAAGGCATAACAATGAGTGTCTACAGACATCAGTAAAAAAGGGGGAAGGTTTGTCATGGTTTGGACCTGCATTTCAGCCAGTGGTGTTGGGGATCGTGACAAAATTAATGGAATTACGAAGGCAGAAAAGGAGCAATAGATTTTGATTCACCATTGAAAACATACCTCCTTCAGTCATGTATTGGCCTCTCCAGAACCCTGACCTCAATATTACTGAAGCCCTGTAGGATCATCTTGATAGAGAATGGAACAAAAGGCCACCAAAATTCAAAGAAGAGCTTTGCATGTCTTCAAGAAGCCTGGAGAACTATTCCTGAAGAAATTACTCAAAGAAATTACAAGCGCACTTACCTACGAGAGTTCGGACTGTGTTGAAGAATAAAGGTGCCAAATAATGATTTCTAAGCTCGTTAGAACAAGCATAAAAATCTCTGGTCTTATATAACATATTTACATGTAGATTTGCAGATGTTTCAGTTAATCAGTACACCTACTTCCCATTTTCATAGCAAAATATAAATACACGAAGGCTGACCTAGGACTTCTGCACAGTCCTGTACATAAGTAAAAAACAATATACTGTAGCTGTTATTGTTTACCGTTTACTGATTTTGCTAGCAATATTGCAGGTACAGCTTGCTGAATTTAAATTCTTTTGTGTAATTTGTACAAACATGCTCTATAAAGTAACCTGGATCACCTTATTATAAAATTAAAGGTCCTGTAATTTTGCGCAACTATGGGTGTGAATGCAATTATACAAATTTATGAAACTGAATCCAAGATATTACGGGCACAAAATTTATGGGACCCAGTATATAAATTCCATGAATGCCATTGTTGTATGTCATTTTATTTACCCAATGAGAGTCAACTGGGTGATTATCTCCCAATCCTGATGCTCCGTGGATAATTTGGCACATCTCTATAATTAACTGTGGTTTTAGCGGAATTACAGGTGACATTACAACAAGAACTCAAGAAGTACTGTAACACCGCATCTATCGCAGAAGTCGGATTGTGTGTAGTAAATTGATACTGCGGGAAAGGTGGTGGTGTTGTAGTTTCGCCTCTCACTCTTACACACCCACGCGCACACCCACACACACAGAGGAAGTACCCTCATTATCCTTGTGAGTCTAGCTGCTGAATTAACGAGTCATGGTACACAGGTCTAGTGAGGCTGAGATCATGTTGCCAGTCAAGTTGTAACACAGTCAGGTCAAACGGGTCAAATAGCTGTTCAAATAACACAGTGTGACCTGTTATTTTACCTCAGCTTGCCAACACTCGCTACCTGCTGTATCTGATCTGAAAGCCTTTTGTTTATCAGTAAACGATAAACATGGCATCAAATACTCCAAAAAGTTGTGTTACAGTTTTACACTCCTACCCTTTAGTGGCCTGACAGCACAGAACAAATCGCACACTTTATTATTCCACCAGAAGTTAAACTGCACTGAACACCAGCAGTAGCACACAAATAAAAACATATTATCATAGCTCTAAATCAGTCTGATCACCTAATAAGTGACATCTGGCGAGGTCACCACCACTAATTCAAAAATGATTTTTGTTCTTCAAAAGTCTTTTTTTTTTCAGGTGAGATTAAGTCAATTTAATAAATTACTGAATAGTCTGGGTCACACACAGACTATAATCTAAGTAAGTGGTACCAAAGCTGAATACCAACATTAATATGAAAATATGTTATTTAATTATTAACATTATGATAATCTGATGTGTTACATTAGGTTAACCAGATTTAAGTCATAAAAGAAAAAAACAGTATGTATTAAATCTGACAAATATAAGTTTGCATGGTTTGGGAGTTTAGAAAAGAGGTGGCACACATAATAGAGTAGTAGTAGTAGACAGCTGTGTTCACTGCAGCTGCGATTCAATTTACATGGTGAGAGTACCAAAGTCTTCTAAAGAGTGTTGCATTATTGTTCGTTCTAAGTGCTTAAGTAGAAAGCAGGTAGACTTCTCAAGCCCTGTTGCCATCTGCTTAAGCACTTTGTGTTAGCATGACTTGGATGACTAAGGATCTTCAAATGCATTATTGTTCTTTGTGATTTCTTTAGCCTTTGGTAGACTTTATGATAAACCAATATTTAATGAGGGGCTGTCTCTTAATCATCCTTGTTTTACATCTGTGCTAATACAATGCTCTATCCTTGGTTCAGAGGATTTATGCCACACATGTTATATATTTATAACAAAATGAAAAAAAAGTTTTGAAGCCGGCACATTTTACATCAAAAAGTTTTTTTTCCTACTAGATTTAACTACTATGTAAGATAAATCTTTGGCTAAAGTGTATTAATATTAAACTATGTTATTTGGTTTATTATTTTAGTGCCAGTGTTACTTTCCATGCCAGTAAGGTGTGTACTCACACTATGGACTGTCTTTTGCCGTGCTTAAGCCTTATTGCCCTCCATCAATGTCCTTAAAGATCAGGTAATGAGTGCGCTTTAATTTGTCTCTGCATCTCAACTCCTCTCTCATGAATGCTCTGTGTGTCATGTAACTCACAATCTTGAAAACCATTTTTGCTGAGCACAGCAGGGTTTATGCATTTTGTGGCTTAATAGAGAAGCAGTGGCACACTGTTCTCTCTCGTATTTGTTGATTATTGAGAAATCATTAGAGATCTGGGATTGGCTGTGGTGGCCATAACACTACATGTGTATCAAGTCAGATCTGGGCACATGTTTTCAAGCTAGTCAGGGCATAGTTCACTTAATCATACCCTGGTAGTGCAAAGTATTCATTAGAGTCAAATCAGCTGAACTTTGGAGGCCAAATGCACTGAAGCACAATAAGGACAGAATACTGTGAAAAAGCCCTAAATGACTTTTGACTTGTTACTTTGTTCCCACACCAGAAATGAGCCTACGACTAAAAACTGTTTATTCACCAGGACATTCGGCTTTAAGGACGGTTCAGAAGTGTGAGAATTAAATTAGAACTAAAGACAGTTGAAGGCAATTAAAGAAAATATATTTGTGAGGATCAATTTTGAAAAAATAATTACATCACTGGTCAAGTCGCACACTTTTTTGGCCTTAGAAAGCAAGAAGAAAATTGGAATATAGTCAAGATCGTAAGCGTGGATGTGTGTAACCTCTCTAGCTCAATGACAAATACACACAGGGTAATTAATTTGGTGGCTTCTTATTGCCAGGGTTGCTTACTGGTTGCAGAAGCCAGATCAGAGGTGTCACCTGCCAGATCGACTCCATGAGGTTCACATACAGTCACGCCCAACACACAAAAAGCAGTTAACACTCCCATCTTTTACAGAGAAAAGCGGGAGCTGAAAAACAGAGAGAAGGGAAGAAAGAAGTTAAGATAGAAAGAGAAACAAGAAATAGAAAGAAATCAGAAGAAAGCAAAACAAAGCGGGGAAAAGGACAAAACGTCCCCTTGCCCACTCAGTTGCTCTCTAAGTCACACACACACACAAACTGATACACGATGAGTGACAGTGTCTTATTGCAAGCTTAAATTGAGGCTGTGAGGACTGTGTGCTGTTCATTAAAGACGAGTGAATCTCTATTGGTTTTCATTAAGGGGTCTGACCACACCGACTAGATGGTTAATCTAGACAGCTACGCTCCTCAGCTCAACCTATCTCTGTTTCTCTCTCAAACACAAGCACATACAAATGAATGCACTCAGATAAACCTTAACCTCTCATCCCCCACAAAGACAAAACCAGATTCTTATTTATTAAGCAGAGGTGACAGGTACTGAATAAGTTGTTTTCAGGTACAGTGTGTATGTGTGTGCGTGTGAGTGTTGATTGAGCCTGTGTGTGCCTGTTTTTGTACAATAATACCCGTGTATGCATTTACATGCTGTTTTGTGTGCCCCATCTATCTAGAATTCATAGTTTCCTCCATAGGATGTGTTTGTGTTGGCCTATATTTGTGAGTATGTGTGGTAGAGGAGGACAATCGGCGCCTGTGGTTATGAGTTAAGTCTAATTTCCAGGAGGCCTGTCCTGAGTAAACAGAGCTGACACGGTGCTGCTCCAACCAGTTATCTGTCACTGGGAATTAGAAACTAACACACACTGTGAGAGAAGCTGGGGCAAAAACACACCCACATAAACTCCAGTTTCTCTCTTTGCCTAATATATGTGCGCATATAAACATGATCAAATGTATGTGGACAACATATACATATAAACACACATACACACACTTAACAGTACAGACTGCTTTTTAAAACAGTGTCTGGGTAGTTTTCGCACAATACTTTTGAACTTTTCTGCAGGAATTTTCAACCACAAGGGCATTACTAAGTTCAGCCATCAATGTTATGTGGCAAGATC
The DNA here is from genome assembly GCF_057382095.1 of Aulonocara sp. 'chitande type north' Nkhata Bay. Taxonomy (NCBI): domain Eukaryota; kingdom Metazoa; phylum Chordata; class Actinopteri; order Cichliformes; family Cichlidae; genus Aulonocara; species Aulonocara sp. 'chitande type north' Nkhata Bay. Next base: position 39,149,527 of record NC_141350.1, read on the forward strand.
TGGCATACAGTTGGTGTTCATTTGCAAGATCTTTAACATTATACTGGGAAACTAACTTCTTCATAAGCTTTGCTTTGTGCACAGGAGGTATGTTATTTTTTTCTGTTGCTAAGAGATAGAAACATACTGGGCTGTAACAGTATTCTATAGCAATAAATTAAAGGTTAATTGAAAAATTGTAAACTGTATCACATCCAAACCACACAGCAAAATTGGTATGGCCTGGATCTGGCCCACACAATGTGCTTACACATGGCCCACATACCGTAAAGAATGACGGCCCTTTGGTGGCCCAGAGCTGGTTTGCCAGAAGTGGCCCACACATGGGCCAGCACAAGGCCAGTTGCAGACACACTGCTGGCCCTGTGCTGGCCCAGAACAGTTTCAGCTCTGGTCCCAGACGTTACCCTAATGTGTACCCTAATCAAGCCATGTAATACCATGTGCCGGAACATAATAGTCCAAAAGTGACATGACAAAACTCTGTTCAGACAGTGAATAGACTGATTCTTATATAGTACTTTTCTACTCTCCCAGATTAGTCAAAGTGCTCTATACAACACAACACATTCACCCAATCACACACTTTCTCTAAACTGAGAAAGTTTAGTGCTTCCTAACTACATTCATACACATTCTTGACATGCAGACTGGAGGAGTCACTGATCACACCACTAACCTTCCGATCAGTAGGGGACCTGCTCTACCTCCTGAGCTACAGCCATCCGGTGGGAAACATGAGTAAACCCTCACCAGATTTTGGATTAAGTGTACACTCACAAACCTGTCAAATCTGCATTTGAAACGTTGGCTACCATTGCAGTATAGTATTTGGGTCTTCTAACTAAAATAGGAAAATAGGAACATAAATAGCGCCATCATTGCCAGACCTGGCCCACATCTGGTTGAAATACACCCTGTCATGACACCAGTCAGTCAGAAATGCCAGCTTGATGCTGGATCCGAGCCAGACCTGTTTTCTATGAGCTTGAGCCACATAAACCAAACCGCAATCGTGCCAGATATGGCATGCCATCACATAAACAGTGCCATTTATGCCAGGCCTGCCCCATATCTGGATGACATACCACTTACCATGCCAGAAGTCAGCCAGCAGTGCCAGCTTGACACCAGATCCGGGCCAGACCTGTGTGCTATGTGGGGATATGGAAAAACCTCAGTATCACAAGATGCACGTTATCTTTTCCAGTTAGGCTACTGTACATCGACCTAAATGTTTGGATCCAATGTTGTGAAGCTGCTGTGCTTCATAGCAGAGATGTCATTTCACATCATGGGCCACATACAGCACATTTTGATGTCAAGTGTACCAGACCAGTGAAATTCGCCTTTCTGTCAGTGTAAAGAACCCCTGAGATTATTTAATATAAGAAAAAGAAGTGTAATTTTAACCATGAGTCTTAGTTTTTCTACATGATAAAGAAATGTTGCTGTAGTAATTGAAATATATCAACTCTTTGGGCTTAAAAAATCTATAGTAGATCAAAAAAAACCTCTTCTGTCATTTAATTGCACAGTTTAAATAAACATTTAGATGATTGATTAGCTGCCCTTATGTAATTTGCCTCAGAACTACCATCTTTAAAATACAGCCTAGCACTGAGTAAAAAAAGAGAGATAATTTTTTGGGGGAAGAAAAAGTATTTTTGCCAGAGCCTTACTGACTTAAGATAGATACGATATTCTGCCCCCCACCACCACCCCTCACACACACACACGCACGCACGCACGCACGCACGCACGCACGCACGCACGCACGCACGCACGCACGCACGCACACACACACACACACACACACAGTCACCAAAGATATACCTGCAGTATAGCAGAGCAAAGGAACAATGCAGACAGGATGCCCTAAATCCATCTTTATACCGAACCACACACATGCATGCACACACACTATTTACTATGTGTGAGGAGGAAATGTGTGTGAAACGTTGAGTGTTTACAAGTGTCCAGTAACCCAGTAGTAGGATACCAGGAAATACAGCTTGTCTTTTTATCTTTCCATCTCATTATTCCATCTCTTTCACTTTCTCGCTCAAACAGGGGACCTTTTAACAAGTGTGTAAGAAAGGTGGTTTATAGAGTGTTCAGAAGTATCTGGCATAGCAGATGGGATCAGGGTAACAGCGTCTGATCTTGGTCTCCCATTATTCCAGTTCATACACTCTACCTTTTCAAGTGGTCTTGCTGCACTTTTAGCCAAGCCTCACTCCAATCTGCTGTATGCTCTGAGGGGCCATCCTGTCACTCTTTCTCTAGCTTTGAACACTCTAGCACTAATGGAGAATATAAAATTACATCTTAAGGAGTCTCTGTTGCATGCTTTAGACAGACTGTGATCTAAGAACACAAAACTGTCAAGTTTCCAAAACAATATTAAAAAAAGTATTAGATGTTTGCTGCCAGGTTCTTCTGATTGAGATTACAGAAACAGCAAGTAAAAAGGTACCATATGGAACAATATGGGATTTCTCTTTTGTTGTCTTGTGAGACAGTTTAACCTTCATCAACTAAGTAGATGATATAAAGCCACTTGATTCTACAGCTTTTATCTCCCGATGTACTTGAACCAGAGGGTCTTCTGTTATCAAATGTTTTAGTAGGCTTGACAAATTTTGTGGGTCATGTTCATAACAATGGAACTACTGGACACCTTATTAGGTACACATATTCAGCTGATTGTTATCATAAATCTCTAGTCAGCCAGCCACATGGCAGGAACTCAGTGCATTTAGGCATGTAGATATGTTCAAGAAAACCTAAGCATAAGAACTGGTAAGAAAGGTGATTTAAGTGACTTTCAACACTGCACGGTTATTTGGTTTCAGGACTTCAGAAACTGCTGTTCCACTGCAATTTTCACACACAACTGTCTCTAGGGTTTACAGAGTACAGTCTGGAAAAGGGAAAATAGCCAGTGTCCAGAAGTTGTTGAGGCCAGGGGTCAAAAGAGAATGGCCAGACAGCTTCAAGCTGAAAGGAAGGCAACAGTAATTCAAATCATTAATTACAACGAAGGTACGCAGTATTTCTGAATGTACATGTCAAACCTTGAACTTTGGACTATAGCAACATTAGACCACATCAGGTATCTCTCCTGTCAGCTAGGAACAGGAAACTGAGACTGCAATTGGCACAGTTTGACCAAAACTAGACAACAGAAGATTGCTTGGTCTGATAAACAAAAATTTTTGAGGTGTCAGAATTTAGCTCTAACAAATTAGGGTCAACCTGATACTAGGTGTGTGCTATACCAAACAAAGTGGATGGTGATTTTGTGCTCCTCACTGTACATTAATAAAGTTCTGAATCACAAAATCTTTATATTTATAGGCTCAAACAGAGCATTTGATTAAGGAACCAAACACTACCAGCTTCTCAGAAATATTCATAATAGCCATAAAAAATCTTATTCTGTTAGCCTTTAGTAAAAAACTAAATAATGGAAAATCATGCTGTTTGTTGATGTAACCATGGACACTAGCTGTGTGCTATCTATCTTAACTATATGTGGCCACCTCTATAGTTACACAAACATCACTCACCAAACAAACATTTGATTCCTGCAAGATTTTGAACTCTAGATAAGAACATAAAATGTGGAAGTGCTTTATTTAGTGTTTTTGCAAAGTTGAGGTAGAATAGATATTGTAACACAATACAACAGTCTATTCATGGAGGTATTGCACACATTCTCATTTAAAAATACTGCTTTTGTATCAAAGTACCACATAAGAGAGAGATTGTATTGGGCTGCTGGTACTTGGAAAGAGGGATTTAGGAATGCGTGTGTGTGTGTCTTATTTGTGTGTGTGTGTGTGTGTGTGTGTGTGTGTGTGTGTGTGTGTGTGTGTGTGTGTGTGTGTGTGTGTGTGTGTGTGTGTGTGTGTGTGTGTGTGCGCGCATGTACTCAAGTGTGTATTCCCAGGGCTTGGACAAGCTATCAAGCATCTATCCATCCTTTGTAAGAATCAATATTTATAAACCCCCGAGGACCTGTGGTATAAAGCATATAAACAAGCAATGGAGTAGAGCAAGACAGACCACCAAAAAAGACACGCACATACACACATAAAAGTAAGAATGTATTAAAGTGCATCTGAAATCAAACACATTAACAGAAGACTGAAGGCAAGACAGAAGGATATCTAGAAAAAAACAGTGGTTCAGCAGATAGTCAATATTTTTCAGAAGTGTTCATAATCACATAAGGAATATTATAAATGGGGTCTCAGAATACTTCCCAGTGCGATTTGCTTTATGTGAAATCACCTGAAACAGGAGTATTGATTGTCAATGCCATTCAGCATCTTATTACTGTCACAATGATATTGTCAAATAAAAAAAACATACAAAATCTGGAGTTGTGTGCACATGATTCTTAATCCATAGGATTTAATATGATGTTTGTGGCCATAATAGCTTCAACTCTTCTGGGAAGGCTTTCCACAAGGTTTAGGAGTCAAGGAGGTTTACAGTAGGAGTGTGCATTTGTGAGGTCAGACACTGATGTTGGATGAGCAGCCCTGGCTCGCAGCTGCTATAATTCATCCGAAAGGTGGTCTGCTGGGTTGATGTCAGGACTCTATACAGGCCAGTCAAGTTCTTCCACACCAAACTTGCTCATTCATGTCTTTATGGAGCTTGCTTTGTGCACTGGTGCACAGTCATGTTGGAAAGGGGGCTGTTCCCAAACAAGCATCAAACTGTCCAAAATGCTAAATTGCATATTTATTTGAAGATGTATTTTTAATTATTTTATTATTTATTTATTATTTGTGTGTGTGTGTGTGTGTGTGTGTGTGTGTGTGTGTGTGTGTGTGTGTGTGTGTGTGTGTGTGTAACATACAGATAAAATAAAGTCAGTTTTCCATGCATGTCACAATTATTGTGTTAATCATCACTTGGCTGCAGGTAAACACAGCTACAATAGTTAGGTTACTTCTAGCTGTTTTTAAACAAGCACAGGAAACCTATTCTTATCCTGGCATGTCCAAAGTTTCGCTTGAATTCACAAGGGCCCCATACCAACACAACGTCCAAGACACTGTGTGTGCAGGACATCTTTTAATGTGCGTGTTGTGTCATCAAAGCAGGTGGAAACAGTGTGTAATTAACATGTCATAATCAATGTGGGGGAGTTTGACACCTTGTAATCACTGCACTGAGGAACCCTAGCCCCAGGACATACACGTGCACACACACACATACACACCAATGGAGAAAGACACTTTCAGCCCGTCCACACAAGAACAAACAGCCAAACAAAGACACACACATGCACGCACACAAACACGGCAGCCTTCACAAACATTCATGCACACGCACCTGCATGCTCAGCTGCTCAGGCTTGAATACACACTGGAAACACACACAAATTCACACACAGAGGGCCTGTTTAATATCATTTACATAATGAGAGAGCAGCCACAGTAATAGCTTTTCCTTTCTCTTATTATCATAATTTCACCCTGGGCACTAAATGACAGAAAAGGAGAAAGAAAGAGAGAAAACACAGTAGAAGTGTCTTGTCCTTGTTATCATGAAACAATTCTCCCTCAAAGTCAAGGCCAGTTATCCCTTCTAGCCTCTGTTTCTGCCCCTGTTCCTTTCGTGCTGTTCTTCATGTGCCTAATTTCTTTTATATTCTTATGTCTACATATATAAGATTGTATTTTTTAAAATACATAATGCTCTGAATGACAGTAAAGTAGCTATGCTATTCTATTCAGTCCTATTTTTTTCTTCTATTTTAACATTTTGCTTTTTTGTGCATTTGCTTTAATTGCTAATAATCAAGCTATTCAGATTCGGATACTCGTAAATACTATATATTTAACTGTGTGTTTCTGATTAGCTAAAAAATATGCTGATAATAACCTTTTATTTTGGACATATAAAAACAAAGCAATACATACACATACACACACACGCTCAAGCACATCTCAGTGACCACTCAATCATTGAATGGAGTAGGAAGACATCTATCTATAAGACAGTGTAACAAATCAAACCGTTTTAGTATTATTATGCACTTCCAGTTGCAGTGTAATTAAGGTACATCATTTATGTAATAACAGTTAATAAAATAGTTAATAGTTAAAAAGTTTGAATCTCTTACAAACTGATATTAAAGCAGCTGTTGTAAACGGTTGTAAATTGTAGGGTTTTTTTAAATACAGGATTCATGTGAGTCAAAAAAAAAGGGGTTTTTTGCTTTTGTTTTTTCCAACTGTGGAAATTCTGTTCATTTGGCTTTAGGGCTGTTTTTATGTTTCTTAAGCAATTGCACACCATAAAACCACAATTTCAAAATGCAAGTACATCTTTAAAATCAATGTGGAAATGTCTGTGAACATCTATAAAGAGGAAAGTGGGTTCATGTTCTACTGAAATCTAAAGAGTAAAAGACATATCGGACTCCTGTGTCTCAGTGTGCCTGCAGAATGTCATTGATTTCGAACAAAAATAAGATAAAAAAGACCGTGTTTCATCCATAAAAGAGGGATCAAGTGTTGGAGGCAGAAAGAAAGAAAAGCAGAGGGAAGAAGTGGATGCACTGGTATGTTTTAATTGCTTCTCTCTTTTTGTTTTTTAACAGCATTTTCTTCTCTTCCTTATCAATCTCCTTGTCTTTTCCTACCTTCCACTATGACTTTCTCTCTTTACCTGCCTTCCTTTTCTTCCTTTGTCCAGTTTTTCCTGCCTCTTCCTCATCCACTATCTTTTCCTCCAAGTTTTCTTTTTACACTGATGCCACTAATACCTTCCCTTTACTCTCCACTTGTCTCTCTCTAGCTTCTCTTCTTTCCTTACATGGTCCCATCCTTTCACTTCTCCTCTTCTTTCCCTCTTCTCCTCCTCAGTATCGACAGAGGAGGTATGCATTTTGCTAAAACACTGGCTGATGAATCATTGATGTTGGTGTTGAGGTTTCAGTGGCTCGGGGGCAGCCGGATGTAAATAAGTGAGGACTAGGCATGGAGTATAGCTAGCTGATATTCAGCCCTCGATCTGAAACATTGATGAGATATGCATGGGAGTGTGTCTATGTGTGTGTCTGTGTGTGTGTGTGCACACTCTGGACCTTCTTTGAATGCTATTTAAGAAGGCCAGATATGACAGTTGTTTACAATTTGGTCCAGACACTGAAGAAGTAAGGAAGGCGCATGGGGATAGAGAGGATGACAGATGGATGTGGGTAAGGAGGAAGAGGGATGCAAGGATGTAAGGGAGGTAGAAAGAAAAAAAAATGAAAAGAAAGGAGATGAAGAGGGGGAGTTAATGATGATGTTACTTGTATAAGTAATGAATATTAGATTACATAGAGTACAAAAACATGAATCAGGCAGACATGTCATGATGACTGGCATCCTCTCAGACATGGATCAAAAAAGGGGCCGTGCCCCCATATTTCCCACTTTAGACACTCCCCCTCAAGATTGAAGAGTGCAAGTATAACTATTAGAAAGAAAGTGAATACCTTCTGTCAGTCTGCATAGAACTTCACAGGAATTTGAAGACAGGCATCAACCTAAACTAGCAGTAAGTCTTCATTCAAATCTGCTTAGCAAGAATGCTGTGATTGCATAAAACATAATGGCACTAGATAAGACTTAACTGTGGAAATAGTTACGCTTGTTGAGTAAGCAATGTGACTCTCATTTGATCTTTCCCAGCAAAAGTCAAAAGTTTTGATTTTGATTACAGTAACTGTCACTTTTATGGCATGTTTTCTTATTTTCTATATAGATCCTGATTGGACTGAATTTTCCTATGTTTTAAAGTTCACATATATCCATAAACATTGTTGTTTGTTTTTAAACTGCCGCCAGCTTTTGGGGAAATTGACTATAAGGCCCCCCCAAATATGCAAAATTTATTTGTGATGGGATAACATAAGTTAGGATACTTGCCAACTTGCTGATGTTAGCACACAGTACACATCACTCAAAATTGTTTGGACCACAGATATGTTTTCATATTTTGTGTCAACTACACCAATGAAAAGTTAACAAAAGACACACACACACACACACACACACACACACACACACACACACACACACATCTATGTAAAATACAAAGTATTATTCATATAATCGCTTACCTAACAGAGTTACCACTTTTATAATCAAATCCATGATAGTTTGGTGGAAGCCATAAGTAGAGGCTATCAGTACACTGGAAAGATTTAACCTTTTCTCATATTTGTGGGAGACTATGCTGAGTAATGGATGGTGTTTTTGAGAAATACCAGTGGCTGTATTGATGTACTGCATCACATTTATAGCAGCACAGTGGTGCAATGGTTATCATTGTTGCCTAACAGAATGAAGCTTCTAGATTTGACTCTACAGCCGGGTGGGTACCGTCAGTTTGGGGTTTTTGCATGTTCTCCCTCCTTACGTGGGTTCTCTCTGGACACTCCCACAGTCTGAAAACATTTATGTTAGGTTGATTAATGAAATGTTTAGACAGGCTTTCAGCATCCTACAGGAAAACACCTTCTGTTTTGTTTGAAACTGCAATTTCTCCATTAAAGGAAGAGAAAAAAAGATTTAAGAATCCTTGAAAATTGTCCTTAAATGTGATGGATTTCCTAATCTATCTATTAGCTCCCAAAAAGTCATGCACACACACACACACACACACACACACACACACACACACCTATCGCAGCCAATCACCATTCCACACCTTCACTTAAAGCACTTTTCGGGCCTCTTAGTGCCTCCCTCCCTGTACTGAGCACCATTAATACAGTCACTTAGTCCACTAATACATCAGCGTGGTCAGTGCTGTTACATTATGCATCGTTTGGGGTCAGCGCACAGTGAACTGTACTGGTCTTGACTCTAACCACACATTGTAAAGGCATTATCCATTTCCCACAGAAAACAACACTGACAATGTGATGAGTGATTTAAGAAGACATGCACTGATGTGCCAGCAAATACTCTACACATATATACATTCATACTCAAAGTTTTATGTCCGTATGCTACATGTACGCTACAGAAAGGTATTATTATAAAGAGAAAAAGAGCTTTGATTAATAAAATTAAATAAGAAGGTACTGTACAGCCATTTGCAACAATGATACAGGCAATCACACCTTAAAGAGCCAAATTAGCTATCTCAATCAAGTCAGCATAGTTATGAGTCAGATAATAGTTCCAACATTCACAGCACATGCCACAGGCCTGCAGACTTTATATCACCTCACAAATGCACTGAAACAAAAACAAAAAAATCTGTTATCTGAGGAAATAGACAGACTATTTACTGCTTATCAAACTATTCTGCATTTTGGCTGAGCAAACATGAATTAAAAAATAAGTAAAAAAAAAACCAAACAAACATCAAAAATGGCAATGAAAGGAGGACTGGCAGGAAAGGTTTATTGTACAATGTAACAGTTATAAAATAATGGCACCATAACTGTTGAGATTGTTATAAGTCTTGCAGTTACAGTGCTGGTTGCAAAATATCCCCAGGAAAAACGTAAGCCCCAACTGTAACCAAATCAAGAAGACAGATGCTGCTTTTGTCTGCTTATTTATTCGCAAAGAGTCACCAGAGCAGGTACATGCTTGATTTCACTGAACGTTTTTATATACCACAGACTCTTTGTGACACATCTGTCAATGGGATTTGTGCCTCATTCCAGGATCAAGCTGAGGATCTTTTGCTTGTTAGACAAATGTGTAAACCACTACGCTACCATCAGGACCGTTACATTTGTGTTCCTCAATAACTATGCACACTTCTTCTGGTAGCTAAAATGGCAGATGGTGGAACAACTAGAATGACTGTCGAAACGCTAACTTGCATGCTTAAGCAGGGAGAAGAGATAGTTTTCCACAACAGCTAGTCTGTATTGGATTTGAACATATAGAGCAGTTATTTTCCATTCCACATGCACCCATAAACATGAAATCCATTCTGCTTATTTCTCGTAACTTGAGGCTGGACCATTTCCCAAAATGCTTCTCGAGAAATCACACACGCAGTAACAACTCTGATTCCTTTCCTGTTTGTCTCCTATTTTAATTCCATAATAAAAAAAAAACAACCCACAGGATTACGCTTGAAATAACACCTCACAAATGCACAGCACTTCCAACTTAGCATGAGTAAACTCTAAATTTTTAATTTTTACGGTACAAATGAAATCACTGGTGGGGACTATTCTCCTAGCACAGAAACAAATGCACATGAATACATGCATAAACACACACACATCCAAACACAAGTGCAGCTCTTAACCACACAGTAAAACCCCCATTATCTTTTAACCACAGAAAACAACAGCGCCTTAAGGTTAAAAAACCAAACTCTCTGAAGCCCATTAGCTATTCACCGCAGGGCAGAGCACTTTAGACTGGTGGTGTATACAGTTAACCACAGTATCTGAAGCACATTACCTACTTACCACAGCTCGTGTGTACTTGTATATGTGAATGCTTGTGTGTCTCTTGTGCAGTATGTACACCAGGCTCAGGTTAGCTTATGTGTATGCGCATTTTAACATTTGTGAGTTACTGAGCATGTGAGCATATCTTATCATTTCCTGGCTGTTTGTCTGTGTGTACACATGTAACACGACACTTTAATGAAAGGAAGAGAAAGACAAGGGTGGAAGAGACAACGGCAAAATGGGAAGAAAGATGACAGAGAAGAATATTGAACGACATAAGTCGCAAAAAATTCAAGCTATAGGGGGACACAAAAAGCAAGACATGTGGACATCGATAATGCCAAGCCACAAAGACACTTTGCATACAGCAATGTAGAAAGAAAAACAGAAAAAAAAGAAAAAGTTGCTTCTGAAACCTGCTTAAGAAAGCAAAATTAAGGACATTTTTAAGAAAAAAGCGGGGAAAAAGAAGGAAGAAGACAAAGAGAGAAAGAGAGAAGCGCAAGAGTGACTTAACTGTGAAATTCAGAGAGAGAAACTGCGATGAGGAGGCAGCAGTACATCTTGATCAACAGATGACTGATCATATCAGTGCTGGCCATCTTTCACCAGCCGCCGTTTGACGACATAACATGACCCCCTGTACACACACATGCACACAGCTGCGCGCACACACAAGCGAACACGAGCACACTCCCACATACACGCACATCCATTTCCCCCGACATACCCTGAGGCAGGAGCATCAATAACGAATGGCCTGGCCAGGGGCTTCCACTCACTCTCACTCACACACACACACACACACGCACTCATTCATTCACACATGCACACAAGCATGTGCACAAATATACCCCCATATGTGTCTCTCTTTCACATATTCATGCATTCATTCAAACACACATGATGGTCAGGCTAGAGGAGAACAACAGAGGAATAAATTGGACACACAGACACACACATTAACCCCACAATATGGTTCTGTGCCCTCAGGCCTAAGGTCTTACCCCCTACTCAGGACCCTGTGTCCTCCTGATGCCCTCCTGCAGCTCCTCTCTGTGTGGTTATAGGCAAAAAGAAGAAGAAATGAGAGATTATTAATAAACTGTGAATACTGCTAGACCTAGAAACATACATTTGAAGTGAACAAATGATGTGTGGAAAACAGTAAAAGCCAGCAAGGGTAACACAAGAAGGGATAAAGAGGAATTAGAAAGTAAGAAATTCACAAAAAAAAGTGACTCAAACAATTCATGAACTAAAAATGAACAATTCCAGTCTATCAGTACTGTTTCAACTGTAAGTGTAAATATTTCATTCCTTTAAGATGCCTCACATCACCCAGAGAATGGCTAAGAATGTATTTATTTAGGTTATTTATGCTATAAAGCACAACAAAAATCAAAGTCATGGAGATTTCTATAAGGTGGAGTTCATTTCCCCCTCCACAGTGTAGTTTTGACAATAATAATAAAGTTCAGCTTTAACTAACAGAATTTAGTTCAGACAATTTCTAGTTAATACTGAATTTCAATCAGTGTTGAAAACTGAACTGAAGATGGACTGTGAGGTAAGAGCAGAAAGAGGTTTTAAAAAGACAAAGAAGGTTAATAAAAGGTGGTTGGGTGGTGGAAAGATGGTGGTGTTGTGTCTCCAGTCTCATGGCTGACATCTCCTAAGTGTAATGGGAGTGTACTTTAACACCTGAGTCCACCAAAAGCAAGCGCACACATTTTCATATGAGATCCTTCACTTTCCATTCAGTCTTTCATCTTATATTCATCTTATATTATAGTATTTCTGTTTCTTTTGTTTGGCTCTCCTTTTTTCTTTTCTTCTGACTTTATTAAACAAACACACCTGGTGTCTAGCTACTTGAGGCCACACGTGGCTTCTGTTCACTCATCAAACACAAGAGCAGTACTAGATTAATTCTTCAAAGTACATATCCAATCTCTGTCTTCTTACCATGGTGGATGTCTCAGTCTTAAGACTTAGTCCAAGCCCACTTCAGTGGCATTGTAGTTACAAATACTAAAGTCCAGAATGATGGCTGAAGGGCTGTCCACAAATGGTCCAATCAATCGTAAATTTAGCTTATAAAAAAAACCCAAAAAATCATTTCAGGAGAGGAAATATTTTTTATCTAAGGAGGACTCAAACTATGGTTTACTGCATATAATTAAAACACTCTAAAGTACTCTGGACTCTAAGTACTGTCCAGAAGTCTTAAGTAACCCCTCATTTATTTATATTTCTTTATACTGGACAAGTGGACTTCAACAGCAGACGAACAGTATCCAAAAGTCACGTCCTTAAGAAACAGGAAAAAAATCCAGCAAAGACCTGAACAAGCTCTAAGAGATTCATCTGCCCCTTTAGTTGATCCAATTACCAAAGCCTCATCAGAAATGGTCTCAGTGGAAGAGTGGCTGTCAAGATGCTATTCTTAAAGAAGAAAAACAGAGAGAAAAGTCTGAGTTATGCCAGATTACACAATAAGTGGTCTGAAAATCAGCGGGAACAGGCTTTTGATGAGGGCATGATGAATTCAAATGTGAAATTTCTTGTCCCCTGGTCCCACATTTTGAAACAACACCCTGTATTTTGACTGGTTCTGTTGGACATGCACTTTTCAAAACTTCAAAACTACTCCAATGAATACAATCGGTGTCTTTCTTTTATACTCAGACTGTTATCCTGTGTAAGGCCATAGTTATCCTGGAAAGTTACAAATCAAACATGCATCTAAACTTACAATTAAAGATTAAAAACTGCCTAAATTAGCTTGGAGAATTGTTATTTTTACAAGAAAGCTTGCCCCAGACTTCAGACTGTGTTGAAGAATTAAGGCGGTCAGACGAAATATTGACTTTCAAGTTTGTTAGAATTGTTCAGACTCTATTCTATTCTATTTACATTTATCTTTTTAGATGTTTCAAAAAAACACCTATTTCTAATTTTGCTAGCAAAATATAAAGGAAAAGGCTGAAGAGTTTTGCATTGTACTGCATTTCTAATTCAAGTTCAAATGCACCTATTTAACTTACTAGAGGCAATGTAAGCTGTGAGTTAGACACGAGGATCTGCAACCTATAGTCTAAGCTGATGTTTCATTATCACAAATACTGTTTTGTCAAGCATTGTAAATAAAAGAGCAGAACGTGACATTGTACAGACAAAACCTCCCCTGTGACACAGGTAGTCAATTATCTCAGAACATAAATGTACCTGAAAGTTGACACTTTAGCGATTTGCTAAATATCAAAACCACTGTGCAGTCAAGTGTAGAGGCAATCGTTATTTGTGTAGGTTGACCCTGCACCTCAAAAGCCGACCATGTGGCATTTAGTGCTGATACACAAACACAGCTGATCTGCAGCAATAGCAGTCCAGCCTCCTATGGGAAGTGTGGCCTATCCCTGACTATTTAATGACAGAGGGGGAAAAATCGCTGCACATAAAGCTGTCTTTGCTTCTTAATTGCACTCTTTAGTTATTCCAGTTAATGTTAAATACTGACAGAAAGGGTTTAGAGACACATTAACACACACACGCAGATTAACACTTACACACCTTAAGGTTGTGGGTGAACTATACATGACACATACACACACAAAAAGAGAAAAAAAAATGCTTTAGGTGAGCCACCGAAAACACACTGAGGATAATTATTACATTCATATGCAAACGTCTGCAGTGCCTGCCTGGCAGCCTGTGTTTCTTAAAGTGTGTGCTTTTCTTATTTAATTAATTAAAACAATTGTCAATGAACTTTAAATTAGTCCAGCATAAAATAATCATTTCCAGTGTGTGTGTGCGTGTGTGTGTGTGTGTGTGTGTGTGTTAATAATTAGCAGGCAGTAAAGCGGCTGTGTTAATTGCATTTAGGATCCTGCCTGGGGAGAGAGAGGGGAAGGAGTGAGCAAGAGAGAGAGACACACAAAATGAGGGAAAGAGAGGAAGAGAAACAGCAAGCGAGAGCGCGCATGCAAGAGAGAGAGAAAAGGACCGTCTCTCATCTCTTGTTCCTGAAATAGAGAATTCCCATGTATTTTGAGATATAAAATGGAGCATGGAGCCCCCAGGAGCAGGAAAACACACATATACCGTCCATCTCACACACACTTTTTTTTTTTTTATTCACTCACACCCTCATACATACACAGCCCCTGGGAGCATAGCGCTAACCTTAATTAGCCTAACACTGTGGTGAAATTGATTGAAATGCAGAACATCAATTATTAAGCCTAACTGTTTTCATAACCCCACACACACCCCGCCATGTAGCACATGTAGGGGGAGGCGGAGAATATTAGGAAGGTGGAGAGTTTGTGTGTTTGTGCGAGCACAGGCACGTGCGTGTTTGTTTGTGCGCACGGCCTTCAGTAGCTCGTTGCTTTAAAAAGTAATGTGAGATGATGTGAAAATACACAGTGTACACAGCTGCACACTTAATACACAGAATTAACAGACAAACATGCATAATATGATCTGCTTCGCAACAAACAGGGAATAATATTAGCTGATATTATTGCACACAATGTATTGATATTGGGAGGAAAGACAAATAAGAGAAAAAGGTTGAAGATCAGCGAAGGAGACAAAAGCAGCTTACAGGCCACATTCAGAACTGCAAAAGTGACAGTAAAAAAATCGTTAAACTAAACAAAGAACAACTAGTGCTTTAATTTTATTTATTCAACCAACGTGAAAAGGTTAGAAGGGACAGAATGTCTTCTCCCCCTCCGCTCAAACAGCCTCCATCATTGTAAAAACAACCCCACAAACAGCTCATTTACAGGTGCTGCTGTATGCTGACAGGTTTGCCTGTGGTGGGAGAGCAAGACCTCGCGCTCACAGGGCACTAAATTTATCATTATGCAATTTTTTAAGGAAAAGTGGCTGTGAAGATATGAAAACTTGCTAATTCTTTAAGATGGCAAGAATGAGGTGAAATGAAGCGTCATGATCACTGCTGTGCAGGAAAGGAATGGTTGAGATGGTGTGTGTTTCAGCGCCTTAAAAAATCACCTAAAAATTAATTATAATTTCAAAATCTGAAGCCAAATACCCATCCCCAAAAACATTTATATGCATAGTTGAATATCTGTGCACAGCACTAAATTTCATTTTTCCAATTTGTACCATTAAGCAGTTGTATGAGAAGAAGCAATCGGCTTGTGCTGTCATTCTCACTGGACATTTCAACCTGAAGAACCATCTAACACCAGCTACACTTGTATTTTAAAGAAAGCGTAGAAGAACAACCTTGAAAGTATATTTAGATTTTACAAGAGATATTCAGTGTTCCCAGCTAAGTGTAATATTTCCCATCCACATAATGAGCGGATCTTAATTACAAATAACCCACCATACAATCTCATGTAAAAATTCCCCCTTAATGACCATTTCTGTTACAGAGTAACCTTTTGAACTCGGTTGAGGTGATGATATAACGACGTCACAAACACTCTTAGAGCTCATAACAGCTCATAATTGGAGGGATCGTTTTGGGGTTAAAGCAGAACTCACCAATAAGAATGACAAACACATTTGAATAGAGTTCTTGAGTTGATTCCTTTCATATAGAAAGACTATTTCAAGGGTAACTTTGCCACCAGTTTCATCCATATTGAAGACAAGTGCGTTCTAGGTGCTTTGCTGTCTATGATTCGTCTATTTCTGATAGTAAATCAGTTAAATGGAAATTGAAGGATAGCTGATTGTTAAGTAAGCAAGACGGTCAATAGAATATCAGGTTAAGCAGCATGTTCAATGCTACAGGAATGCAGTGGAGAGACTTTTTTTTTCTTTGTTTAAGTGAAACAAGTCATTTAATATGATTAATTACTGTCAATATCGTGTTATTCCTCCAGCAGAGAATGTATCCTTGCAATCTTTTTGCACAATTACACCTGTGGTGACAATGTATTACACATTTATGGGGCAAATAGGCAGCAGAAAGTATGGCTTTTGCTTCCGTTTTGGGACTTTTATATGTGAACAGATTACAGATATATAATTGTCACTCATTCCTTATTGTACATATTCATGAGAATAATTGTAACTGTTGATAATATGTGAAATTCTGTGGGTGGACATAGGAATGCACTTTCATTTGGGAAATTAAGTTGTGCATTCCCCCACATTAAAATGTTGTTCATATTCAGATGTAAGATCTGATATTTTTTTTAGAACCATAAAGAAACAGGGAAAAAAAGTCGTGTCAGTCTCCCCTAAAAAACCTTGACCAAAGGAGGTCTACCGCCTGCCACGCTGCACTCATTTCTTCATGTGACCACACCATGCCCCATCCCCAAACTTGATGACTCCCTGACCTCCAGCATATCTTTGTCCCAGCGCTGCCACGACCCACTGAGTCAGTGGAAAACTCATTTAGGCCTAATTACATGGACTAGCCGTCTACACCCCCTTACTTTCTTTCCCCTCTTCGGTGAAAGAAAGTAAGAGAGGGGTAGATGGCTCTTTTCTTCTTTGCTCTCTCGCTGTCCTTTTCTCTTTGCTCTCTCGTTTCTTCTCTCATCGTGCTCCAGTTACCAGGTCAGAGTAGCCCTCTGCTACCAGCCAGCCAAAACACACACATGCATGGACACACACAGGCACACAGGATATCCAACACTCTAGTGTGGCCAAGAGGCCACAGGTAAGCAGGTACAAAGGCTTTTAGATGGTTCATTGTTATTTCCTTGGGGTCAGCCATAGGTTAGGGCCCAGTCTTAATTAGTTAACATAACTTATACATGATCAACCTTCTTCGGGTCCTATGGTGCCCAAATACACACAAAGTGCCTTTCTAAGATGTAAAGCCAAGAAGTAAGAAGGGTTCATCTACACATGTATCGACTGTTCCCAAGGAACCATCCACTTAACCCTGTCCAGGAAAGACACACATCATTCGTGTACACACACACACACACAAACACACACACACACACGGTTGGATCAAGCAGCACGTATAAGGTTTAGATTCAAGGGGTCAGGTAAGTGAAATGTAAGGAACCCATGAAAGGAATCTTACACTGGGATGTCAAATGGCACAAACACAACGTCAGAAACAAAAAGTCATATTAATGATAGATGTCAGTCTGGGGTCAGCACACAGGTTGTATGTCAGGACCTACGCTGCAACATCACCAGGTATTAAAAAATACCTGACAGAGAGAGTTAAAGGTATTCTTAAAAATCCTCCCGCCTGTGTCAGGTTTTTTTTTTTTTTTGCCTTAGATGCATAGACATAAACAAAGACAGAGACATGGACAGCAATAGATAAACAAATTACAAGACAGCTATTTATAGCTGTGCTGAAATGTATGATGAGGAGTCAAGCTAATAAGTCCAGCTGAGAGAGACCCTTGTCGGTACGCATTACGTAGATTAGCCATACTGTTAAGAGCAGCAGTCGTAAAACCAATGAAATGTCATAACTACACTCAAATAAACTTCATGCTCACGTGAAATCCATAATACACTACACATACTAACAGCCTGGAGTAAGATCACAGTTGCAAAATACTATATTTGCTGCTGACTGTAATTTACCAAGCCGAATTACTCTCATAGTTACTGGGAAACATATTTTGCATTTGCAACCTCTGCATGAATAGCCAGCACATCCGATCAATATCTAGTCCATAAAGCAGACGCCACAGTCACAACAATTAACGTTCTTGCGTCTATTAACCAATCGGAAATATAAATTGAAATCTTTTCTGCCACCGCAACTGAAAAAAACATGACTGCCACCATTAATAGTCTATATTACACTTCCAGAAAGTTTAGGCACACTCAGGATATGGTATTAATTTGTTTGGGAAATGCTTACTGCTCTGTACTGTAAGAGGACTCAGGGGACTGGATGAGATCCAAGGCCAAACCATAAGGAAGGAGGGTAAGCATCAACAACAACACCCTAATGATGCTCTGGTAATGGAGTGGGTCACTTAGAAAGACTACTCATTCAGGCAGGCAAAAAAGATGTAATAGGTGTACTGGCATAAATTTAACTGGGAAGACCAAAATGCTGAGTATTTACACGAAACAGGTTAAAATGTGTTGCTAAATATATTTTACTGCTTTTTTTTTATCACAACACCAATTATCTAAAACCAACAACAACAGTACATACTATAACACATATAAAAGATACTCCACTCTCTAGACTGTTTACTCCACCCAGCCTTTTAACTGCAAAGGTTTTAATGTGTTTTAATGTGTCTGGGATGTTTAACTGTAAAACCACCATATCACTAAGTAGACTATTTCACTTCAAGGGAGGGGGTTAAAAGACGGTTTCACTCACTGACAGTAAACAAATATAAATAATTCAGGGAGGGAGAGATTACCATTTTATTTATGTTACAGATCAGTTACTGTTTCAGGGTTGTGATCCAGTGTCTGTATATATGCTTGTGAGTGTGCACATAAAGAAGAAAACATTTATTATCAAACTGGTTTGGTCAGTTTTTTACAGAAATATACAAACTACTTAAATCTTCATTACAACGCTAAGTAACTGTCAGTGTCCTTGTAGACAGGTAGTGTACCTGTGTAACAGTCCGGCTTTCCTTAAAACACATTTACAAATTAACACGTGCACAGGTTAATAATACTGTTGTGAACTGGGAGTAAAATAATGCAAATAAATAAATAAACACAAAAATCAAATTTAAATTTTAAAGTAGGTTTTGAGCTTCTTTATTGCGCCTCACACCCCTGGGGCGCTTCATTAGTTTGCTTCTACCTCCCCCTACCGACAATCATAAGACACCTAGCATCAGGACCAACCCATATTCTACAACCTAGGCTACTAGGCTAGTGATTTGCTTACATTTTTAATAGTAATGCCATCCTTTTTAGTATTTGAACTAAACCACCAAAGCCCTTCAGTTTACATGCAATACACTATAAACACCACATAAGCCTCACTAAATACACTTTAGCGAGGCTTTAAAAGCAAACACAAGCTAAAAGACTTCTAACAGACAGTCTAAACAAAGCTAACTTCAATAGACGTCTGTGCATCAACTTACTGATTTAAACAGTTTACTATACTTATATCTCTCGAGAGTTATAGGATGGACATTAGCCAAAGACAGTACCTGGACCTCCGAAATGCAAATTCTTCAAGTGTTACTGTTTAATTGAATCCATCGAAGAACTCAGTGTTGAGCTGGAAGAGCCCGTCCTTGTTGTAGCTGTGGTTGAGATAATACTTATTCCAGCTAAATCTTGCAGCTAATCCATTTTAAAAGTGTCCTCACGGTGGCCTAAGCTAATTAATCATAATTTGGTTGGTCTAATACACTAATATTTATCAGTTTCGCTTCTGGGGAGAGCAAATAAACATGTCTCATTATACAAAACAAAAAAACACACTTTTTTTATGTGCACATAAAATGTGTGCAGCAACTCAGTGAAGGTCAAATTGAGCATCAGGGGGGGGTGACATTGGTGTTGGTCTGAGTATTTTAGAAACTGCTGCAATCTGCTGTCATTCTCCTGCACAACTATCTCTAGGCTTGGTCTGAAAAGAGAAAATATCCAGTGAGGGGGCGAAAATACCTCATTGATGACAGAGTTCAGAGCAGAGCGCTTCAAGTTGATAGAAGGGGAACAATGGCCCAAATAAACAGTCATTACAACTGAGGTATGCAGAAGAAAATCTCTAAATGCACAATATGTGTCTTAAAGCAGATTAGCTGCAATAGAGGAAGACTCACTAGGTACCACTCCTGTCAGCTAATAATAGAAAACTGAGGCTACACACAGGCTCACCAAAACTGGTTAACAGAACACACAGAAAACCGTTGCCTTGATTTCTGCTGTGACATTCAGAGGGTATGGTCAGAATTTGACATAAACCATATGAAAGCATGGATCATGTCTAGTTTCTATTAACTCTCCAGGCTGTTGGTTCTGATGGTGTAGTCATGTGGGGGATTTTTTTCTTGACACACTTTAGGCCTCTTCATATCATATGAGCATTGTTTAAACACCACAGTCTCCCTGAGTATTGTTGCTGACCATGTCCAACCCTTTAAAACCACAGTGTGCCCATCTTCTGATGGCCCCTTTCAGCATAACGCACCATGTCGCAAAGCGCAAATGGCCTCCACAATCACAAATTTCAATCCAGCAGACCACCTGAGATATGCGGTATGAGTTTGGGATGTGCAGCCGACAATTCTGCATCCGAGGACTGTTTCCTTGTTTTATCTATGCCAAGAAGAATTAAGGCAGCTCTGAAGGTACAAGAACCAGCCTGTTTATGCCGAGAGCGAAAACACCACAAAGGACAGTATTTTAAATTAAAGAAATTCAGGTAAACTGTCAGTTTTAACTGATGACTACACCAACATAAGCTTTATTCATTTATGTAGAACACTCAGCCTAACAAAGGCTAGAACTATTTGCAATGCAACACAAGACACTATTTTCAGTTGAATTAAAACAGCTTTATTAGTGTACACAGTAAGAAGTTGTATATGCAAGGTAGTTGGAAAGCCTATGAAGTGAAGTGTTTGAAAAGACAAATTCTAAGAGACTGTCTAAGTGAATATGCTCCATTGACAGCAAGCAAAAGGAACAGCATGTATGATAAAAACAAAAGTACAACTATATAACAACACATCACTAGTGACATGTAGAAACTTCACTGTCTCCAAAGAACCACCTTCTTGACGATTCACCTGAAAGAGGCTTATTTGAAGATACACAATTGTCATCACAATCAGGAAACAAAAAGAAATAATAATAATAACAATAATAATACAACACGTGATCCTTAAATAGGAATGTGGACCTTCAGAATGTGTTGAATCAGCCGTCATGAAACCTTATTTGGTTTCATCTTCCCTCTGAGAGCTGGTAATTTGTAGGGCAGGCTAAAGTCTTAGGTGGCACTTAAAAACAAATAGAAGCGAAGGCTTTTGCTGGATCCCGGCAATACGCACAAAACAGTATGACTAGCCATCAGAAAAAAAACGAAAAGAAAAAAAAACAAAAACCTTATCAATGTTTCTGCATAGAACAAACGTGGGTTAGCAATAATACACCATGATATCGTCACTTTAACATTTGGAAAGTCTGGCTATAACTTCCAGTCAACATTTTCCCTAATAAATAAAAAAAGAAAATATAAGACAGGTTGACAGATAAATAACAAAAAGATAAACAACATTTACCACATTGAGCTGGTTTTAGTCTGGTTACAGATGAGCATTAGTTAGGTGAAGAGTATAGGTCAACATTTGCCTGGGTCAAACCAGTATAAAGACAGGCAGGGCTCTAAAGTAAAGATAAAAATAAAGGCAATGAAGTACACTGCCTAATGAGAGACGTCATCCATCAACTGTGCGCTCTAAAACCCACCTACTGAAGTTTGACATCTTTGAATATGCAATAATGTATCATGTACCAGGATTTCTGGACTTCATGTCTTGGCCCTCATTATGTGAGAAGCTAAACCTTCATTTTGGTGTCCTTACTTAAAAAATAAAATAATAGCAATAATAATATGTCACATCTGCATCACTGATCAAGTAGAAGATGGGAATGTGTTTACGTGCACACCAACAACAGCGCTTTTATTTAGAGAATGTAAAATGAGGATACTGGGAATGTGACAGCAAGAGCCACAACAATGAGGCAAGTGAGTCCCATTATTATATATTTACATGTCCCACTTAAAATCCCAAGTAAAGAATTCACTTACAGTACAGAGACTTCAACTTAGTATCCCGTGTGCAAGTAAACACACTCATTGTTAATTAATGTGCATGTGTTGAATTACGGAACTCAATCAGCTTTTGATGCAGTTTGTTCACTGCACACTGGAATCTTAACTCCACAAATACACCTTTCAGCAACAGAGCTATATTAATTAATACCATGTGCTGTATACTCCATTGCGAGGCGGTTGGATTATACATCAATATCCAAAAGGTCAGTTATTTAGTCATCGAAACACCTTAATTTTTCTAATAGCTGTGGTACTTAACCATAAAATGCTCATCTTTAATTGTGGAGCTCAAACAGCCACTGGTGAATTTAAAGATTAAGCCGATCTTTGGTCAGACTCTGAGATGAAATACTGGTATCACTAAGATGACATCTGTAAGAGCCTAAATATGGTGAAAGTCTCCAAATTTCACACGTTGAAGAAAGAAAGGTATCAATTAGGACAATGTCAGTCATTGAGCGCAATGATAACTAAATGTGCTTTAAGTGGTAAATTCAGTGATAATGGTATATCCTATGCTACACGCACGCACACACACAAATAGTCATCAAGCTGTAATAATTTTCAAACTGAAGGTATGTTCTAAGAAAAATAAATTCTAATAAAAAGGAAGAAAGCTTTAAAGATTTTAAATATATTTATATGTAAAAAATACTCAGAAAATACAAAATGTAGCTAAAGGAAACAAGTAAAGAAAATAACTGTAGAGTAACTAGCTTGTGGAGTACTTAAAGCTTGAATACTTAAACGCTTTCAAACGCCAATGTCGGTACCAGCTGGCTTTCAGATAGGAAATTTTATTTATTTATTCATTTTTCAAATCAAATGAACACCAATTCATGCAATGTAAGGGCCCAAATCTTTACAGTAAATAGTCTAAAATAATAATCTTCTTCTGTGATTATCTTGAATCGAGTAGGCTTTTCAACACTTCTATATTTTCAATTTAAAAGCATACCTTGCTATATTTTACATGAAAGGCAACCATTTTTAATTTAGGATAGTGCAAGTGCAGAATAGAGGATGCTTGTTAATTACAGTCCAACACTGCAGGACTTTACTTACTGATAAAATGTCAATAATGATACACTATTGCAGAGATTTATGCCTCTTCCACAAATGTGAAACATAGGGAATAGGTGTTTATCTTTTCCTCTTGTTAGACGTAAGCAATAGTGAAGCCTTGTGTTTAATCTTAAGCCTGTGCATCTCAAAGTCTATACAGAGCTCCTCTTCACAAACAAGCTGATGTAACTGTGGAATAAAATAAGGAGAATGTAAGAGAGGGTGCATGGGAGGAACAAATTTTGGCCTAGTGTGACATATTGTAGACACTTGCTTCAAGTAATCCTCAACTTTAATTCCAATCATCTACACTAGGTGGTTAGTGATGACTACTACTATTTAATGGAAACTCCTTACCAACCAGTCCACACTTCGTATAAAGAGGAGACACTTTATCATTATGAAAACAAAGGAAAAGGAAAGCGCATATGGTTTGTGTGCATGAGAAAATGCGAAGATGGGGTTCATGAGTAATTAAACCCCTTTAAGAGCAGAAGACTTTGCATTCCAACATAGTGAGGTCAGTGATAACAACAGCACATGACTGACTGGGAGAAGAGAGGAGCATCCCAAATCAAATGGAAGTTTGGTCGCCAGAAAATGAAGATGTGAAGTTGGCTTTGGTCGATTGTGAGCCTGGAGTGGCAGTAGTACTGTTAGTCAGCGTCGTGTAAACGGAAATACTGACATGGGATCAAAGTTGTGCTGTGGTAAATAGGTAGTGAAGATGCGATCTGAACGAGTAGTTGGACAGACTGTCCAGCAAGTAGAAGGTCACATGCTCGATGCCCGAAGCAGCTGATGCTGTGTCAGTGAGGAGGATAATAAAGCTCTGTCCTGCTTTGGGTTTTCAGATCAGAAATGTAGGCTCGCCCAATAGGACATCACTCTCTTGTCATTTTGATATTGCAAGGTGATCTCACTTGATGAGATCACAGGGTCTATTGTGGCATCACTTAATAAACCACTATTGTCAATTAGTGATGTCAAGCTCTTGTCCTCCGGGTCCAATGTGTGTGGGGGTTTTTTCTTCTTGTTTTTGTTTTGTTGTTTGTACATCACTTAAGACTGCATGGTGCTCTCCTTTAGGATACACTGTTCAAACACTGAAATGTCTGACTTTGTATCTGCAAAAGCAGGACACTGTTTAGGACATACTAGAGCAGCGCACTGAGGGTGAACCCATTTGGGTCAACACCTTATCCAACCACTGGAGGGGGCCATTGAGATGCAGTTCAATCCAACAAGGGGTGCTGGTGACTGTCTGACGCCTGCAAGGATAAAAATATAGCACATGGGTATGGGACAAAAGTAGCATTTCATGTGATTTGTTATTGATAATAAGCAGCATTTATAGATGGATTTCATATCAATATTCATTTTTTATTTTTTAAAGCACAAAAAAAAAAAAAAACCCAGTATGTTAAACATTATTATGAGATTTCTTACGTGTGATTAAAAATACTAAAATGTACATCTGAGTTTGCAGTTTGTCCAAGACTGTTACATTGTGTGTTACTCTTGGCAGGATGCCTTTACTGCACTCACAGTCTGTTTGGGACATGCCAACCAACTACTACTCTGTTTAAATACAAAACTGTTTGGGGTGTAAAAAGCACCCGTTTTACCTTCCACTGAACACTGGGGAGCAGTAAGGCAAAAAGTCAGTCCTCATCCTTTGTTAATGATGTTCCATGCATTTAGCTCCTAAAAACTTAACATTTTACGTGCACACACAAACTATGACCACTTAAAATCTTGCACGAGCTGCTTCTCTACGACCTGCATGTAAGATATACTGCTGACACCGCAATAGAGAGTGAGAGTGTACCTAGATTTGAATTTCAAGTCCTTCATCACTTTCTCAAGTTAGGTTGCTGATTCACTATTTCTCCTTAAGACTAATTTACTTAGGTTCAGTCCATTAACTTGAAGGTATACAAGCTATGAGTCAGTGTTAAGGGAAACTACAGTCTTTTTCATGCACAGTCCAATAGCTTCAGAAAAGTCCCCCTAGAACATCTTGAGAACTAATACAACTTCTATTGCTGACTATTCAACCATCACATCATGGCAAGCAAAATGTGCAGAGGTGAAGGGAACCACAAGCTTTGTCACAACTATTTGTGACACTTACCGTATGTGGCCTCTACCCACAAGCTCATTTTTAGTGCATAAAGAACTTAGATGGACACTGATGTGTACACAAAATTACAACCAAAAGTTGTTTTTAAAAAGGGAAGGTAGGCCTAAGCCTTTCAGTTCATAGAACCAGAAAAATATTGTTAGCAATCAGAGTCATGCCAACATTTGCAACATTAACAGTTTACAGAGAAAAATAAATGAATTAAACGGCTCAGAAATTGCAAACACTATATTCCTGAGCAGTCCACAGAGAGAGAGAGACAACACTACTGAGTTTTACTGAGCAACTCTCTGGTCTGATGGGGACCAGAAAGCCCTCCATTCATTATGGATGGCAGTGTAAGAGAACATGTGCTTCAGAGACAAATTCACCTGTACTCAGCTCCCCAGCCCTTGACAAAGCTCATTCTGATGGTGCACATCCTGGTTAGTTGGTATACAGCCTCAAACCCTTGATTTACTGACTGGGCCAGCAGTGCGGCAAACTCCTGGTTGTTAAAAATCTTCAGATTACAGCCTATCAAAACAGAAAAAAAATACATTAGAAAAAGGAAACGAACAAAATGATGTGTGGGACTAATAATCCCCACCAGGAAAGATTTAATTTAGTTAATGCAAATACTCCGAGGACATTTCATTTTTCACATTTGTGCACATGTAACATTTTACAAAAATAAAGCCAAATTAACAACAAATTAAATAAATGTGCATTTCCAAAACCAGTAAGCTGAATATTAGAATTAGCAAGATCACAGTTGTGCTATATTTGTAGGTACCAAGCTGAACCATTGTGAGGAGTGGGTGTGTTGCATGTTAGGAATTATTCTACACAAGCCTTACAAATCTGACCCCTGAATGTTCAAAAGATCTTTGTGGTGCATTTCAGTACCACTGTGTGCTTCAGTAATGATAGCGTTCACACTGCTCTTTTGGCCAGGGATGAAATGTTCAAAGTTACATGGGTACAGATGAGTCAGAGTGTGGGTGAGTGTCTGAAAAGACTGTCACACTGTATTCCCTTTCTTCAAGCTCAATTTCATCAATATCAGAGGGGGGGGGGGGGGGGGGGGGGGGGGGTCTACATATCAGAGCTATTTTAATTTAAAAAAAAAACAAAAAACAAAAAGCACAGCCATCACGCACCATCATTTTCTTAATCTTTGTTTGGTGATACTTCCATTGGAGGAGGACCAACACTAAGGTTTTTTGTTTTTTTCCCCAAGAAGGGCACGAGCAGGTTGTATCCCCTGAGAAGGCAGAGATCCTTCAATGTGTACAGCAAAACACTAGGGATTTTCTATCAGTCGGACGCCAACAGACTAAACAAACCAATCTGGAAGGCCACCTCTGTGATACAAGCTGGACACGTTAGAAGCCCTCTGAACCACTTACTGTACAGGCAGCAGTGCACTTTTTACTAAGAGTGATTCAGCTCCAGACTGACTGACACAGGAAATTGTGGTTCATGCCATAACTGTGTTCAAATTAACACATATGCCTAGCAGAGAATCATCTCTCAAAAGTTTATCTCAACCCTGCAGTGTCACAGCACTTAACACTTACTGATTTACTTCACTGTACTGCACTTTCTGCTACTGAGAAACTTTAATAGCATCTGATATCTGCTATGCTGTTTCTACTACACTAGGTAAGTCACTTTTTTATAAACTTAGATTTTTTTTTACTGTATTGTATGCTACTACCTAATATTGTCAGCCAAACATTTACTTATTTAACATTTTTTAATACTCATTTTGATCCCAGATTAGTTTTTACCTTTCTGAGACATTTGCAAAATTCACATCTTTAGGATAAATAAAGTACATCTTCTATACTGTATCTTGTAAGCAAACCAGGCAGGACCTTTTTAAACTGTTGTATAAGAATCATTCAGCTTTATTTAAAAAATAAAACAAAACATGTACAAACCTGGTGGTATCTTGCAGACTGTGGCGGGGTGCCAGCCATATCGTTGATTGCAGTTAGGACTCTGGACAAAAATGGCACTGTCGCTGAGGCACTCGGCAAACACCTCCCCTCCGATATAATACAATCTCACGCCACGACCTGCAGAATGTATCACAGAAAAATTAATGTGAAGCTAACGAAAAAAAGACAGGAAAAAAAAAATCACAAAGGCTTACTCTGGAGCAAAGCTTGAACTTGAGTGAAATATCAGTGGACATAGTGCTATGGAAAGTCTTAAATCAGTCACACCTATTCAGCAACATGTCTTTATCAGATAGATTTTTAAAGCCATCACTGAAAGAACTGCTGTATTTCTCACAGCACCTTTACAATTGAAATCTCTGTAAAGACACATTTACAGCTCAAGGACGTCAGTGTAATGAATCTGAGAGTCATAGTGCAGGTATTGTTAAAGTGCCGCAACACTGTAAAAATCCTTAAAAAGAGCTTTTCCCACACAGAGTAGCTGCTACACCATGTTATTTTTGAGTGTGTGGCAGTGTATGCTGTACCTATATGTCTCCTTGTCATTTCAACAGTAGCATTTCTGTTAACATTGCTGAGAAGCCCTAAACAGAAGCGTTCAGAGTTGGAGGGATCGGTGAAGCCATCAACGGTCAGGGATGGCTGTGAGGCATGGAACGTCTCTCCAACCCGCTGGTTTAGCTCGTAGTAAGCTATAGAGCACCAGAATGCTGGTTCGCTATAGGTGACTGGCTGAAGGTCTGAAAGAAAGAAATCAAGGTGGTAATGTTTAAAGTTTTCATTGAATCATTTATTGATAATTTCCAAGGAAACTAAAGATAAATAAATAAACCAATAAATCGCTCTTACCCAGGCCGTGACTGACAGGAGACAGGGTGCTCGGTGACATTTCTGCTGGTGAGCCTGATGACAAAAACATACAACACATTACATCTTGTTGTACTCTGTTTTGCATTTTAAACACTGCCTGTGTAAAACACACTGCTGTAATGACGTGCATGTGTGAGGAAAAAAAAAAATCCAGAAGTTTACATGCGAGTATAATCTTAAGGATATTTCCAAGTGCTAAACTCAACTAATCTACCTGATTCCATACTTTGATTCATCTGCTGGTCGCTGGTTTCACCATCTTCACTCATATAGCCAGGTGGAGGAGTGTCTGTAAAAAAGGAACATTAAATAAGATGTGTATTCTTAACAGCAACCATTGCTTAAAACCCAAACAAAGCCAAGGGGTTTTTATACTAAACCAAAGCTCAAGAGTTAGCACAGAAAGATCAGTTGTTACTTTAAACAAATGAGTGAAACTACTGAAATATGAAGGAAAACATACATACCTGGTATATAGTTATTAGGAGGATCTATGCCTGCAGGGAAGTTGGTGTTTTCAGGAATGGAGTTTGTAAAGTCGTCTAGAGGCGGAAGCTCTGTCAGAATCTCTGTGTGACGTGGGACCAACACCGGTGGCAGCACTGAAGAGAAAAGGAGTGTTATTGACAAGTACAGATGGAAATTGTTATACCAATTAATATGATATAATTATATGCATTTTTCCACTAAATATAATCTTGTAAAAAGACGAATGAACACTAATATAAACACATTTAGACTGATTTTAACAGCACAAAACGGAAAGAGACTACGAGATCTAAAACAATGATTTTGCTATGACTACCATGCTCATAGGGTTGTTCAAGGACATCTTGAACACCAGAACCAAAAGTACTTGAAGTAAGAGGACACACAATTCTCAAGGACCCTTACCAGGTGTCTCCACTCTCTGGTAATGGTAGGGATTGACACACACTTCATCCTTCTTAAGGTTAAATGCATACTGGCAGGTGTCAATGGCCCTCAGCTCATGGTGGCTGTGAAGGTCAGGCCATCTCCACAGGCGGCAGTAGATGACGTGAGGCAGGCCCTTACGATGAGACACCTGAAGACGGCCATCCAGTGACCTAAGCGAGAGAAGATGAAAAGCAGCTCATAATGCGCCAAGATCTTCACAAAAAACTCTCAGAAACTCTGAAAGGTGATTGTGTCATTTCTGGTTTGAAAGTGCTTACTAATATATACCGTAATTTTTCCACAAGCTTTGAACCCTGCGGCTTTTAGTCAGGTGCGGCTTTTCTATGGATTGTCCATGATTTTTGTCATATCGTAAGACGATTTGTTTTGTTTGTTCCGCTGTTGTACGGCACTACGTTGCCTGGCGGAAGGGCATGTGATCAGACACACAGTATCGGGGTTCAAGAGTGGTGTGTTGGTCACGTGTCCATCCGCCAGACAACATAGTGCCGTACAAGTAGCGTGAAAAACAGGACACCGCTACGGCCCTTCTGAGGGTGTTCGACTCTGACACTGACAACGAGGATTTCTTTGGTTTTGAAAGTGACAACGAAGGAAAGAAGCTGAGAGTGGATGACGAAGCCATCCTGAGCCTGTTTGTATCCGACACTGGAGAAGAGGACTTTGGTGGTTTTAGTGGGCAGGAAGATGGTGGTGAATGACTGACTTTTCTTCTTGTTAAAGCCGTGTCGCTGCACCTGAGCCTAAAAGGTAGTCCGAATCTATTTTTCTGGTGTGCTGTAGGTTATTATGTACTACATTTGTTACTCATTTATGAAGCACAGTACATGTTTCCTACTTGTAATTACCGCTACTTGTACATATACCTAAAAGGTTATGCAAATATGTACCCATAACTTGTTTTTCAAAATATTAATAAAAGTGATGTCTCCAAACAGCCATCTCTTTCCTGACAATTCCCTTTGTGCATATTCTCTTACATATGATAAGTCAACATTGAAACACCTGCGGCCTTTAGTCAGGTGCGGCTAATGTATGTACAAAACAGGATTTTCCCCTGATTTTAGCTTGTGCGGCTAATATTCGGGTGCGCTTTGTAGTCCGGGAAATACGGTATATATTTTTAAAAGTTACTGGATATGTTGCATGGCTAAACCTTATTTTAAAAGCCTACCTGCTAGTTGATTATTTAAAAAGCTATAAAGAAAGCTTTTCAGTGGAAATGACCAGCTACATTATTTCCTTATCGTCTAAATAATAAGGGTGGGGGAAAAAAATCGATACTGTGTAGTATGGTGATATTTTGTTTGCCAATTATGTATCGATACAGGGACAGCAGAAATCGATATTCTGTTACAAAAAGGTTTTTGTGCTCTGACTTCAGAGCATGTTGATCCTTTTTCTGAGCAAGAATCATTCCTTCACTGTCCAAATGTGTTTAACTTGTTTTTTGGCAGCAATAAACATGACAGTTTACTTATTTTAATTTAAGACATGTTTTATTTTAATTAAGTTTAAAACTTTTTTATTTAATGTAAAATTATATTTTGTTTTAATTTACTTTCAAATTCTTCAGTTGCTGAAGGGGCTGCATAGTTTTCATAAATTGCATAGTTCAGAATAGCTATAATTGTACCAGATGGTTGCATTCAGTTAAGTTGGACTAGACTGTAAAACAAACCGTTCAGTTTGTCAACAATAAAACTGACTGAAATGAGAGAAAGACTGAGTGTGAGACTTTGATATCAGATAAAATGAATATTGATAAAGTTTACCTTTATGTACAGAATCTGAATATCGCAAAATATTTTAAAAAATTGCAATAATATCGTATCGTGCGTTAAGTATTGTGATAATATCGTATCGCGGGATGTATGGTGATTCCCACCTCTACTAAATAACCAAAAATGCAAAGTTGTAGCACAAGTTGTGATTACATCTGGTTTAAAAAACAAAAACAACAGAAATGACCCCATCTTAAAAAAACAATAGGCATTACTTTTTTCTGCACAACTTTTGCAATAATGAAGACATATGTAGTAAATCTGTTGGATCACTGTATTTTTCATGCATGTGAGTATATTCACCTGCTGTGGTCAGGATATCCGTACATGCCTGCTGAGTCCCACTGCTCTATCATGTGGCCTGAGCCTAGACCCCAAAGGTCTGAGCAATTGCTACAGACACAGAAACACACAGGCACGCACACCAAAGACATGCATACACATACACACGCACACAAGTGGAAAAAGAAAAAAAAATACAAAATGAAAGCAAACAGATGGTAAACATGAGGCGTTTCATTCCAAATTAGTACGATGAAATCACAGATATGTACAGTTGGTAACTCAATGGCATGAAGGAAGGAAAAAGCTCCACCTTCAGTTTCCCAGTAAGAGACCAACAAGATGACAGATGACTGCAAGACAAATCCAAATCAGACAATAGTGATGTGGTGCAATCAGGTGACACAGAATGGCTCCGTAAGATAATACAATTCCAGGCATGCATCCAATTGTGATTTACTTGACTTAGGTGGCTAATAAGCCGCTAAAATGCACAACTGCAAAGAACACACAAACAAGTAAAAATAAAATAAAACCACACATTTGGGCATGTTTTTTTCAAAAACATGAGAAGTGTGATGTGAAGAAATATATTAATCTAAACATGAATGATATGTGAATGAGGACATTTAAAAAAAAAAAAAAAGAAATCACTAAACACTTTGTGTGTAAAGACGTGAGAAAAGAAAAAGAAAAAAAAGGATACAACACTAATGTGTATCTGCATATAAGGAGTTTGTGTGAGAGATCCTGTTGTCTGATTAGAGCAAAATGATTGTCATGCCTGTCTGTGCAAGGTTCTCTATCTCGAAGCTTATCACCCTACTTGCATAGTTTTACAACTACAAGAATCACAGATAGCACTTTGCCTTCTTCCTTTCCTACTTAAAAAGGTCAAAAGTACAAGGTCTCTTGAGTCCATCGTCAAAAAGCCCCCTGTCTGGGAACCCTTGATCTTCATCTATTCACCTATTGATCACTGGAGATAATTTGACACAAAACTAGAACTGTATTTTAAAAGCGTCTTCTTGCAAGTTTAACCAAAGTATGCGCAAAACATTAGGCTGTTGTCATTTAAAATTTCCATTACCACCAACTATCTCCAGAAATAGCAGAGCTGCTACAGTGTTTCCTACCTCCAGTCAGAAAGAAACCTACAAACACCTTGCAATACTCGAGATACCTTTTTCCACATCCTTCACTCCACCCACAAAAAGACCAAAAGAAAAAAAAAAAAAATCTTAGACTTTATCGTCACTTTCTTGAGCTTAAAGGAAATTAGAGGCGATGTGACGTACTATGCAGCTAAAAGAATCCAAGCTGTGTAGTTACAACCCTTAAAACATACTGTCTAAACAAATGTCTTTCGGTAACTATCATGATTTTATCAGTTCTATATCAGAAACTACAATCTAACCTACATTCCTCAATGAGAAGAAAACAGCAGACATTTAGCATCATGCAAGTCTTGTCTTTTTCATTTACAGGACATGGATGACAACATATGATGAGCCATTCTCATCTGTGCTAAAATCTCTGACAACTTCCTCAACAGTTAGACCACTTTCAGATGCACTGTTTAGAATACAGTACATAACCACATACAATACTGTGCAAAAATGTTGTGCTGGCCCTCATTTCTTTGCATCTTGCTTCTATGACGGCTTGGGCTGCATTTCAGCCCTAGGTGTTGGGGATCTTGTAAGAACTGATTGTATCATGATTACAGAAAAGTATCATTAGATTTTGATCCACCACACAATACCATCTGGAAAGCATCTGATGGGCTGCAACTTTCAGTCTGGCAATGATCCCAAACACACTCGAATGGAAAACTGTCAGTTTCAGTTATTGATTGGTCTCCCCTGAGCCTGGACCTCAATATTATTGAAGTGGTAAGGGATCATCTAGACAGAGAACAAAACAAAAGACATCTGGCATCCAAAGAACTTTGAATGTCCTTCAAGAGAACAATTCCTGAAGACTACTTAAAGAAAGCTTGCCTAAGTTAGATTAAGTCTACTACAATTGTACAAACCCTGTTTTTGCCTTTTATACTGTATTTACATTTAGGTTTTTACATGTTTGAATACATCACTGCACATATTTCTACAGTTTCTTAGCAAAATATAAAGAAATGATGGGTACCTTAAAACTTTTGCAAAGTACTGATTTTATATCTATCTATCTATCTATCTATCTATCTATCTATCTATATATATGCGCGCTCATCCATTCAGAGTACATCTACACAAATGCATTAAAGACTGCAATGTAATTATGTCTGTCTGACCTCAGCCAGAAATCTGACCAGAGTGCACTGCTGAGAAACTATCTGCCCACCAAGGACGTCGTCTAATATTCCTTAATACAGAAGGTGAACCTGTGTGTGCTACAAGGCCAAAAAAAGGAAAAAAGAAATACAGTGCAAACTCCATCACATTAGCTGCATTTACATTTCTGGTCACCTCACAAAGCCCTCAATTGTTTCACAAACTAAGTTACAAAAAATGGAAGGAAAGCAGGAAAGCACCAGTCTGCCAAACCAGACACATGCTAGTTTCAACTCCATTATATTCTCGGTAAATCTGACCAGCATTCTCTGTGACTATATGGGTTTCTACCCCAATACTCCAGCTTCGTCCCACAGTCAAAAGGTGAGCTTGTTTTGTTAATTGGCCATGGATAAGAGGTAGATACAGTGCTTTTAGTGTACAGAATAAGACACTTGCATGGATGTATGGTTAAATGTGGCCTGTAGTCTAAAGCACATATGTAGGACTAGAAAAATGTTATTGAAATGCCAATTGCTTTGAACACCTGATGTAAATTAGATCTGAATTTTCATTTCTTTTTCTTCTCCATATCTGTCAAAAGCTACCAATAGAAAGCAATGGGTTGAGTGATCAAGAATAGCACCCATCAATTCAGTGACAGGCCAGTCTGAGTGTGCTGATTTATGGTCAGCATAAGTACGTAGTGTGGTACTAAAATAATACCAAATTATAATTTGTAATTAACATGAGGCTTAAGACAGAAAGGAGAGAAAGACTACATTGCATAAAACACTTGAGAAGGGAAGCTTCTAATAATCCGATCCTCAGTGAATTAATGAAAGGTGATCACGTGTACTTTGTTGGGTTTCCATGACTTTTTTGTCTCACCTCATCTGGAGACTTCCAACACCTTCTCATGTGACAAACAGAAATCTACTGAAGCCATATGTAAGAGAGGTAGCCAGCGACTATTTGAACTAGGTATTATGGCAAACAGTTTCAGAATGAAAAGAATAAATAGATGCATTTTCTTTTGTTTTTTCTTCACTTGTTTGCAAAAACTGCAATTTGTTAAGAGAATATTCTTCACTGTAACAAACTGCACAACTCATTTTTTAATAGAATTTCATCAACTTTTGTAATCATATAATGTTCATCATATTTCAAACAGTTTGTTAACTGGTGCAGAATGCTTTACATACCAAAGGTATTCTTAAGTTTTTGGACATTGCTTCAACAGCTATTCACATTTGGTTGTCTCTTACTTTATTGCTTGAGAGTTGTAATAACATAATTTCTACAAAACTTACTGGACTTAAAGTGCTTCATGAAGTGAAGTGGCCAATGCAGAGTGCTAATTAAAAAAAGCAGCTATTTAATTAGTAACGCCTGCTGTTATCTGAAAGTACTTAAAAGTATGCTACCAGTTAAACAACAACATTATGCTCCTACCTTTGAAGCCAGAGACGTTTATTACTTAAATAACATTTAGATCTTTGATTTGAAAATAAACTTTATAGAATTAGGAGACGAGATGGTGCAAACTACTGGCGCAAGACAAAAAAAATTTAATCTTTTCACTGTTTTCACTGTCATTATATTATGCTGCTATTCATACTGTCATTATATTAATGCTGCTATCCTGTATATATTGTACATACTATTGTTTGAGTACTTACGATTGTTTTTTTTGTACTTTTTATATTTTACATTTATATTTATTATTGAAACTTGCACCAAGGGAGTGGCACTCCAATTTCGTTGTACTCTGTACAATGACAATAAAGGCTATTCTATTCTATTCTATTCTAATCTTTTCACTGTTTTCGATCAAATTCATCCGAATGATCAGTCATCGGTATAATGTTCTCAAAGGAAACACTGAAATCAGCTCAGGCAGTTCATATTCTTAAGGTGCAGAAGACCACAAGGCTGATGCAATCAAAGATTATCAGAGAAAAATCAATATAGAGCAAACTCTGCAGACGGTGTGAATGCACCCCCGAGTTCTGCATATAGGTTAGTGAGTTCTAATGAAAGCAAGCACAAGATGGTTTTGGTTGGCAATGCATGCAGGACATCTGTTTCCTCCAACCTGGTTTCACTTCTGCTGCCTTGCTAACCTATGGCACAAAGTATTGGGGAAGTGGACCCACTGTTGCATAACGGAGACTTCTTTCTGCAAATGTGTGGGTGCCTGTCACTCTTTTTCTTACTTTCATGTGTGTTGATATACCTCACTGCACTCACTAATTTGCGGTATTGTGGCACACCATTCCATGCTGCCAGCAGATTTGTTTTTGTGTGGAAGTGTGACAGTGCTGAAAAAAGCAACTGCATTGTTCACTGTTGTAGTCTTCATTTTTAACCATTCAGTGGAAATGAAAAAATTTGCTTTATATAAATGTATTAATGCACAAAGCTGTTGTGAATGAGCGTCTACAGTTCAGAGACAAAAAAAACAAAACATAGAAATACAGGATCTCTGGGTCCCTATCTTACCTGGGTATGGTGACACACTTTGTGTTGCTGTTCTGTGTACTGATCGCTTTCTCTAGCTCGTCCAATTGTCCCGTCTTCTTAAGCTTCTTTACCAAGCTTTTAACTGCTTTTTCACACCACTTCTCCTCCTGTCCACCTCCATTCTGCTCCCCAACCCCTCCGATTCCTGCTCCTCCGCTCCCCGCTGGAGTCTTCTTCCATCCCAAGAGCCGCTTCACAACAGGTGGGGTGAAGGGAAGGATGGAGGACATGGTAGCTTGTTGAATGTTCTGATGCCCCTCTTAATCTGTCTTGAGTTGGGAAAGAAGGGTTTGGGGGAGTGATATAGTTGACTGGTCTGAACTCACTGTTAATATACCCAGCGTATGTATGTCTTTTACGAGTAATGTTTGATCAGAACTAAGGCATTGGTCTTCAGAAGTCAAACTAAATATAGGGATTGAAGGGGAATAAATCCAAAGAAACCTAGAAAACAGAGAGAAAACACACATTAACATTTGTGCACAAAAATATTAAGTGAGATGAACAATTGAATGTATTTCTTTTAAACTTAAAGTTGTTGTTTTTTTTAATCATTTGTATCACAGCTTTCCACTATCACCTCTCCCACTGCACACAAAGCACAAAAATTTGATGCATCCGTATTAACAACCATCTCTCACCTCTCATATATTGTTTTTTTTTATTAAAGCCATTAACACCTAACTTTTGCAAACACTTTAAACAGAGACATATTTTTAGGACTACAACACTCACAGGTCATTTCACTGGCTATTTAAAGATATATAGAAATGATGAACAGCATTTGATTTGAAAATCTGAGTACTTAACTGACATAGCCTAAAAAAATGCCACCAATACACTATTTACAGAAAAATGTTTCAAGTACAGGCAACAGAGCAACACTTATACATATTTATGACAGTCCTATATTACAAAGCAGTATTTGGGGCTTAGTGGAGGGACTTTAGGTTCAACCCAAGTTTTGAAACCCACTGCCTACTTATTAACTTAATATAACTTTCACTTTTGTCATTTTCTGGCAACAACTAATTAGACATACCCTGTGGTTACTAGCAGTTTTTAAGCAATTTTATATGTTGTTGTTTAGCCTTTAAAATAGTTATATAACACTAAAAGAACGCTAAGGCTGGTATAAAGCTTTGACCTTGTATAAAATTTGCAGTTCTACTTACCTGCCAGTTTAAATTCTGTTTATATTTTTGTTCGTTACTTGCTCTCACACAGTCTAAAACCACCAGGGTTGCATCCATCTTACCAAGCTAATGCTCAACCTGTGCTTCTATGACAGAGTTGTGGTGCTGAGAAGTCTACTAACTTACATATACAAAGCTTACTTGCTGGTTTTCTACTGGGCTTTAAATAGAGTTTTTATGTGCTGCTCCAGTCTTCCTAACCACACATTAATATACTTCTTATTTATATCATTTACATACAATGCCCACCAGACACATACAATGCTGCTTTGGTTGCAGTAAATGTGCTACTTTTAGCTTGACATGTGTCTTTGACCACTTCATATTTTCTATTATTGTAGTTTTCTATTATTGTTTCTATTGTAAAGTAGAATAGGCCACCCCGCTACCAGTAAATGTATGCATGTTTGTGCCATATGTGGCCAACACCACTGTGTGAATGTGCTCATAGCTAGACTTGAAAAGCCTAGCTTGACTTATCGAGTTGATAGGAACCGTTGTGTGACCACTTAGCCCGACTGCCGATGTTAGAGTGAGTGAACCCAAATATCACAATTCATCCTGGTATACTGGATTTGCTTGTTAGTACAGCCCCCTTGCATTTCACTATTTACACCAAATTTTTTGGTCCCTAATGTAGTTATTCAGCATCACATGCATGTTGTTCATACAAATGCAGCTCTAGACAAATCAATACTAAACTTTTGAAGGATCCTAACCCATATAAATCTGTTATTCCAAATGGTGGATGGTGCACTTGATCCTGTTCCCCAGTATATAGTCGGCTTTGGAAACAACTAAAGGGTATATAATTATGCTAAAGTATTGTTTTTACTTAACAGGGAAGAACACCCATCTTAGGTAGCAATCTATAGCATTTCTGTAACCAAAACCTGTTATTACCCTATCATAAGGAAACTGAGGACTGTTTAATCCTGGTCAGTAGCAGGTTCCTAGAGGGAATTTCAGATGAAACCTGCTGGCCCACCTACTCCTGATAAACTCTTAAGCTTCCAGGATGCTTTTCTTTAGACTTTCAATCTGATATTCCCCTTCACTACAACTGAGTGGAGCAATTCTAAACCTCAACCTCACCCTCAATTGGACTAGCAACTAAGCAGAAAACAGCTCATGAAATGTGGAACACACACTAAACACCAAGTTCAGGACACTGATGTGAGCTTTGACTCGCAAGTGTAACCTCCTCCTGTATTAGACCTGTCTTTTTTATTGCAGAGAGCCATTTTCTAGCCTATTGATGGAAGAGCACACATGCTCAGACTGTGCAATTCAAACAGGACCTCCAGAGACAACTGTAATTGAATTACTAAAGGAAATTTGAAAATACATCTTCTTTGCGGACTCAGTCTTGCCAAGACGTATACTCCATTGCTTTTGGATTAGACAGCTGCACTACAGATCAATGGACTCTAATAAATCCAGACAGAACTACTGGCAGATGCAGATTTCTCAAGTTAGCTGCCAGGTGGAAAGGATAAATATCCTTAGTGTGTTACTCTGAAAGTCCAAGCTCCTTCTAAGAATTATTTTCACTTAATGCTTAACCCTTGGACTCCTACAGTAAGAGCAGCTTCCAGAGAGAGACCTTTCCTTAAAATAATTAACTACAAGCTTAATTCTGTGTTTGTTTGATACTGTCCAAACAGCAAAGCACGCCAAGCAATATTTCTAGCTGCAGTACGCAAAATAACAGCTACTGGATGAAAGCTTAATGGCTTTTTCAATAAACGGATTGAGTTCAATGAAAAGCAATTATTTGGTCCACATGAATGATCACTTAAGCGTTGTGGTTAATATGCTGAAGAGAAGCAATGGTTTTTCGAAATAACAAAATCTCAGGGACAAGCCGCTGGCGAGTGTGAGAGCCTTCAAAGTGAACACAAAGTCTCAATGCAAGTTAAGGAGTCAGGAGAACAAAACGTGCCGATTAGGCCGTTTGTTATTTGCTCCTCGGCCATTCGTTGATTCGTGTCAACTCGAAATCCTGGCATACTATCGGGATCTTACGAAGGGAATAAGCAACAATAATATGTCTGCAACGATCTGTTTGGGTTACTTCTTCTCCGAGATCGCCTGCATAACACACGCGATTCGAAGAATAAGCTAACGCTACTTAATGGCAAGGGGATGTAGACTTCAACGAGCCACAAAAGGCGAGTTGGTCTCATTGCTGGCTGTCATTTGCCCTCAGCCACATATTGGTGAAGATATTAGGGTTTCTTTTGTCTCGGAATGACTGATAGTTCCCCCTCATCCTCTTCACCTCGCCCCCCTCTCTCTCTCAAAAAACAAAAACAAAAAAAAAAAACAAGAGTGCGAAAAAATCTGCTAGCAACCTTGCTACTTTGTCACAGACAAACAGGTCTGTGGCATGTTTTGTCGCTTACAAATCAATTCTCTTTCATTATTTAAAAAAAAAAAAACACGCTTACCCAGCACCGAGATAAAGTGAAGCTTAACAGTCACTGGAGTACCTGTGAAAAAAGCCTGCTTGCTCATTTTGAATTCATCCAGAGATACTTTGAAATGTATTTTCCACCTCCTAGCCGCCGGGATGATGGCTCCTCATTCAAAGCTCAACCAAACATGTATTGCTTCACGCAAAACAAACGTAAGAAGACTTCACAATGCCCCGCCCCCCAACTGGTTCTATTGGTCACATCCGGGGATTTAGCCCCAAAGCCCTCGACTGTTTAGCCCGTAACCTGTTGCAAGACGCGTGCTCTATTGGTCTGAGGCAGTGTCCGTCACAGGGTGTTATGCATGGAGGTATGTCGGTGTTACCTTGATTATCTTTATAAAATTGCATAATACACTTGTACACTAACTGTATCTCTGTATCTACACGCACACAAACATACTGACACACAGAATATATATATATATATATATATATATATATATATATGTATATGTGTGTACTTAAGTGAAACCTTAAACCACTAATCATTTATAATTTGCGGTTGGGTGGGTCCAGACAATCTGGCTACATCATGCAAATAGCCTCTACACCTGCAACGCATGTAAATAAAATCAATGTGTTGGCAGGAGACAGTACAACAAATCATGTGGATCCCTTTGTTCTTTTTTTCCCCTCGTTATGCTTAAGCGTCAAAGAGCC
This sequence comes from Aulonocara sp. 'chitande type north' Nkhata Bay, assembly GCF_057382095.1. Lineage (NCBI taxonomy): Eukaryota > Metazoa > Chordata > Actinopteri > Cichliformes > Cichlidae > Aulonocara > Aulonocara sp. 'chitande type north' Nkhata Bay. The sequence goes on from NC_141350.1 coordinate 39,189,919, forward strand.
AAAGGAGCGCATGCTCGATGCGCATGGGACTCACCTGGGACACGTTGCTCAGCTGCGGTTGAAAGTCCCATACGCTGAAGGACCAAATGATGCACTACAATACAAACTGTGCTACACAGCTGCGGCTTAATAACCAGCTCATGACGAGGCCGGATGCTAAAACTAAAACAAGAAGTGGACACCACAGGTGACTGTGCCTTTTTTCCCACTCGCCATAACCAACGAAAGTTCCCTCGCTTGTAAGTACTTCTGTGTTTCCTCTCGTCCCTTGCCTAAACCTGTAAGAGTTTGACAGAATTGTAGGAAACACATGTAGCAGTTCTAACAAGTGTATTTTGTAGACTAAAAGATGCAGGCAAGTTTAGTCTATTCATCCATCCTTGGAATTAGATAGATAGATGTAGAATCAATAGGCCATTCTTTTCAAGTCAAATACAATATGGAAGCAGTAACTGATGAAAGAGGCAAATAATCCTTGTTGTTTCATAATACATTTTCCACATTGTTCCTACAGGGGCTGAGTACCTGTCGACAGGTAGGTATTAGATGATGTTGTGAATGTCTAGAGAAGAACAGATAATAAACCTCCCTGGACCATCACTAAGGAGACAAAAAACCTCCCTTGAGTTGATGGCAGTGTTTGCTATAAAACCTCTTATGAGACTCGTTCTGTTGTATAAATCTGTACAGTGAAGGCAGTGCCATTTTTCTTTCTCTGCTTTGCATTATTATCTTTAAAAGAAAGCCTCATGTTTTTCTGTGTGCAGGTGTGTGTCTGCTTTGTATACCACAGGCAATGGGAAAATGCTGCAAACGCAATGGGAGACTGCTGTGCTTGTGTCTGCTGCCTTGTATGATGACTGGCCATCTTTTAATTTATATTGGCATCTCCATATTCATCACCATCTCCTACGCTCCGCCAAAAATAACTATCCACTATATTGCTCCAGGGATTTCTGCTAATTCTTCAACTATGGCCTCCCATCCACTCGGGCCTTTCTGGAACCTTCGTTTGGAGGACAGTGCTCTGTGGAACCAGCTTCAGCATGCTTGGGACCGTGAGCACAATCCACTACTGATAGGAAACACAACTCGCATACAGAGGAAGCCCAAAGCTAAGTTTTTATCAGAGATTAACAATGAATGTATTTCTGACAACACATCATACAAGTGTTCAGTCCCTCACATGCAAGATATAAACAAGCTGCCAGAACAGATTAGGGCATTTATCAGGTCAATGTATTACAGGGAGTACCCCCTTCTTATCAACCAACCCGGTATGTGTAGGAAAGACAACAGTAGCTTTGATCTGGACTCTCCCATGCTCCTCATGGCTATCAAATCTCAAGTGGGAAACTTTGAAAATAGGCAGGCAATCCGTGAAACATGGGGACGCAGTGGTCTGGTGGAAGGGGAATCAAATAAAAAAGGTGGATTGGTGCGCACAGTCTTTCTTCTTGGAAGGCAGGACTCGGGTACAGGTCCACACCCAGACCTAAAAAATCTCCTGGAGCTAGAGAACCTGAAGTATGGGGATATTCTACTGTGGGACTTCAGAGATACTTTTTATAATTTGACCCTAAAGGACTTGCTGTTCTGGCGATGGTTCGAGCAGTACTGTCCCACTGCCATCTTTGTTTTCAAAGGAGACGATGACGTCTTTGTCAGAACAAATGCCCTTCTGGATTATCTGCACAAGAACGAGGAGGAACACAAACTACAGCTACTTTTAAAAAGGAAAACTGAGATGGATATGTTCATCGGGGACGTGATTACTAATGCAATGCCAAACCGTGAACCGTCCACAAAATACTACATACCAGAAAATTTCTACAAAGGAGTGTATCCACCCTATGCTGGTGGAGGAGGGGTGGTGTATTCTGGATCACTTGCATTACGTTTGAAAGAGGTGTCTGAGAGGGTCCACCTTTTCCCTATTGATGATGTGTATCTTGGAATGTGCCTGCACAGACTCGGGCTTTCTCCAACCCATCACCCGGGTTTTTTAACATTTGACCTCCCAGCAGGAGAAAGGGAAAATCCTTGTGCATACAGATCTGTTCTGCTTGTTCACAAACGGAGTCCCAAGGAGATGGTTACTTTGTGGAAAAAGCTCCGGAACCTGCCTGGTCAATGCTAAGGCTCATTTGCCATCCAAATAGGACTCAGTGAGTACAGGATGACTGCTACAACCACACTCACTGGCTTCATCTTCATATCAATCAGGCTTTGTCACATTACGGAAGGTCACATAATGGACATTTCCTGTGTGGAGTTAAAAACTGAATAGAAGACCAATCTACCTCAAAGAGGGTTTGTTAATAAGGCATCACAGATTAAGGGCATACATTCTGGCCCCTTATTCACCATTTGTATTTATTTACTCTTCTTTAACTTAAAGGTTTTATTTTCTTGACTATAGAAAATATTTTACCATTGTAAATGATTTAGATGTATTTATACAATGGCTGGTGAACATAGTTTTTTTTTTTTTTTTCCCCTTTCTTAAATTTCTTGGCACTATTTTCTTCCCTTTAAGTCAGCAGTTTCTCTTAAAATGTTCTGATGTTTAACTTTCACTTCGAAACTGCAACACAGCTTGATTAAATGTATAATTTTCATGTGATGTCTTCTGTACCTCAAAAAAAGCAATGCTTGACTTTGAAAGGTGTGTATCTACATGGTTGTAATCCTTGAAAAAAACTTTGTCTTTTTTTTTATGTTCTCTGCTGCCAGAAAAATGGTTTTTTTAGTGTCAATCTATGATGCTAACTACTTCCAACTTCTTGTATTAAATCATAAAGCATAAAACAACGTCTTTCAAGTCATGAAAATCTGAAAATCACTGATAAAGTAAAATTATGCAGTTGTTATTCAAAACGCTATAAGTTGCCTTAAACATGGACAATGTTCATGGGTATATAGATGTTGTAACACTGGAGTTTGGTTGTGAATAAAAAAGATGAACTTTAGCATTTCTTGAAAGATAAAATACTCAGTAAGAGTTTAAGTGCATTAATAGACACATTATAAATCAGCAGCATGGCACAAACAGCAGAGATCACATTTAAGTAAATATTTCCGCACTTGCAGTCTGAAATGTTTATGGATAACTCTAGTGTTTGGCGCGCTTGTCTCTTCTTTCTTCTTGATTATATTAGTAGCCCATTCTTGTCTGGTCTCAGTTATTGATCTTAGTACTAATAGGCAGACAGTGGCTTCAGAGTAATGCATTTGGAGGAGTCCATCCAAAGAAAAGACAGGAAAGATTGTTAAGATGATGAATACTAAACACAAAATATATATTTTTTAAAACATTGTATAAAAACAAACACCCTAATTGTGTTTATGTGTACACATATACATTTATATGTGTTTATATGTGTGCTTTTGTTGAGATGATACTCAGATTAGATCTGACAATATTAGCTCATGATAGTTTAGACAGGCATCTAGTGTTGCAGTGACGCAAATGAAGGCAAGTTCCTGAAAACACAGGAGTGATGATTTAATGTTAGTAAGCCTGAGTAACAGCCCCACCCAGTGAAGCTCTGTGGTAGTGACCAGAAGGTTCCTGCTGAATTTTGACCTCTTTTAGTTATAAAAGAGGTCAAAAGACGATAAACAGTCCTATATTTGAGAAAGAAGAATGACAGAAGGGATAAGTCAAGAGAACAGACACTTGAACATTGTTGCATCTCAACAATGCTGATAATTTATGATTCTGTGTGCTTTAGTATTTTTTATCTGATAATGAATAAATATCATAAAAGCTAAACTGTGTGTTTTAAGTCATTTTGTTAAAAAAATTGCCTTGCCTGAATGCATAGAGGTGACATTCCAGTGAATACATAATCGTTAATATAATTCTGAAATGACAGATGTTTTTTTCCTTGTTTTTTTTTATTTTTGTGTGTTCTTTGACCACAGTGGAGAATACTTCTATATTTATATATTAGTATTATTTTTAGTACTAGTATTTTAAGTGGAAATTGATCGCGCATAGGAAAAAAAGGCACAACGTTACAGACAATACATCCTTGATTATTTGTGTACATTGATGACAGTATATTTCAAGTAGTCCTGTAACCTTCTTTGTCAGGAAGAACATCTGTACATGAAGAAAAGAACCCTCATCAGCTCAGTAAAATCAAAAACTGTGTGATTAATTCTTAGAAGGTCAATATCAAGGTTGCTTTTGAATTTACAGATGTATGCTCAAGACGTTTATTAATGCAGCTTTCATGGAAAAACGTAGAATAAAAATATTTGTAAAACATAAATTTTGATGGAAGAGGAATAATAAACGCACTGTCTAGAATTTTTGGTACAGATTGTTTTAAATAAACTTTAAATAAAGTCAAATTGGGGAAACACTGTACACCAAATAATTACCTGTATTACAAAATCCAAACAAGATATTCAAAAATAAGTCTTTGATCCAACAGGAATAGTCAAGTGAAGTTTGTATTCCTGATGAACCGTCACCTGTGGTGATTTTTTGGGTATTGCAATTAAATGGAAATGCAAACCTATAATCTGAAGTAAAAGCTTATTACACATTTATATATTTTACATGTTTTTGTCACTGAGGCAGCCTATCAAATAGTTTCACAGAAAAGAAGTCAGACATGATGGATGAGCAATTGACGAGTGATGTCATTAGTCCAGTCAAACAGCGTCACCCAGTGGAGATCTCTGGCAGAGACCAGAAAATTCCTGAAGACTCTGGACCTCCTCCACTTAGTATATATAAACTGGGACAGTCTCACTGCTGAGACAGAAAGCAAGACAAGCAACACCAAGAAGACAACAGACACCTGAACAGTGTTTCATCTCACAAGAAGAGGACTCAACACTAAACCCACTGAAGATGCTGTGCTCTCATGGAGTCCAGTCTGCACTCAGTCCATTCATGGACTTCTACTGGCCTGTGCGCAGTCTGTGGCCAGAGATCAAGCCTCTGTTCTACCAGCAGGATCTCCTGCAGAGAAACCTACAGGAGCTGTGCAGCAGTCTGGAGCTGATGGATAAACTTCAACACAGGATCCTGGAGGAGACAGATCCTTTCCAAAGCAGCATGGCTGTGCAGCCAGTTGCTGTCCAGCTGGAGAAAGAGGGAGACAAGTTTGCTCTGATGCTGGACACTCGAGGCTTTTCCCCAGAGGAGCTGTCTGTCAGGCAGGTGGGCAGGAAGCTGAGAGTCAGTGGCAAGACAAAGAAGAAGCAGGAGGATGGGAAAGGCTCGTACTCTTACAGACTGCAGGAGTTCAGACAGGAGTTTGATCTGCCTGAAGGACTGAACCCTCAAACCATCACGTGCCACCTGTCTCCAGATGGGAAGCTCCACATCCAGGCAGCCAAAGCTCCGTGTGTTGAAGAGGCTGAGAGAGAGCTGACTATCAAGAGGAGCTCAGAGGACAAAGCACAGCAGAGTGTGTGTTCACAGGCAGAAGACAGCAGGACAGAGACACACAGCAGCACACAGGACAAACCTGTAAACATGGATATGAAATGATACCAATGTAAAATAAATGTTTTTTTTTAAATAATATTAATTTCTTTTTATATGTGTAATTGTGATTTATATCTGATGATAAATAAACATCACAAACACTGAATCATGTTGTGTGGGGTTTTTTTTCTATTTCATACATTAAAAAAATACAGCACATAAATGATAGAAAAAGAAAGTGATAAATAATATAATCTATTCCATCCATTCATGTTCTCCAGCTCCCAGCTGCCATAGGTGGCATACAGAGAATGAATGTCATCCATGTTCATATTATACAACTTACAATCAAGCATATGTTTGGACTGTGGGAGGAACATTGATTATCAAGAAAGATACTTCAAAGTAACCATGATGGTGGTGCAGTCGTTAGCACGGTCACTGCACTGTGGCCTTTTTTATTAATATCCATATAGGCTGTGTCACTTTAAAAAAAGACATGTAAAAATAGGATAATGTACATATAAAACAAGTAAAACATACGTTTTAACTTTGATTTCAGATTATAAACTAGCATTTGTTTTTTATTGCAATACCCATATATCTCAATTTGGAGAATCTTTTTATCAGGATTTCAGACTTCATTAATCCCAATGTACTAAAGTCTTTTTTTAATGTTTTGTTCAGATTTTCTAATGCAGGTAATTAATAGATGTATAGTATTTCCCTAATTTGAGATAAAATAAATACATCTGGCAAATAAAAGATTACACAAAAGTGTTTACTGTTTTAAGTTTTTAAAGACAAATGACCTGAACTCAAAATTGTTTCTGTTAGTATTTGTTTTATTGTTCCATTTTGCATGAATGGTGCAGTAAGTAATTTCTTCAACATGTATTGGTAAATTCAAAAGCAAGCTTGACCTTCTGTAAACTAATCACACAGTATCTGATTTTATTGAACTGATGATGGTTCTTTTCTTTAACATCGATACTCTTCATGACACAAAAGATGAACAGTTTAAAGTGTTAAATGAAACACTATCAAAATTGAATGAAAATAATCCATGTGGCATTGATGAAAGCTTTGTGCTTTTTTCTCTGCATAATCAAATTTCATTTTTGGTGATTTCTGTAAAATTAAAATAATACTAATGTATGAATAAGAAAAAAGTGGGGAAAAAACATCATTTCAGAATCATACTAACGATTATATGTTCACTGGCATGTCCATTCTATCCATTCAGGCAAGGCCTTTTTTTAAACATATGACTTAAGTAAAACACACAGGAAACAGAGTTCAGCTTTAAACATTTTTAATCGTCATTACATTAAAAAAACAAAAAAACAAAAACAAAAAACAAACCAAAAAAAACCCAAAACATATAGGACCATAAATTATCATTTGCATTGAAAAGAAAATCTATTTTAAATTGACGTCATTTTAAATCTCATTCCATGTTTTCAGGTTTGTCCTGTGTGCTGCTGTGTGTCTCTGTCCTGCTGTCTTCTGCCTGTGAACACACACTCTGCTGTGCTTTGTCCTCTGAGCTCCTCTTGATAGTCAGCTCTCTCTCAGCCTCTTCAACACACGGAGCTTTGGCTGCCTGGATGTGGAGCTTCCCATCTGGAGACAGGTGGCACGTGATGGCTTGATGGTTCAGTCCTTCAGGCAGATCAAACTCCTGTCTGAAGTCCTGCAGTCTGTAAGAGTACGAGCCTTTCCCATCCTCCTGCTTCTTCTCTGTCTTGCCACTGACTCTCAGCTTCCTGCCCACCTGCCTGACAGACAGCTCCTCTGGGGAAAAGCCTCGAGTGTCCAGCATCAGAGCAAACTTGTCTCCCTCTTTCTCCAGCTGGACGGCAACTGGCTGCACAGCCATGCTGCTTTGGAAAGGATCTGTCTCCTCCAGGATCCTGTGTTGAAGTTTATCCATCAGCTCCAGACTGCTGCACAGCTCCTGTAGGTTTCTCTGCAGGAGATCCTGCTGGTAGAAGAGAGGCTTGATCTCTGGCCACAGACTGCGCACAGGCCAGTAGAAGTCCATGAATGGACTGAGTGCAGACTGGACTCCATGAGAGCACAGCATCTTCAGTGGGTTTAGTGTTGAGTCCTCTTCTTGTGAGATGAAACACTGTTCAGGTGTCTGTTGTCTTCTTGGTGTTGCTTGTCTTGCTTTCTGTCTCAGCAGTGAGACTGTCCCAGTTTATATATACTAAGTGGAGGAGTTCCAGAGTCTTCAGGAATGTTCTGGTCTTTGCCACAGATCTCCACTGGGTGGAGCTGTTTCCCAGGAACAGAACCTCACTTTTGCTGCTGGAAAAACTTAAATCCCCATCCATGACTTGAAATATGTACTATTTTTCCCCCAAATTTTCATTTGCTTTGACTGAGAAGAAAAACTATATCTACTAAACAAATATCTGATTCATGCTGATGAAAGACGAGCAGGAAATTGACCTCTTCTTCCTCAGCCCTCAACCTGCTCTCACCAAGACTGAAAAATACAAAAAATAAAATAAAGAACAAAACTCCGCATTACTTGAGAAGTATAATATAATACAATATTTACTGGAATATCCATTCTAACCATATATGCAGTGAATTTGTTTTTAACAAGTCCATTGATTTAAATACGAATTTAAATGCAAACATCGGAGGTAAGCCTTAGATGTACACCATTTCCCCAGAAGGGGTCCAGAATCTTCAGGAATGTTCTGGTCTTTGCCACAGATCTCCACTGGGTGGAGCTGTTTCACAGAACTTCTGACGTCACTTGTGAACTGAATGCACTTCATGTCTGATGTGAAAAGCTATTTGTCTACTGATCAAAAAATGTTTGGGTTCATGCTGATATTTTTTAAACACTAGTTCAAATCAATTTTATAATCCAAAACATATTATTAAAATCAAATAACATAAACTCCAAATTCTAAGAATGTGTAGAGAAACAGGTGAACATGTTTCAACATATAGCCATTACCACATATATCCACTAGGATGGGTTGTTTCTCAAGAGTGCCGAGTTCACTTAATAATTCTTAATAAGAATATGTTTTTGCAAATGTGTTTTGCTAACTTCAAATAGCATGATGTTAGTAATTATCACATGTGCAGTATATAATTGTTGTTAAATTATATGGTGAAATAGTCTGGCTTGTAAAATATTTGCTCAATTTATCAATACTTGGTACATTCTTCATGTTTGTTTGAAGGCTGTAACTTTCATTTGTTTAATAGATTACTGGAAATTGAAAAGCAACACACACACACAGAACTTGTGGAAACTAATTGCGCAGTATTTGATTTTTCTTACTTGTGAACTGAATGTTCTGTTGTTCACTTTGACATCGAGTGTTGTCACATTTTTGGAACAGACAATAAGATTGCATGAACTACTCTGAAACCACCTGGTCTATGAAGTGTTAACTCAGATAAAGCCAGGAGCTCATTCATCAAACCCAGATGGTGTTGAATTAAACAACAGTTTTCAGTCTGAACTACCAAATTCAATTTGTCCTCATTTGTTTCTATTTTTAAAAGCCATAAAGTTTAGAATTTTAGAGCTGGAGAACTTGGATGCATGGATCACAGGACCTCAATAAAACTCCTTCTATCCTCCTCTGTGCTTTTTTTCTTTCTTTCTTTTTAATGTAGGACTTAGAAAGAAAGACACAGAAAACATAGTTAAGCTTTGATAACATTTATTTCTCAACACATGAAAACTGAATGAATATCAATACAAAAACATTTATTTTACATTGGTATCATTTCATATCCATGTTTTCAGGTTTGTCCTGTGTGCTGCTGTGTGTCTCTGTCCTGCTGTCTTCTGCCTGTGAACACACACTCTGCTGTGCTTTGTCCTCTGAGCTCCTCTTGATAGTCAGCTCTCTCTCAGCCTCTTCAACACACGGAGCTTTGGCTGCCTGGATGTGGAGCTTCCCATCTGGAGACAGGTGGCACGTGATGGTTTGAGGGTTCAGTCCTTCAGGCAGATCAAACTCCTGTCTGAACTCCTGCAGTCTGTAAGAGTACGAGCCTTTCCCATCCTCCTGCTTCTTCTCTGTCTTGCCACTGACTCTCAGCTTCCTGCCCACCTGCCTGACAGACAGCTCCTCTGGGGAAAAGCCTCGAGTGTCCAGCATCAGAGCAAACTTGTCTCCCTCTTTCTCCAGCTGGACGGTAACTGGCTGCACAGCCATGCTGCTTTGGAAAGGATCTGTCTCCTCCAGGATCCTGTGTTGAAGTTTATCCATCAGCTCCAGACTGCTGCACAGCTCCTGTAGGTTTCTCTGCAGGAGATCCTGCTGGTAGAACAGAGGCTTGATCTCTGGCCACAGACTGCGCACAGGCCAGTAGAAGTCCATGAATGGACTGAGTGCAGACTGGACTCCATGAGAGCACAGCATCTTCAGTGGGTTTAGTGTTGAGTCCTCTTCTTGTGAGATGAAACACTGTTCAGGTGTCTGTTGTCTTCTTGGTGTTGCTTGTCTTGCTTTCTGTCTCAGCAGTGAGACTGTCCCAGTTTATATATACTAAGTGGAGGAGTTCCAGAGTCTTCAGGAATGTTCTGGTCTTTGCCACAGATCTCCACTGGGTGGAGCTGTTTTACAGGATTTATGACATCACTTCTTTTCTGTGAAACTATTTGATTACCGCATGTATTTACTAATGTCCATATAGGCTGCCTCAGTGACAAAAACATGTAAAATATATAAATGTGTAATAAGCGTAAATGCTACATATTTCAGATCTGACATCAAGTTTTTATTGTTTACTTTGATTAAGTAAATATTCAGTTACATTATTTAAATTTTTGTTCAAATGTGATATTTAAAAAAAACACAACCAGAAATCCAAAATCCAAGAACGCCTAGATACTCTTTCACGGTAATTGCAGAACATAGTGCAGTTTGATGCATTTATCACATATAACCAATTTGTGGGGCTTTTTCTCAAGAATACTGACTTCAGTTAATGTTCAATGTAGGATCAGAACTGTAAATCTTTAACATACTTTATTAAATTGCTACAGTTGGCTGTTGATAATTATCAGATTTAAAGTATTTATTTATTTATTTATTTTCAGTCTCAGCTCAAATGATCTGACTTGTAAAATGATTGCGTGTATTAGCCGATACTTATTTTGTTCTTCATGTTTCTTTGAATTCTGTAGCACTGCATTTGTAAAATAGGCTGCTGGATATTAAAAAGCACAGCTCACATAGACCTTGTGGAAACTAAATGCACAGTTTTAAATTTTTTTTAACACCTGAGCTGATAAACGTTTTCTTGTTCACTTTGACATGCAGAGCTGTCATTTGTTGGGAACCAACACAAAATTAAAACTACCCACATGGAGTTAAATATTAAGTGGGTTTTTTTTTGGTCTGCACAATCAAATCCCATTTTTATTAATTTCTCCAGATTGACAGAAGAAATAAAACGATTAAATATGTCTGCTTTTTTCTTTAAAGAAACAACAATAATGTTTCTACAAGAATATGAATGTCAGACAAAGCCAAAATTAAAAGTAAAGAAAAAAATCAATTGAAATCATTTAATCTGTTCATTACTGTAAGACTGAATAAATATGTGTATCTTTAAATCTGTCAGACAAAAGTGTGTTTATCTTGAAGACCAAATGAGCAATGAAATAATAATCATTTCTGAAATATCCCCTTAATTTAATTTAGCATCATGAGTAAATACTCAGAATGAATTTGTTCATTTCCATTAAATTGCTAAAGTGAAGTTGAGATTATATATCCATCACACAGCTTTTGTGTCTGCCGACAGCATACTCCAGCAAAAGAAGGACTTGTTTGCCTGAACAGGTTTACAGTCAGTCGAAGAGCCAACACAGAGAAAGACAGAAGATCACTCAAGTACACAGTCATACCTTTGTCAAATTTAGAATCGCCAGTAAAGTTAACTTGCATGTTGTTGTACTGCAGGAGGAAGCAGCTGAACAGATCCGACATAGATTCAGTGAGAAACTACACACATAAAGTCCTGAACCAGCCAGCTGTAGATTCGCTGTTGCTGTGAGGCCAGAGTGAAGAAACTGTGCTAAGTACTGCACCATCATCATGGATACTTTGAAGTATCTTTCTTGGTAATCAGGCTTCCTCCCACAGTCCAAACATATGCTTTCTTTATAGATTGCATAATGTGAACATGAATGACATTCATTCTCTCAGCATTCATCTCAGCTCCCTGTGAAAGACTGGGAACTCTTCCAGGGTTTCACAGGACTTCTGACATCACTCATATGATTTCTTCATTACAAGTTTTTACCAGTGATCATAAGAGACTACAAAACTACCAAGCTTAGATTTGAGGGAAGCAATATTCAGTTATGGTGCGAAAGTTAAACTCAATTTTTAGTGGAAATCATTTAATACAGACCAGACTTCTTTTTTTTTTGAAAATCGACGACTTTTCACAAGTCTATGAAGAAAGTATGAAACACCTCGTCTATACATAGGGCCTTTTTATTATTCTTCCAACAGTAATTTGAGGTTTCATCCACTAGATGGCAGGATCTCCTTCCTCATACATGTACTCCCAAAACTTTTGAAATACCTCTGAAATATGTCTTCTATTATACCATATTTGGTATTAAATACTAAGCATAAATACATAAATAAATTAATTTTCCTTGTTATTTTTCAAGTTGTTTGCAGACCTGCTTTGTGATTTCCTGCCTTTTAATTTGCATTTTCCTTTTGTTAAAATAATACTTTCCTACTAGTGGTTTTACAGTTTTATGATTAGAAATGAATAACACAACCATGTGATGTAATGATACACATATAATTGTAACATACTGACTCTAGACTACACAATCCAAGATGTACTCCATGTTTTTTCCAAAGGGTAATTAACATTAAAGCCCTCATCTGGATGTATACTTCTGCACATAGAAACAAATTAACAACTGTTTATGCGTCAAACTAAACAATCACACCAACCAAAATATGTAAAGATATATTTTTAATCAATTAATTATTGTCATGCCTTGTAATATGTTGCAACTGATAATTTACAGCACTGAATGTTATTTTTGTCAGATTTTCTAATAGCAGTTTATACCTCTCATCTATCCTTACTTATTTTACCTTTCCTAAGAGTATAGAACAAAGACTAATATGATGATGATGCAGAGAAGTAGGGCAGAAACAGCATGGAGCCAGGTTTTAAACCCACAGTCTTTTCAACATTTACTGTGTCTCTCAAGAAAACAAGACGGATGATGAAACCTCGACTGGCAAATACAGCAGTTTGCTGCTCGGGGATATTGTGTCATGGTTGGTGTCAATATTTTTGACAGATAAAGAGAATATATGATTTTTTGGAGTGGGAAAGATACTTTTTCTTTTTCTTTTTTGTCAAGCATTCACCTTTGGATGAACTCTCAAAAGTGGAGGCAGGATAGAAGTGAGGAGGAGGTGGAGAAGAATGAAAAGTAACAAAAATAGAGGAAGGATGAGGAGGAGGAAGAGGAGGAGAAAGCAAGGCTCCGCTCCAAGTAAATCATCTGCATTGTTCTCCTAATGCTTCTTATACGCACCGACACCCACATATCCTGAAAGTGTCGGGACAGTGCCGCACACACAAAGAGAATCCCAGGCACAAATTCACACTTCCTTGTTACTGTCTTAGTTTGTCCCTCACGGAGATGGTTTTTAATGCACCATAATCCCCCTCGTTCCCTTGAACACATAAAAGACATATCCTTCTATCTGTGTAAGTGGCTCTGACGGCCACCAGCTCATCATAATCACACATGCACACACAAGCGCACACGGCCGCCAGCTCATCAACATGCAGTTATTCCTTTGGTGCGGGATCGCAGGCTGTTAATTGGCTGCCAAGCAGAATGTGTGTGTTTTTGTGTGTGTATGTGTGTTTGTGTCTGTACTGCAGAGCTGGGGTTGCTTAGAAATTCCCGTCACGTCCGGGAGCCTCGATTAAGACGTTGCTCCAGTTTCGAACAGACAGACATGTGGGGAGGAGGGGAAAGAGGTAGAGAGGGGTAGAGGATGCAGCAGGGGGGAGAAAGATGAGAGAACTCCAGAGGAGTGGGAAGAGAGAAAGAGAGGTGATGAGGCGGGACTCGGCAAAGAACAAAAAAAAAAAGAAAAAGGAAGGAGAAGTGAGAGTGAGAGAGAAGAAGTGAAATACTGCAGTGGTCCTGTGTGTGAGACCTAGAGCAGATAACATACACTCTACTGCCTGTCTTATCACTGTGATAGAGTTGCAAAGTAGAAGACAGTATTTTAGGTATGTGCTGTAGAGTTCCAGCAGTGGGAGTCCTGTTCATCTCCTGCAGATACATTGTTAGGTGACTGGCTCACATAGAACTGACAGTCTCCTGGATTAAACAGCAGTGCAACTGTGCTCAAAAAAGGGGGAAAAAAATCTGTTTCCACGATGAAAAAGTGACACATACAAGGACATAAGTCAAGCAAGACTGAAAAGGCTCATTTCAGTCAGAAAAAGTAATTCACTTAGTCTCTGTTAGCAGATGAAGTTGTGTTAAGTGCTCTTTACTGAGAGGAACCTACAGATATCTGATAAAACATTTAGCAGTTTAAATTAGCTCGCTTTCAGAGTCCGGATCACTTCTGGGTGATGATGACTCTATTACAAAATTGAACTTAGTACGTTTTGCCTTACAGTTCTGTTTGAATGTCATTGTGGAGCGCAAAAACTCAAATGTTTGTTCAATAGCTGGTATCAAAGCTAAGGCTGGTGACCATGCATAGAATATACAGTGGGGCAAAAAAGTATTTAGTCAGCCACCGATTGTGCAAGTTCCCCCACTTAAAATGATGACAGAGGTCAGTAATTTGCACCAGAGGTACACTTCAACTGTGAGAGACAGAATGTGAAAAAAAAATCCATGAATCCACATGGTAGGATTTGTAAAGAATTTATCCGTAAATCAGGGTGGAAAATAAGTATTTGGTCAATAACAAAAATACAACTCAATACTTTGTAACATAACCTTTGTTGGCAATAACAGAGGTCAAACGTTTACTATAGGTCTTTACCAGGTTTGCACACACAGTAGCTGGTATTTTGGCCCATTCCTCCATGCAGATCTTCTCGAGAGCAGTGATGTTTTGGGGCTGTCGCCGAGCAACACGGACTTTCAACTCCCGCCACAGATTTTCTATGGGGTTGAGGTCTGGAGACTGGCTAGGCCACTCCAGGACTTTCAAATGCTTCTTACGGAGCCACTCCTTTGTTGCCCGGGCGGTGTGTTTTGGATCATTGTCATGTTGGAAGACCCAGCCTGGTTTCATCTTCAAAGTTCTCACTGATGGAAGGAGGTTTTGGCTCAAAATCTCACGATACATGGCCCCATTCATTCTGTCCTTAACACGGATCAGTCGTCCTGTCCCCTTGGCAGAAAAACAGCCCCATAGCATGATGTTTCCACCCCCATGCTTCACAGTAGGTATGGTGTTCTTGGGATGCAACTCAGTATTCTTCTTCCTCCAAACACGACGAGTTGAGTTTATACCAAAAAGTTCTACTTTGGTTTCATCTGACCACATGACATTCTCCCAGTCCTCTGCTGTATCATCCATGTGCTCTCTGGCAAACTTCAGACGGGCCTGGACATGCACTGGCTTCAGCAGCGGAACACGTCTGGCACTGCGGGATTTGATTCCCTGCCGTTGTAGTGTGTTACTGATGGTGACCTTTGTTACTTTGGTCCCAGCTCTCTGCAGGTCATTCACCAGGTCCCCCCGTGTGGTCCTGGGATCTTTGCTCACCGTTCTCATGATCATTTTGACCCCACGGGATGAGATCTTGCATGGAGCCCCAGATCGAGGGAGATTATCAGTGGTCTTGTATGTCTTCCATTTTCTGATGATTGCTCCCACGGTTGATTTTTTCACACCAAGCTGCTTGCCTATTGTTGATTCACTCTTCCCAGTCTGGTGCAGGTCTACAATACTTTTCCTGGTGTCCTTCGAAAGCTCTTTGGTCATGGCCATGGCGGAGTTTGGAGTCTGACTGTTTGAGGCTGTGGACAGGTGTCTTTTATACAGATGATGAGTTCAAACAGGTGCCATTCATACAGGTAACGAGTCGGGGACAGAAAAGCTTCTTACAGAAGACGTTACAGGTCTGTGAGAGCCAGAGATTTTCCTTGTTTGAGGTGACCAAATACTTATTTTCCACCCTGATTTACGAATAAATTCTTTACAAATCCTACCATGTGGAGTCATGGATTTTTTTTTCACATTCTGTCTCTCACAGTTGAAGTGTACCTCTGGTGCAAATTACTGACCTCTGTCATCATTTTAAGTGGGGGAACTTGCACAATCGGTGGCTGACTAAATACTTTTTTGCCCCACTGTATATATAGTCATGTACAGATATGTTTAGTGCTGGGTGATATGGAAAAAATATTTATCACGATATGAATTATTTTATGTCACGATAACAATATATATCACGATATACCACCTGACCTGTGGTCATCTGGAAAGTATGCAGTCTGTAAACAGCGAGCACAGAGGGTGCTGTCTTTGTTAATGAAAGGGATGGTTACGCTCATGTAGGGCTGTGTATCTCTGCTCGTCCATAGGTCAGTCATCAAGGCATAATGCACGACACTGCAAACATCCTTCTCTACTTTGGCCCGGCATGCATCATATAAGCGAGGCAACTCAACTTTACTGAAGTGCTTACGACCGGGCATAACGTACCACGGATCAAAGACTTTGATGAGGTCACGAAAGCTGTCCTTCTCAACTACATAAACAGGAACCATGCCTTTACAAATGTAACGCGAGATGGCTCCTGTGATTTGTTTATGGCGCTGGAACGTTTTCTCATACGGCATATCTTGTGCGAAAGACTGCTGTATCTTCAGCTGGCTATAGTTTTTCTTTTCCCAACTTGCTCCCATCGTTCCACAACTTGGTTTAGCTCGGATTTTCTGGATTCTTGAGTTTTCTTCTTCGTGGACCTTCTGTAGGTGATAGAAGAGATTTGTTGTGTTGCCATTGGGTGCAGGAATAGTTTTATAGCATAGCTTGCAAATGGGCGTCTTCTTTTTTTCTTTTTTTTTCTTTTTATCGGCCTCGATACCACATTTTCTTTTTTCTTTTTTTTTTGTGTCCCGTTTGGATCTTTAGCCATCAGAATTGTTGTCAAATGGGCGTCTTCTGCTACGTGTTGGTGCTGTTGAACCCAAAATGTAACCAAATCACAGACGTACCCCCTCTTTTTTCGGTAAAAGTGCTTCTTCTTGGGCTGCCTGTGTAGCTGTCTCTTCCTGTTGCATGTCCAGGCATGAAACTGCAACCTGTCGCACGTCCATCGTTTTGAGTTACCGTAAAGCATGCACATAAAGCAGCACCATGTCGCAAAACCACAAGACGGAGTTTCTTTGCAAAAAATATCTTTTTTTTAACTTTATTTTCTCTTGCATAAAGTTAAGAGTATGTATAGTGAGAAGACAACACTAATATATCTGCCACAGGCTGTTTAATGATATATTTTATGTAATAATTTATAAAATTAGGTTAGAAACGGTAGAAGACAAATGGCATGATAGACACTTTTCTATCGTCCACACGATATATATCGTCATATCGCCCAGCACTAGATATTTTTATGAAGATTCGTACAACAGTGGTATCTTTATCATGATGTCAGGTCACAGTTCATCAGCTAAAGCAAAGCAACCAAAACATTGCTTTCAAAACAAATGCTCGATTATTTCTGAAAGAAAATCTGGAATTCGGAGTGCACAGAAATAGTTTCAGAGCCAAGTGAGTGACAGAGAGAGAAGATTAGGTGAAAAGGGAAATAAGAAAAAAAACAAATACACAAGAAGCCCAAGATTACTAAAAGATATGCTCAGATGCAGAAAGAAGAGAAAGAGCAGGCTGCCCATTATAGATTATAAATGGGCAGATAGATTATAAACTTTTACGACGCTCTAATAAATCCTTGAGAGACTATTGGATGAATCTATGTCACACATATGTACTGAGTCAGTCAGCACATACTGTAACAACACATACACAACACAAGATTTTACTAGACATACCCTGTTATGTAATCATGCCAAAGAGAGAGAGAGAGAGAGAAACAGAAAGAGGCACTAATCAGACACCACACACTTCTCACAGCTGTCTGTCAGACGCTGACAGGGGCCATGTTGCTCTTTCCAAGCTGTGACATCCAAATGGCTTGTTTTGTTTTTACGTTGACATGTTGCCATTCTTTATTATTCATGCAGTCAGATGGTGGCAGTAGACCACAACAGCTCAGATGCTTTAAAACAGACAAAGCTTTATGTATGATGAGGCTGAGCTGATGAACAGTACGTAAGATCAATTGCCCAAGTTTCCAGTTCCAAAAGGAAAGACACTAACACTGACTCTTATCAAGTAAACCCAGAGAAATCAGATTCTTCTTACTTAATTCATATTCAATTCTATCTTGCCAACTAGCCTCGCTGATTACCTTTTTAAAGATTTCCCCCTAACAGAGAACAGGGGTTAAGGGCCGTTGTCCTTCTCTGCTGGTGACCTTGATCCTCTCATTTTTTTTTCTATTTGAAAAATAAAATTGACTGCTGCCCTCTCTCTGTGAGGGTGTGTGTATGTGAAGAACTGCAGCCCAAGTGATCTTAACATGCTACCGTGTTTGTTTGATGGAGGATAATTAAATAGGCAATAGAACCCAGCCTGCTCTAATCGCTATCGATTCATTTGCAGCACTCAGACACACAGAAACACACACACTCGGCCAATACCCCAAAGCCTCAGGTCTCTACAAGTAGATGTCTGATACTCCCACATCAGCTATCAGCAGCCTTTCATGTTTCAATGGGCTTATTTAACCTAATCCATATTAGCCTTCATCCTCAGCCCTGTAGTGGGCCAAATCTATACATAACCCTTTAAGGAAAAAGGATTTGTCTGATGAACAAATGACCCTGCAAAAGAGCCATGCTCAGTCCCAAGCATTCTCCATTCTTGAAATCCAGAAATTTAAAGCAAAACCAGACCCCAACGATGTGATCGACACAGAAGATGCGGAAGTTTTATTATTGATAAAATGCTCTCAAATTCCCATTCTCACCCAGTCTGCTTGTGTGGCAGCAAACATTGTCATTGTTAATCCCCAGTAATAGAATAGCTGGGATACATTGCAAAGTGTCAATAAAAACAGAAGGCAGAATGTCACGGTTCTGGGTCATGTTGACCCAGCTTTCTGTTTTTCATGCTTTGGTGTTTTTCTAGATTATGATTTATCAGTGATACTGTTTTGATTATGATGATTATTTAGTAGACTTTGGTCAGTGTCAAGTCTGTCTCTCTCTGTCTAGTCCGTGTCTTAGTAAAGTGTGTTTTGTTTCCTGTTTTACTTTGAAGGTTCTTGTTCCCGTCTGATGTCAGTGTTCCGGCTTTGCTCTCCCTGTCTCGTTAGGTCTTATTTCTCCCAGCTGTGTCCCCCTTCTGTCTCTAATTCCTTGATGACTCCCTCAGTGTATTTAAGCCCAGTGTGTCTTTGTGTCAGCGTTGCGTCGTTAATGTCTGTTCATCCTCAACAAGCTGTGTGTGTTTTGTCTCCAGTGCCAGTTCAGTATTTCTGCTACAGTGTTTTAGTCCACCAGCGTTTTTGTTTGTCTTTTGGTGAGTTTAGTTTAGTAAGAGGTTTTCCCAGCAATAAAGCTGCGCTTTAAGTTGTACTTCTGTGTCTGAGTCCTGCATTTTGGATCCACCACTCCTGCTTCCCTGCCTGCCACACAGCCATCCATGACACAGAATGTCTCAAAAGGTTGGGACATGGTCACCTTATTTTAGCAACAGAGTGTAAACCTCTGGGAACTGAGGAAACCAGTTGCTAATGTTGTCCTGTTCTTTTGGTGCCCCATCCCAGCATTTTTGAGACTTGATGCTGCCATTAAATTCAGATCAAGGTTTCATACAGAAATTAATTTCCTTTTTTCATTTCTCTCTGATGATAAAGTGCCTGTTGTGTTTGCCTTTTCAAAGTGCATCATTTAATTTAACACGAGTGTCATAAACCACAACGTGGTTCTTTGCTCCATACAAGCCTTTGTTCTCTACATGTGTGTGCCTTTGTTCTCCATAATGTGTTTTGTTTGTTCGTATCTGTATGACAATGATTAGCGTTGATGGATGATAGTGACCTAATAATTGTGACAAGGACACAACATTAACATTGAAGCTGGAACAATGGTAGTGCAGCTGTGTGGCCACTGCATTATTCAGACAGGATGGCTAACGGAGAAAGAAGGGGAAGGGGAGAAGATGGGAAGTAGGAACAAGAGGAGACAGGAAGGAAGGATGAGAGGAGAAGGAGGGAATGGGAGCAGGGCTAGGTGTGCAGCAATTTAGATATGAAAATAGACTGGTGGAAGGAAGGAGCATAGATACATATAGCTTGTGATAGGGCTAACAGATATTTAAGACCTCAACCAACAAAAAGAAAGGAGATGGAATTGTCTCTGACGACTGTCTATAGTCAAACATCCATCCATTTTCTAACCCTTACCTAGGTCTTGGCCACATGGGACAGCAGTCTAAGCAGAGATGTCCAATGTCATGTGTACAATTTTATTCAACATACATTCATTTTTTAACCGCTTAACCAAAGTCACAGAGAAGCAGGAGCATTTCCCAGCCAATCACCAGTCCATTACTGGGCCAAGACAGAGAGACAGCCAACCATTCAATGTCACGGTCACAAAGGACAGTTTCCAAATGACGAGTGAGGCAACAATGCTAACCACTTCAACAACTGTCTTAGATACTAGATACTGCTGCAAATATACCACCATTGCTAAGGCCGACAATGAAACAAAATATAATAATAATGTTCATTGTGACCAAAACTCTATCAGTACACACAAGCCTCCACCAGCCCCACCTACACACACAAACTCATTCCTCACAACCCCTCACCCTCTCTCTCATAACAACTAAAACCACAGGGACACCTAGATAAAGCCCCTCTTTGGCACAGTACTGATGGTATCACTGGTGTCTTTTAACAAGATATAAGACAAACAGGACCCAGAGGAATGGTTTATTGATCCTAACACAGTATCTGTTCACTCCATCTCCATCATAATTTAGAACAAATATAAAACATATCATCTACTTCATCTCCATGTTGATCAAATTTGATTACCAGTTTAGTCTGTAACACATCAGGTTAGAAGGTGTTTGGTCACTGAGATCAATGGGGTTCAGTATTGCAGTTCCTGTCTTTGGTCCTATCATGGTCTATTTTGGGTTTAGCTATATGTTAAATTTTTTGGTCTGTCTTGTCTTTGGTGTCAGTGAGCTGATAAAATATGCATGGTTTGGACTTTTCACCTTTCCGATTTTTATTCCTTGTATAAATCAAAGGAAAATGGAGCCTTTTATGGCTGGAGCTCATCCATGTTTGATGTGCAGCCAGGAGGGAGACCTAGATAATAGAAGCTATCAGAGACATACAGCGCTCTGCGTGTGTGCATGCATGGACGAGTATCTTTCCTCTTTCGGATTCTCTTCTATTCTGAGGCATTAATGGACTCGAACGCATAGACTTCCAGATGTTCTGACATAGAGATTAATTGGTTTTCATACACATGCACAAACATGCACACAATATGTGTTTTTAATAACTGTATTTAAAATGTGACAGTAGTAACATTCAACAACGTGGCGTGGAATCTGCCACGGCGGCAGATGAGGTCAAGCAGCCAGGAAGTTGGGATTCTCGTATTTCAGTTCAAGCTGTTAAACCTCACGAAGACATTTGAATTGTGTGCCCAGAAAGTGCCCCCCCCCCCCATTAAAGCTTATAAATCATTCAGTCATTACTTATCTATTCATACAAATTCAGCCATTCAAAGTAATTCAAACAGTCATTGATTTTTCTGCCAGGGATACTACAAAATAAGAGGAAATTACCTTGAGCAAAGTGATCAAAGCAGCACAGCGATGAGCGATTCATCAGCAGCTGTGGATAATAACTAATCGTCTGCAGGGACTGATCTCATAGAAACTTCACTCTTATCTCTGCTTCTGCATTTTGTCATTGCTCTTGGCTAGTACTTGCTGTGTGAGAAAATCAATAGTCATTTTAGAAACATGACTTAATAATGACTTATTGCACACTGTAGTGAGCAGTAGTTGAATTAAGGTCAAAGACTGAACAAGCACTTCTTTTAGATTTATGCTCATATGTAACTTGTACTAGCCATTATTCTTGGAAACTGAAGAAAACCTTTGTTTCAAACATGCTCGCTGTTAACCTTTTCAAATTCTTTGGAAATTTGTTAAAAATATAGTTAAAGAAGATAAAGTAATCATGTTTAAGCACCTGGAATGGCAAACTAGCTGAGACTGACTCCTGAATCCATGGTTGGAATGACTGGCTCTGTGTCAGTCAAGATGAGCACAACAATGCAATATACACTCACCAGCCACTTCAGAGAAAGTGTGCCTTGTTGATGACCGAGATCAGAGGAGAATGTCCAGAATACTTCTAAACTCTAACTACAGCAACAGTAACTCAAATAAACAGTTGTTACAATCAAGAGCATCACTGAATGCAAAACCCCAGGAGGTCCAAACAATTATTAGCAAGATGTACCTAATAAAGTGTACAGTGAGTGTAAACAGTAAGCATGTGGCAGTAAAAATAAGGGCAATCGTTTTTTTGTTTGTTTTCTTTGTAATCATTATTTGTATTGGATGAAGTAACGTCAATTCCATCTTAAATTTTAAGATGAAATACAAACCTCTACCTAAGGTGGTTCAAGTGAAAACCTTTGGATGGTTCAATTTATCTACCTATCCATTCTTCCATCCACTACAGTGTGCCACACTGCACTGCTGGTGTTATCTACATGTTTTTAATGGAAATTTAACGGCAATTGAAGTGAACGTACCCCACCCATCAAATTCACTGTATGAACATTAAAGAGACAGGATTGGAAAGAGAGCAAATTCATTAGACATATATGACGCGTGGCGTGTAGAGCATGTTAAATTAACAGCTGTTGCCATACGGATAAACAGAGTGAGGGAAAAACTGTTCCAAACAGAAATGGGAGACACACACATGTGCACTTACTTTTTATTGAAATACAATTTCCAGGTGATGCATTATAGTCATTAGTCTGTCTGTGCTGAGCATGGGGAATATTAAGACAGATGGGTTGTTTTTCACCCAAACTAAGGCATTCTCACACTCATTTACTCCAGTTTATACATATCCAAGAAAAATCACAAATTTCCATATTATGTACTATAAAGGGTTTTGGTGCAGTGCAAGTTTGCTACTGTTGTTGTAGACTTTTCTTTTCTTCTTTTTTATATATTGAATGCGAGTTCTGAATTGTGAACTCTAACTGAGCTTACCAAAAACTTCTGGAAAAAAAATGATAGGGCACATTAGAGCAATCTGATTGTTTTTAATGACCAGATATAAACCTGGTCAATTTAAAAAAAAGAACAACACTTTAATATACTTATTTAAAGTAAGAAACTGATACACAAATGTGCAGTTATTGCACTTTATTGATAATCTCTATATACAAAAATCATGCATGCCCTGATTACAACAGGAAGGAACTGCCTTACACTGTTTAGTGAAAAATTCTCATGATATTCCAATTAAACTGTTAGGCTAACTGTAGTCCCTAGATCAACTAATCAGGCAAGAGAAACTGACAAAATAATAACAGATCCATTCATCTCTTTAAGTTTTTTATTAAATCAGTGCTTGCAAAATTGTGATGGATGCAGTCATACAGATCAACTTAACTTAACTCTACTGTTATTACAGTAAAAAAGAAAGTGACTAAGGTCATTTACATGGAAAATGTATGGCAAGCAGACGCTGTGGAGGATAATTCCCTTCCAGCTCTCAGCAGGTAATGTCAAAAATAATTATCAGACGAGACAGCTCAGTAGGCAGGCAGCACCTCTTCATTATAGAGTAAGGTTGAGGAGGCTAACGACCTCCAAATGTAGTAGTATACACTATACAAGGTCCAACATGTAACTTTCTAAATCTTTTTCATTTTTAATCCTCATTTTTAATGTTTTTTTTAAATACACCTCTCTTACATGACTAACTCACCAAATAATGTGGACCAGAATGGGATGAGGGTGAGAAGAAAAAGAATAGCACATGGGAATGTACAGTCATGGTGAAAAGAAAGTACACCCTTGGTCAGTTCTTGGGTCTTAGAAAATAAAATAAATTTGGTCTGACATGAACAACAACGCATTGCATATTACACGCTGTATTTATATGTTTAAAAAACCAAATAAATTTTGGTATACAGAGGAGTTCATGGTTGACTGCAAGGTGCTCAGTTGACAGCAAAACCAGCCCAACTCATTACAACTCCATCACTGCGTTTGACAGTTGGTATGAGGTGTTTGTGCTGATATGCTGTGTTTGGTTTCCACCAAACATGACACTAATTATTGTGATGAGTCATTTGGACCACGTTTGGTTCAAATGACAAATGAGAACTCTTGTGGTTGGGTCATATACAATTTTGCAAAGCTAGCCATGCTGTTATGGGGTTTTTTAGAGAGAGGAGGCACACCTTTCCAACAAGCCATACTTGTTCAGTCTTTTGCTAATTGTATACGGTCATGAACTTTAAAATCTAACATCCCAACTGAGGCCTGTAGAATCTGAGATGCAGCTCTTGGTTTTGTTTTGCTTTGTTTCTTTTAAGCATAAACACGATCTGTCTTTGGGGTGAATTTTCTGGGATGGCCACTTTCAGAAGATGGTCAACTGTCTCGAATGTTTTCAGCCTGTGAACAATCTTTCTTACTGCAGAATTTTGGACTTCAAACTGTTTGAAAATGGCCTTAATACCACACAGCTCCAACAATTGCCTTTTTAAGGATCATTGCTGATGTCTAACCTCCTTTGCATTGGCTCCAGAACTGTCTTCTTTATACATGCGCTCACATTTGCTGATGATCAGTTAATTATGTGCTATTTACGCTCTTAATACTTAAGCAATCAGTAAGGGTGTACTTAATTTTTCACACACGGCTTCTGCAGTTTGGCTTAATATTTGCTAAATAAATAACACAAATATTTCATGTTTTGTTAGTTTTCTAAGGCTGTATTTAACTAATTGTAAGACAAGTTAAGTACCAGTTTATTTGTATTGTACCTGTATGGTTTACTGTACTGAGATATAAAACCTTGCAATTTAAAGGGGGTATCATTTAAAAAACAAACAAAAACATGCGTCTGGTTAATACCAATCAACTAGATAAGATAATTTAACAAAAAAATACAGATAAGTAGATTTTCTTTTATTATACAGTATTTTGGTTAACGTATTGCAGTCAGTGTCATCCTTTCCCATAGAATTTATGTGCTTCTAAGAGACTTGTCAATAAACCTTTTTTTAAAGATTCAGAAAGTGTGTGAGCAGTTAAATTGAGTTTGTTTGAGTGACGGACTTTATTAGACCTGGAAAATGGCTTCTGCCTTTGTTGTGGCTGCTGTGCATGTGTGGTATTGTAGTTGTTATTAATACATTACCTCCATGTGTCTTAGGTTAACAACACTTTCATATCGTGTCCTTTACTGACCTTGCACACACATGCATGGGTGAACATACACAAATTTGAGCACAGACAGTACTCCAAAGGGAGCTCACGTTAGGGACATTTCTGCTCATATGATTGACTACTTTGAATAAGGGACCTTGGAAAAACATCTGGGTAAGTGACAAATATGCCCCCCTGGCTGCCTTTGTATGAAGGAGACACACACTGTGTGTGTGTGTGTGTGTGTGTGTGTGATGGAGCAAGAGAGAAAAAGAGAGAGGTAGAGAGAAAGAGATCATCGTGTGTGTGTGTGTGTGTGTGCGTGCGTGTGTGTGTGTGGTGCATTATCTCCAGTGCTACACAAAGACTTGCCAGACGGCTACCACTGGCAAGGTTTTTGTGTGTGCTTGTGTAGGTGTGTGTGTGTGCATGTAAAATGTGTGTCCTTGCCAGCCACTTGACATCACACAGCCCTCTCGTGGCAGGCTTCTCGGATCAGTAGCAGAATGGATAAGGCTATTTACCAGCATCTTATTTGGTCAGGGTCAGACCTCCAGTAACAGTTTAATAGGTGTTGAGGGTGGCTGCTACATGGAGGAGAGCAGCTTTATCTGTCCACATATATACAACACAGTGTGTGTTTTTATGTGCCTGGGAAGTGGTTTAAAAAAAAGTTTTAACCACCAAGAAATATATTATACATATCATTCATTTTTGCATTCAGCTGTATCTGTGCCCCCGTCAGTCTGCTGTTTAATTCCATTCAATTCTCTGAGATGCTTTCAATTGTAAGGTAAAATAGAAAGACCCCACAATAATAATGTTTACAAATACAGCACACACATATTATTTGGGAATAAATATAAAATGAACATGTCAAAGTCTTTAACAAAGAAAAAACTTCAAGTAGTTAGGTTTCAGTTCTGAGGATTAGACCCTTTGGGGAAAGGGAACATCACCTTCAATGAAATATCCAACACAGAAACAGACACATTTAGACCCTCTTACAGACTAAATAGAAATATATGCATATACCCTCAGACATGCCTACATTGCTACATACTTAGACAGATACATTCACAGACACATGCAATCACACCTACGCTGACAGCTAAGGTTCTGCTGAAGGTCATTCATAATGATTAAAGAGGCATCTCTGCAATGATTTTTAAATGACCCTTGGGACACTGTGACCATTGACACCTCTTCAAGAGAAAATTACTTTATCGTGCCCTGGGACACCTGAATTTAGACTGACACAGTGACAGTCTAACAGACATATAAGCATTTAAGAGCAGACTGGAGGAAAAAACGTAAAGCCAAATGAAAACACAGGGAGAGTCACACAGAGTCATGCACATAATGTCATGAATGATATGAAAATGTGTAGGGGTGTAGTGGTGGGTAAGCTTGAGCTGGTAAGAACACAGAGGGGGGACAGACGAACACAAGGGCAAGTATGTGAAGACATGCATTCATACAAAGACGTAAGAGACAGCCTGGACTAGCCCAAAGCCAGAAACCCATCCATCCAGTCCGAGAACAATCCCAGTCAGCACCAGTGGGAATATAGCCCTAGTTCAATCCCAGCACACACTCATACGCTCACACACACCCTGCAGCTCTTTTCTTCAAGCCGCTGATACAGAGGTTTTGGTAATAGCCATGCTGATGGTGTGATGGCTAATTTCACCTTCATGCGTTTGGTGTGTGTGTGTGCGTGTGATAATCACCTTGAGCCATGCAGGTAGTGGATTTCCCCCAGAGATCAGCTCGGTTTGATTTGACATAACACACCTCACATGCACACACATACACAACACTTTAGTGCGGATATTAACATATAAACTAGCGTGGCTTTGTTAGAACTGAGAATCACCTTCACACGCCATGCAAGGTTATCACAAAAATTATTAATAGTGCGTAGGCGTATGAGGGATGTTTTACAATATCTGTTGTAGGGGATTAGGATATTGAGCTATTACCTGTCTTTAGGTTCTATCTTTAATTTCACAGTTTCTCCAAAAAAAGCTTGTGTTACTGAAGAATTGACCTCAAGTGTTAATTAAATTAAATAACCATTGTGTCTACAGTAGACTTTTGAGGATAAAACATTCTCATGCAAACAGGTATGCTTACTGAATAATTTCACTATGTTAATTGCTGGCAAGGCTTTCATATCATTGTCTGCTTTGTGTGAGAGTAATCACACAATAAAACGAGTTGCTGACATCAGCAGCTAATTTCACTGCATCTAACAGACACATCATTACCAAGGCTTGCATCATCATGCTTTAAAAACACAATACATTTTACAGAACCTCACAGCTCATTATCACTGTAACCTGGCAATGACCTGCATTTTGCTGGATTCTTTCCCCAGCCTACGATGTAGCATTGTCAATAGCTTAGTACAAAGACTGCAGGTGTGATTTTTTTTAGGATGCCTGTCTTTACTTGGGCAGTGTTTGATTTTCTCCTTGGATCAGCAACTGTCTATGTATTCATTTATCCATCTGTTTCTACCCCCCACACTCCACCTAGACAAAGAGAAAAAAGACTGGTAACTAGCTCCCTTGTTACCCTGTCAGTTGGTATCTTAACAAATAAAGCATGTCTAATTGCATTGCTGGGAAACATCTTGGAGTAATTACATGTCCGCTGAAAGTAGCCCATTACAATCAAACCAGCAAGCGATGAAAACACAGACAAAAACAGAGTACATTGCAGTAAATGCAATTTGGTCAATTTAACTGGTCAATATCAACTATAATACAATTAGGAAACACGCAGTGACATCCTTGTGATTTAATTAGTAAGAGAAACGTGTTTCATTTATTGCTGCTGACTGTTTTTATATGCAGTTTGCCACTTTCCTTGGGGTAACCTCACAAACTGCATGGTAATATATTTACAGTCTCTGGGGTCTCACCGATGGGCTACAACAGCAGAAGACCACACCAGGTGCCACTCCTGTTAGCTAAAAACAGAGAATTGAGATTAAAAGTCACTAAAACTGGACAATGGAGGATGAAAAACAATGTCTGGCTATTATGGTTGCTCACCATACCAATCACCCTTTATCGTCACACTGTACCCATCTTCTGATGGCTGCTTCCAGCAAGGTAACACCGCATATCACAATGCTATCAAACTCACAATCACATCAAACTGGCTTCTTGAACAAACAATGAGTTCCCTGAACTTAAGTGACCTCGACAGTCACCAGATGTCAGTCCAGTCAATCATCTTTGGTATGTATTGAAATGGGAGATTCACATCAGGGACGGATGACAAATCTGCAGCAACCATGCAATGCTATTGTGTCAAAATGGAACAAAATCTCTGAGGAATATTTCCAGCATGCTGTTGAATCTATGCACAATGAATCAGGATGGTCATGAAGGCAACAGGAGGATACAGCATGGTGCTAACAATTTAAATTTCATATTTTTGGAGGAGTTTTCTTTATGCTGCGTTTTCTGTTTCCTATTTTGTGGGATTTGTTAAGAAAGTGCAGAGAATTAACCATTTAAATTAATGATGACATTTTGCAATAACCTATGAACTAAATACTCATTGAGACATTTCTGTATTTAATAGGGGGAATACTAAATTGTAATATCTTGACTTAGACAAATATCTGGTGAGATCAAAGGGTGGCACTTTTTGCTGTTTTGATGATTTGGTTTTCTTTTGTAGACATGTGACTACGGTATCTCACCGAGTCAACCAGGACTTCCTCTGAATACCAAAAAGCATTCACAGTCAAATGTGAGTCTATATGTCCAAAAGCTAAAGCTTGGCCACAACTGTGTCACGCAACAGGATAATGATGTATGACTATGTCATGTATCAGGAACTCTACAACAGAATAGCTGAAAGGAAAAAAAATAAACATATTGCAGTGGCGTAGTCAAAGTCCAGATCTCATGCTGTCTGACATGCTGTGTCAAAATTAGAGATGGCACGATATCACTTTTTTATGTGCAATACCGATATCAGAAATTTGGATATCTGCCGATATAAATATTTATATATAGGGTATTTTATAATCAATAAAACGTTTTTTTTTTAAATATCTTGCTGCATTTTGTATAAGTTCATACTCAAGTTTAAAAAAACAAAATAAAACTAAAGCTATTCTGTTATACCTTGTGCAAAAAATACACTGCACCCAAAATATTTCATGGTTCAGCAACACTGATCAATCTAATAAACTTAAACCTACACCATCCTTCCTATTGTGGTATTTTAAAGAGTACTTAGTAGAAATATTAAGCAACCTAACTAATAGGGTTGCCAACTCCTAGCAAAAAGAAAAAAAAATAGGGAACCAACCCCTGCCCTCCGCCTCACAATGCTTAATTGACGTAATCAACCTTAATTTAATGCACGTGTAAAGAAAAAAAAATGCACAGAAATCAATTATTTTTCTACAATAATTAAATAGATTCTATATCTTTCTTCAACTGAATTGCAGACTGCACAGATGGTATCTTCCCAAAGGAAAAAGTGTTATAGCTTACTATGTTATAAATTTGACTTAATAGTTCTGATATACAATAATGGACTTCTATACATTTGACATCACATGAAAACTTTGGTTGTAAGATTCAGATAATTATCACAGACGCGGACTACAGCTTTCTTGGCTGCTGCCTCAAAGCACATTGTGCGCTGTCTATCTTGCGTGCTGCACAATATCGTTTATTATTTAGTATCTACTGATATCTACTGCTAGCTAGTTTATTGTGATGGTGCTGTTTTTTTTATTATGTTGCTCTTTGTTGTTTGCTTTCTCTTCTGTTTTTTTTCTCCATACAAGTGACCCAGGTGTTTTGTTTTTTTGTTTGTTTTTTTTCTTTCTCCCCCCCCCTCTCACCGTCTCTTCTCCCCTTTGGTTTTCTTTCTCTCCCTCTCTTTCTTTCATTCTTTCTCCCTGTCCTATCCCCCAGTCATGTCTGTCCCGTTTGTAGCAACTGAAAATAAAATAAATTCATAATTATAATAAAGGTCAATCAAATGGACCAATATGGCAAGGCCATGATGATCCACTTGGTAAAATAAATCCGCCTGGCATCTTTCTTGGCCTTAAGACAACAATTCTGATGGCTAAAGATCCAAACGGGACACAAAAAAAAAGATTCAGATAATTGTTTATTAAAAGCTACACTGTAAAAAAAGTCAGTAAAATATACAGCAAAACACCGTCAAATTCCAACGGTAATGGAGCGTAAAACCAAAAACTTCCTTTTACTGTATTAAATAGATTGAATAACCGTTAATTGTGAGACTGGATAAAACTTTGTTTTTTACTGTAATAAAATGTTGAAATTATAAATATTTTCTGTGAAAACAAATAAATATGCATACATTTTACAATTACATATTGTAATGTTGAAAATGTCTGAAAAACTTAGATTTTACGGTATTATTTGAGTAAAACTACATCTTTTGGGGTTGTGCACATTGGAATTCACAGTATAAAGCTGTAGATTTTTAAGCAAACAAAAACATTCATTTTTACAGAAACAAGATGTTAAAAAATAGGGTCCACCGTAATAATACAACCAGTACATACCATTAAAAAAAAAGCAAATATCAGCAGTGAAAGACAATAAAACTGATAGTATTTTTTTATTTTAAAATTCAGATACTGATATACAGATTAAAAGTTAGGCCTGCAGTATATCATTGTTAACCTTCTGATAAAAAAATCAACAGCAAAAGAAGATGTTAAAAATAAAGTTTATGGTTGTGAATAAAATTGATTTCAATAATCTTTTTTAATTATTATTTTAAAACAACTTTATGTTGTTGTGTTTCACGCCATATTATCAGACCACCTTAAGTGGGTCGGCCTTAAATTTTGAATTTGTGTGATCGCTGTTGATTGGTAGCTAAACTGCTGGTAAACTGTGTACAGACGTTTTACGTTCGAATTGCAGAGAAAAAAAATCTGGTAGCAACATTGTGCAGTATGAGCGAACCATTTCACCAAAAAAAGGGGAAGCAAGGTAAGACGTGGCTGCAGCGGTCTGCAGACGTGACTTCTGATCAAATTCGAACCTCCTAAAGAAACAAAGAGCGACGTTACATTGCGGGATGACGTCACCTGAAAATGACCAATAGCGCGGCGCGCTGCTGAGCTGTGTGCCAACCGCTCTTTTTTTCATGCAGGAGACTCAAGTTGGCTTCGCTAACGGACACAGTTTTGAACTCGTATATTAGCGCCATTTATTGCTGCTTGGACCACAGCATCTTCGGAATTTGTAGACATCCTGGCAGCTTACAATTAGTTCGAGGTGAGGTGAGTACATGCAACTTCAAGTTATCTCTGTTATAAAAATCCACCAGCCCAGCGTTTATAGATAATTTTAGCAGTTCGTTTTTTATGAGTGAGGTTGTGAATTTAGTTAGCATTTGTGAGTTGAGTTAGCATTACTGTTGCGAGGGAAGCATTGCTCTGGATTAGTTTCTGTATATGGCGTGCTTAATTCGCTAGGGAGGAATTACCAAAGTACATGGAGTTATGTTAACGTGTAATTTCTGTGGTAAGGTAGTTCAGTCATCAAGGGGCTACGTGCTTCATTGTAAACTGCATCGGAATGAGCCACGTTGTTTCTTTCGGTGTATTGAAGCAGGCTGCAAGCAGACATACACCAGGTATGGCGCGTTTAAGGCTCATTTTTACCGAAGACACTGCCCCCACCCATGTCACTGGTGTGGCGGTGGTTTCTTCGTTTACATGTGCAATGGCGATGTGTGAACGTCAGTGTCAGAACTCTAAAGAGTTAATAGCTCATCTGAAGAGCCATATTGTGGAAGGACACGTGGTCACTTGTCCAGTAAGAGGATGCACAAATACCTTTAGAGTTGAATCATCTTTTACTGCTCACATGTCACGTAAACACAGAGTTTTCAGACAGCAGCATTGGTGATTTATATAGAGAGTCTGCATGTCAATCATCATCTGTTCCAACCACATCAGATGACTTTGTACCCTTGATTTCCGAGCCTGCTGCACAGTCTATTACACATGAAGATAACATGGAAATGCCCCCTGAATTCTGTGATCTTTTTCTGAGAAACGTTTCACTATTCTACTTAAAATTGCAGGGTCAGTTTCTACTGCCTGCTTCAACCATACAGAACATTGTAGAGGAAATGCAGAACATGCATGAGTTGGGACAGACATACAGTTTGGGTAAACTTGCATCACTGTTAAAAGATGACACATCATTATCAGAGGAGGACATCAACAAAGTCTGTGAGTCTGTCAAAAGCTATGATCTTTTTTCTGCATGTCATACCGGGCCATTGAGGACAGTGCACTCCAGAGCTCAGATCTTTAAAAAAGCCTTCAACTATGCGGAACCAAAGAAAATATTTTTAGGGAGAGATGAAAACAGAAAAGATAGGTTTGCCTATTATGTGCCTTTAAGAGAGACTTTGAGATGTCTGCTAGAGTCTGATCTGTGGCAGAAATCAGAAGAGCCCTCTACTGAGCCTCCTGCTGATGTTCTGTGTGACATAAGTGATAGTAAGCTGTTTTAAATAAAATGATTTTTTTGGTCAAAACCCATTGACTTAATTGATTTCTATCCATTAACATCTTACATGAAGTATGGGTACCAAATGGTTCCACTGAAACACAGTGTGCTGTCACAATAATGGTGCTGTTAGTTTGGTACTTACGAAACACTGTATAAAAGTGTAGTATCAAGCAAGATCAGCTTCATATTTTAAGACCAAAGGTACCACTTGGTGTAAATTGACCTTTATTCACATTCTTTTATCAGACATCTTGGAAATGGGGGGCAGCATAAGGAGTTCCATTACTAAGGTGCTGCCGGACCTGTCTGCCTCAATCCTTGAAATTGTACTGGAGGCACTACAATCATTAGGAGTGGAGACATCTGAGAAACAAACCAGTAAGTATTATGATTTCATTGCACAATAGCCATGAAGGACTTTCTGTTTTTTCTATTATGCTTTGGCCAAGGTCCAAAAAGTACAATTAATCTATTGTTTGTGATATTGTTTTACAGCACCAAATATGGAAATTTCAAGCCAGGCCAGCATATCATCTCCATCTGTTTTAAGGTTTAAGGGTGGTGGCACAGCTAAGACCCAAGAGTCTCTTTCAAGGTTAGTAAAGTAAACAGATTCAAGAAGATATTTTACATATTTCTTTGTCGTCTGTCTCTAAATCTTATTTTGTCTTTATTATGATTAAAAAGGTTTGTTTTGTTCCTGCCCTTTTCAGACACTGAATTTGAGCAGAAACCATAAGGATACTCAAAGGACCTGTGACTCTCAGGAAATGGTGAGATTTCAGGTCATAATCTTTTTTTTTTCCATTAAATTAATTTTCCTTTTTCCCTTTACAATATTGCTGTTTTGTTTTTGTAAACAGCATCAAATGAGAGAGACAGATGAAACAGTTTCAAGACAATGGCAGGAAAAAAATGCTGAAGATTGAAACAAACCTTGGCTGGAAATATTTGGTATGTGTTTTACCGTAAATCAAATTGTTGAAAAACATTCAGCTACACTGTAACACAGGGAAACTTGATTTGCACTTATTTTGTTACTTTAATTTCTTGTCTCATTATTTTTGTCAGTTATTATTGTTTATGGTGTATGCCCTTCTTGTTTTCCTTCTGAATGCAGAAGGTATCTAGCCAGTCCACAATGAAAGCTTCGTTGCACCCAATGAGTCTTCTGGCAGAAATGATGGCGGCTGTATTCTTTGGTTTCCCTAAACATCACACCCTGCCTGTTTATACGAGGCTCTTCAATTAAGTCTGCACCCAAAGATTCAATAAGAGGTAAGCAGTGGTATTATTCAAGTTTTGCTAAAGAAAGATGGACAGGAGACACTAATCTTAATCAGCCGAGCTCAGGTTCATGTCCAGGTGAGCAGTTTCATACGCTATAAAATGTAGATTGAATGATAGGTCTCATCACCATGCATTCAGCCATTAACTTCAAGTTCTATGATAAATCAATACGAAACTTAAATACGTTTTCCAACAAATTATGATTGTGATTAGGGCTGCGTTGTCTATGTATAACTTTTACATAAGTAGATTTAAAGTATAACTATTGCCAAAACGCAACCTGGGCTGTTTTTTTTTTTTGTTTTTTTTTTTTTACTGTATCGATTTTGATGTGCTCAAATTTATGCCCCGGCCCCCTAGTATTCCCATTCACTGGCTATTGACCACAAAACAAAATCACGGTCAATCTCAAAAACGGCTTGTTTGTCGTAATTATGCTTTTAGATATATGTTTGTCTCGTTTACAGTAAAAAAAAAACAAAACTGAAAAAAACAGCCCAGGTTGCATTTTGACAATAGCTATCCTTTAAGAACTGTATATTTTACACTTAAGAAATCATTTATCATTAGATCTGGTTTTGGCAGCACGTTTTGTTCATTTCTGTGCATTTTGCTCAAGCACTGATCAAACTTTGTCCATTTTTTTTGCTGCAGAGGGGATCCTGCCAGTCCAAAGTGAACTCCTGATGGACATTGAAGTACTCCTGCAGAGCTTGTATCTTCAACACCATGCGCATTAGAAACTCCACCGAGTCCTTTCCTTCACCAAGGCAGGACCCAGTGACTCATTACTGTTGATAGGTCAGGGGCAGGTAATATTTTGTTTCATGTTTATTCATTCCTCCATGGATTACCAGCCATATATATGGACACATGCTGTATTCTCAAGATCTATGCTGTTTTGTAGGAATAGAGAAAATAATATGTTTAGTCTGTTTTCAAATGGTATGTCAAATTTTCTCATTGTTTATCAGTAATATTCTCTACCTTGGTTGTATATGAGCATCTTTAGATTTTTCTATATTTAGCGGTTGCAAATGTAAAATGTACGGTAAACCATTTATGTTCCTCATATTGTACTGTATTTTTAGCGGTAAAATACCGGCAGCTGTGGTTGCCAGGAATTTACCGTAAAATGTATCTGGTCAAAATAAAATGCTGTAATTTGTTATACAATTTCACTGTGTTTTTTACTGTCAAAGGTTTTAATAAGGTTTAACATATTTCTGTTATTTTTACAGTTATTTACAATAATAGGGTCTATCCTATTACTGTTAAATTAACAACAAATTACTGTAAATATTATTATATTATTACTTTTTTTTTTACTGCAAATATCCGTAAAAAGCTATGGAAAGTTGCATTTTTTACATTAAATTGCTGTATAATTGACAAATATATTTGGTTTTTTCTATCATGATTTTGGTAAAATAATACGTTGTCTACCTTAAAAATTAGGGTTACAAAACCAGTATACCGTATTGTCTTTTACAGATTCCACATTTTTTACACGGTATATTCCTGGCAACCACAGCTGCCGGTATTTTACCGTAAATTTGACAGATTTTTTTTTACAGTGTAGACATGACAATTAGAAAGAATGTATGTCTTTTTGCCCCCCTTTCCCTGTTAATGCCCTACCTGGCCCCCTGGCAAAATCTTGCTAGACCCGCCCCCGCACAGTTACCAGCCGTCAGCTACTTAGAAAAGGATCCTGGTGCTGATCGGCTGATCAGCTGATCATTGATTAGATTCATGATTGAAGTAGCAGCAGGAGAGGGAGGGAGAGAGAAGAGGCAGTCACTCCATATATCGGTCGTTAAGCTTAACGTGGGAATGCTTTATAAACATTCAGAGATGAACTTACACACTTGCTTTACTTCTCTATGGGAAACCTTTCTCTGAGATGAAATGCCGGTTTGGTAGCGAGGCTACAAATGCTCAACCAGACCCCCAACAGGTCTTGCACGCCACAGCCGCTCTATCACGTGAAGCATACTGCTCCAACGGCTAAGGTTATGAGCTGAGTTACGCCATGTCACAAGTTTTGTGAGTTGCTTTTGTGATATTTAATGGATCGGATTACATTTTTTATTTCTCTCTGATATTCGATCCAGTAATTTAGGTCAGTATCGAATCGATCCATCTCTAGTCAAAATTGAAAAATATAAAACGAGATAATATGAAAGATTTATATTCTCACTGGACACCACCTTTTACCTTGCTAGCACCAGGTTATATCCATTATTGCCTTCATAACTGGCTTGATTCTTTGAGAGCTGAATAAATGAATATCTGTGAACCTCACACAACGATGTGACAGAAGTCATACAGAAAAGATTACTTTAAGTTATTACTGCTGAAGGCGTTTCTACAAGTGTTGTGTACTTACTTTTGCACATCACTGTATATTAAAAATTTGGCCTCATTGTTCACTAAAGTTATGCACAATCTAAAAACTCAGTTCCAAAATTCAAAAATTTTCCTTGGATGATATTGCTACAGTTACACCTTCAGAATGACTGAAAGTAACATAATATGATGGCACTGCTTTTTCCTGTGAGGTCACAAACAAATCACTGCAGTGCAGGAGCAAAGCATAAAACATAAAACAATTATTAATAATTATTGTAATGTGTAGTGCCTGTGTGTGGTCAACAGATAATGATTGTTACAACAAGAGTTGATGTTACTCATGTTTTATTGCAAAAATATAGATTTGATAACACACTACAAAAACATCAACACAAACATAATACATGACAGTCTCAAAAACAAACCAATAGCACATCAGTAGCTGAGTATTTTTACTGTGCTTTCAATAAATCACAATGAATTTGTTACTCAGTCGCTTAAAACTGTATGTGTGAACTGATAAAATAATTACATTTGAGCTGGGGACAATTGATTAATCACATACTTGTTTTGTATGTTAACACTTTGTGAAAGCTGCACATCATTTCTAAGATCAAATACGTGATAATCAAATAAATGTACCTATTTTCCACTTCCTGAGAAGTTAAAAACACAAATGCAAGTAGACAGTGCCGTTGGAAACAGTGTTTGTCCCACTGCAAATATGCATTTGAAGAATTGCTTTTTCTCAAAAATGTTACTCAACAGGCAAATGCCGTGGTCTCGAATTACAATTGTAATTTTATTGACCCACATTAGTCTTTAGGAGACATTTTTCCCCCGTCAGTGTGGTTTTCTATATGGCACAAAATACAAATCCTATGCACTTCATCAGCTGTTGCTAAGATGAAGCTGCCCACTAAAGAAGTGGAATAAGTTCAAGCTTATTCCAAACATCTTTTAAACCAAAAATAAGTTGTACAAAGTCTTTGACTTTATTTGCACAGTTGCTCCAAAGTATAAGAAATGCTGAAACGACTAATCAAAAATAGTAGTAATATTAATATTAATAGTAGTAATGGAAGAATGCTAGAACTGTGGGCCCTGATACAATTCAACTCACTTTCAAGGACTCCTAAACCTATTTTCAGTATGTTCACGTCTGACAACCCCCCCAAAAAAACTTAATCAGTTAGTGCAACCTTTTGTTGTTGTTACATTCCCATGCATTTGTGTATGCAAAAATTAATTTTGCAAATAATGTCAGGTCACATATTGCTTTTGGGTCTTTCATAGAATCCAGTCAAACTGGTATCTACTGGTTTATCACTCAGAGCCCCAGAGAGCAGCCATTTTGGCTTTTCTACCTTTAAGCGGTGCTGTAATTTTGGAATAAACCCCCCAAAAACTCATGTATGAGTGCAACAACTTCTAATGGACATTTCTGCCTGGACCAGTGTGACTAACTTAGATTACATCTTCTCAAACTCAAACAACAAAGATGTTACATAAGACCGGTTGTCTTATGTAATTTGACGCAACAATTTTGTCTCCTGCATAAACACTGCATGGCTGACGGAGTTTCAGCTGACAGTTACTGAAGAGTAAAACCACATAAATCTTTAGTATTTGCTGGTTTGTTGTGCTTTCTTTTTTTTTCTTGGCTAAATGTGAGCAAAAGATAAAGTCATGCTATTGGAAAAAGTGCTGAGAATAAAGTATTTGAATTGATGATTTGATAATCTGAGCAGAGCATATAATTAGCTTGACTGTATATTTACTATGGTTTGCAATGCCAAGAAATCAATACCTGTTCTCACACTTTTGGAATTAACAGTGTTGATGCTAAAAAGCTGTCAAGACTGGCTGAGGCCTTGACATCAAGGATTAGTGCTCTGTTGACTTCTTGTTAAAAAGCCAATAATTCACCTTTATTCTAAAAGATGCCTGTCAAACCCTGTGTTTACATCATGAAAGTGTATTGTTGTGCCATACACTCGAAAATATGGTGCTCTACATCAATGATGCTCATATAACTTTGATTTGTATTACAAATATGATTAATTCTTGTGCTTAACTGTAAAAAAATTATGCCATGGTGACCAATGGGAGTGTGAAGGGAACACAGTAATTTTAATAATTAAATAGTAAATAATAAGGATACACTTGCTGACAGTAACATGTCAGTCACCTATCGATATTTTAGTCAAACAAAGGGCAACAGAATTCTCATAAAGTGCAAATTAAATTAGTTCCAACAAGCATATTATCTGACATTCTTCTTATTGCCTGTAGACGTTGTTGGCAAACATGTATAGAAAGTTGAACAGCTGGGGCATAGCATTTTGGCAGGGGAGTAAATAACGGTGCTCAAAAGATGAGAGGCACTTATAAGGGTGTCGTATTCACTAATTTTTCATGCCCCAAGCATAAATTTTAGTTTGAAAATTCCAGTAAGCTGAAAGGGTGGTTGTAAAAAGCCAATAACATGACAACTAGGGAGGGTCAAAACACTGCGAAACCCAAACTAAAAGCAGTATTCGTGAGACTGAGGAAGCCTTATGACTCGCTGGGTCGTAAATAAAAACTGCCCAACACAACTGCTTTTGCTGTACAGTACATGCCTTATATTTTGCACCATGTTACTGATGCCTTCCCCTGCTGAATGAAATACCTGCACAGCCACAATAATCTACATAGGCATGGATGCCAGTTTTACTGCCAAATGTTGCCTGCTGTTAAATGCTTGACATCACTAAATGCATACAGTTCCCCAATAATATGCAACATAGCAACATAGTTTATCAATGTACAAGCCATAGACTAAAGAGGCTATGCAGATATTTATCTTGTACCAGACTTTCACTCTGTTAGAACACTATGACTTTCAGAAACACATAATAATATAGAATATTAACCTGTGACCATTCCCCACTTTACAATCTTTTATGGAAGCAGTCAAGAAGTTTGATCTTGACAGCAGGTGGAAAAGCTTAAATGCCATTACCTAAGAGGGTCCTTACCACCATTAAGGACTTATCCCTTTTACTCATCTTGAACTCTGTGGGGGGTCTGAGTGTTTCAAAGTGAAAGCATGTTCTTTGAAAAAGTGAAATGCCCCTTTAAAACCTTTACATTCTTCTTGTGTGCTTTTCTATACCTTTCATACAATCAGGTGATAACACCTCTTGAACCCCCCCCCAAAAAAAAGAAACCCTACTTCTACAATCTCATTGCATTTCCATCTGTATACCCCAACACTAGCAGTACACTAACTGATACAAATATAAGCATGTTATCTGCAGAGAGCACAGATATAATGTGAGAACGTAGATTCTCTTTAGGTGAACAATGCAGTGAAAAAAGGTCAAGTTTTAGCAATAAAGCACTGAGTAGCAATCTACGTATAACATACCATACCAAAGAGAAGTAAAGCAAGGGCTTGATCATTGACATCATTGTATATGTTTATACCATACAATACACCAGAAATTCATCAGTCCCTGTTCATAATTCTCATCTACTTCTAGTGTCAACAAAGCTTTTCTTGCTGCTCTCATTTAGGGCCACTGAAAAATATTTCTAGGTCTTGCACCAAAAAAAATGTAAAATGAAACATAATCACCAACAACATAAGATAAATATTTGCTCTTTTGCATACCCTTCTGGGGACCCTTATCTGGGGACAGTTGTGCTGGTTGCCCCCACTCGATAGCGGCCCAGGTCTATGTAGCAGGAATGCCGATTCAGAATATGTGTCACTATTTACTAATGTGTTCTACTCTGAGATGACTGGTCAATATCCACTTGTCCACATGATAGCAGACAGAAGAACAATGCTCCCTGCTTTAAATATATAATACATTATATACATGAAAGACATGTAGGCAAAGCTGCTCAGTAGTCCAAGAGAGAGTATTATTATAAAACACAAACTGTCCACATAACTTTTGCTCTTTTTTCAAACAAGTAGAAATAAATAAACGATTATCAAGTAGATGAATATTGCCTCCTTATTTTCAGCAGTCCTGTTAGAGTGAGGTTTATTGTGGTGTTGCAGACATGCGTGTGAGAGATTCTCCGCGGCATGGTAAACTGAACAGAGTGCTGATGGGTTTCTGCGGTACCTGAAGTTTGTTGGTTCTAAGTGAAGGCTTGATGAAGATCCGAGTGCACTCTTGAGAGAAGGCTGCATTGAAATCCTTGTAGAAGTTCCCTTAAAATCTGAGGAAAATGTTCCATTAGAATACCAGTAAACAGTCTTGTTGGAATCTTTGTGATCCCTTCCA
Source organism: Aulonocara sp. 'chitande type north' Nkhata Bay (assembly GCF_057382095.1). Taxonomy (NCBI): domain Eukaryota; kingdom Metazoa; phylum Chordata; class Actinopteri; order Cichliformes; family Cichlidae; genus Aulonocara; species Aulonocara sp. 'chitande type north' Nkhata Bay. The sequence goes on from NC_141350.1 coordinate 39,230,477, forward strand.
TGAGAATCTGAATGGCAGTTCCATTATTACATGAACAAATGTTCCATCAGGATTGAATGAACCTTTGACGAGTGTCAGTTTGTTCCAGTTGTATTCTACTGGAACCACATTTAAACATGAAGTGGAGTTTAATTTGAAAATGCGCGATCGATGAATGGATGTCAAATTAAAAATGTCCAGTTCCAGTGTGGATCCTACCTTAAGGTTATTTGGAATCTGGATGAAAGATTTACTCATAAGCAAATGCTTCCTTTGAATCTCAGTAAAATCTTCTCCTAGACTTTGAAGTGAAGGTTTTTAAGCGATTTCAGTGTTCCATGTGCTGCTTGCCTGCAATCTGAGTGAATATTTCACTAAAATATGTGTGAATTTTTCAGCTAATAGAACAGTTTACAATTAAAATATGCATTGCTTTGTAGTAACTTCACTGTAAGTGAAAGGTCTTACACATAGAGCAAAGCCAGCTGAATAACATACAATCAGTGGCCTCATTCAGAAGCTGGTTTTAAGGACTAGAATGGTTTTATTGCCACATTGTAGCAGTGCTATACATTCATCCAGAAGAACAGCTGTAGAGAGTATATTTAAGTGTAAATCTTCATGTCTTTATTTGTTTGTTTTCACTTCTCTTTTTTAGGCTCTGTAAGAACCATTCTTAAGATCTAGTATTTTAAAACAGCAAAGGTCAAGTATCTATTCTTGTCTTTCATTGCTTTGGAAGATAATTAAGTAAATGACAGTGAATATGAATATGGATGATTAAAATAGATTTTAGCTTCAGTTTTGCACATGAAGATGTGGTAGAAATGGGTAAAAATCAAAACCACAAGCACATCAGCATGTCAAAGCAAATATTGACATTAATTTAAATAATGATAATGGTTCAATATATGGAAATTAATTCAGTGAAACCTGATGGAACGGTAATCTCGATGGAGAAAGTTGCCAAAGAATCAGCAAGTACTTTTTTTGTTCCACGGGGCTCAGCTCACCTGAGACAGGTTGAAAAGGTTCCCTTCGAGCCCAGTGTATAAACTCACATCTGTGATACAGCCAAAAACTTTATGGTTGCTCTCAGAGTTAGATCTGCTGTCTGTGATTTAGGTATCCAAAACAGTGCCAAGAGGATCCCCAGAGTCATATAATTGAATAATTAAAGTAAAACCATTACTTAAGTTCATATTGAGCTCACCATCATCATCCCTCCAAGTAGCACCACTCAGTCCAGTTCAGTTTGGTTTTAGTGCTGCAATATCCAATATTCCCAATGACACCAACGCAAACTCCACACACAGGAACCAACAACATGTGGATCCTCCAGTTTAGATCGGTAGAACACTGGGTATCCTCGTCCACAGAAAGTGCTAAGCCACTCTAGGTCCAGTACATAGTAGGTCCATATATTGTATTTCTGTGTTTGTGTGCGCGTGTACGAGTGTGCATGTGTCTGTATGTTTGTATTTCACATCATATGTTTACAGTAGAGTTGGTGCTGTTCATATGGACCCTCATCTCCTGAATGCTAGTAATAATTTTTTTCTGGTGTCCAGCCAAGTTCACGCCTACTCTTCGCAAATCCCTGAAAAACAGCACACAGAAAACAGGGCACTATATTTAAGCATTCTGCTAACAAATAAGGCAATGCATGAGAAAGTTGTTAAAAATAAGCCTGCATTTTGGATTACTTACATAAATAAATTCATTTTTAATGAATGTGATAACCAGTCTTTTTTGTAAGTTAGAAATTATTGTGTGTTTGGGCTTTTGGATACACACTGACTAAAGAGAGTTTGCTGTTAAACCAATTTCTCAATCGTCCTCGAGTTATATATGACATTTTTACCAATGTTCTGTAGTTATATTATCTTTATATGAACTCTTAGTTCAATGAAGAGAAAAAGCATTTTGAAGTATTTGCACAGACTTGCAATCTTGTAATGCAGTGCTTACCAAATTTATTAGACCCCCTGTAATAAAAATGAGAAAACACAAATATTTTAGAAATCTATCAAAAACATGTTTAAAAAAAAAAGTTTTAGGCAAATAACAAACTGAACTCACATTTTTTTATCCAAATTTGAACCGGCAAACTTTTCTCTGAGAGGTCAGAAATTAACCAAGTCTAAAATTCAAGTGCTGAAAATAAACTTTCCTGTTCAGGAATGCAAGTAAAGAACTGTAATTTGGCTTTACTATAATATGCTTTACACTAAATTTGAAAATGAATGGAAAACAACAATAATTATAGCTTAGCATTAAAAATATAATTTTGATTAAAGAGCTTCTGCATAGAAACATACAAAAATGTGGGTAATTATGAATACCTTTCATTTAGGGCAGCACTGGAATAAAACTTACATTGGGTGATGGTCTAATAAAGTTGTTAAGCACTGTAGATAACCTTCACACCACTTTGTGTGTTCATTAGAGTGTTCATTACATTAAATGGTCTACGGAAAAAACATCTGTGATGCTGTTTAAACCTGGCATTAACATGTCAGCTAAGGACATGAGTGAATAGACCCAGTATACACTGACAATGCATTCAAATCAGATCGCTCAAACAATATGGGATTTGGACTGGGCTCAGTACTGGACCACAGTGTCTTCTGTGTAAGCACAATCTGTAGGTAATTGTTTATGCACTACTGGCGTACTACTCAAGTGTAAACAGACATATATCACCAAGATGCGTTTCAAGCATGTTTGGCATGTTTGACTGGGTTTTTCCTGAAACATGCCAATGAATAGACCTAATCTTGTTTTCTTCTTATAACTTACAACTATAGCAGAATAGGCACATGAAGTGCTTTGCTGCTTCTCACCAGTAAAGAAACAACTGGATACAAATGACAGATATATTAGATTCAATGACAATTGGTCACTGATGTAACTCAAAGATACATTCTAATCCTGTAGATGAACTGACATACTCTGAAGTGTCCACTTGTAAATACCCAGTGGACAGCGATAAAACCCATGTTAATGCCTTACAAATGATTTATATTAAAACCAGGGGGAATGAAACTAAACCTTAAGGTAGACGTCCTATCACCTATGCATTTATATGTATGTGTGCATGTGCATAAGACTCTTACTCTGATGTCATCTGAGCCACTGTTTCCAGTGAAGAGTAACCTCCTTCCATAAACAGTTCAGTGTAACGTCCCATCTTGATGGAGTCAAGCCACTCTCCTACAGTCTGGCTTCGAGTGCTACAGTTCCCTTCTACGCTGGCATGCTCCACTAACAGGTTGGAAACTCTGGAACGTGGGAAAACAGGTAAAGAGAAAGCAAAATGTTTGAACATGAGTCTTCATGAAGCTATTTATGCACCATTACACAACTGCAAATGTTGTCCACTCAAAAGTCTTTGTCATTTGGCTCACTCTTCATGCTTACAAATAAGGCTCTCTCTTATCAAACAGAAATATTTATGCCAACTAACAACATTCTCCACACTATAACTAGAAGAGGCGTGTGGTGTGAGAAAAGGACAAGCATAGCTTGAGTCATTTTAATCTTGACGCCCGTCATATGTCATTGTATGGCTGTTAGATAAGGTGTTGCTTTATTAAATGCGTTCCGGTGTGTGTTTGTGTGTGTGTGTGTGTGTGTGTGTGTGTGTGTGTGTGTGTGTGTGTACAAAAAGAAAGAGGAAAACAAAAGATCTACCATTATTTCATTATCTCCGCAAAGACAATAACATAATGAAGTGTCTGCATAAATGTCTGCTTCAGAGCAATTATTGCCATTTCATACCATTATGTACTAATGCACTGCACATACATGGAGAGGAAATACTAACTGAATGTTCAAATGTTACGACAATCAAAGGACACCCCACTGACTACATTTCAGACTAATGCTTCATTCTAAGAAAATTAAGCCACTTTATTTCTCTGCTCTTTATTGCTAGTGTGCAGCAGCCAAAGACTACATTTTAACTATGCTGCTACACAGGACTTCAGTAAGACTCTATTTACATTTTATCTTGAAAGATGAAGTCTATTAGCTTAGAGTGCTGAGCCTAATTTGCTTAAAAATGAATGTGTAAATGAATACACTTCATTTTTAAGAGCCAAGAAGCAGAAGCATCATCAATAAGTGTTTAGAAATGTTTAACAGAAAGCTAACATCATTTCTTAACAAAGACAATAACACCAGCCATTTAGATGATATCATCTGTATGTGTGTGTGCTTGTGGAATAAACTATAACTAATATATATTTTAAATGGTGTGCAAAGTACAGTGTTACATCCTACCTGTGTGAGGAGTTGACAAGCTTTTTTAACGAGCTGGGGTTCCGGATGAATTTGTCTAGCAGGCAAACAATCTCATCAAACTTGGGACGGTTGCTGCGTTCTCGCTGCCAGCAGTCCATCATAAGATGGTACAGGGCCTCAGGACAGTCCATAGGACCTGGCAACCTATAGCTTTCCTCCACTGCTTTTATTACCTTCAGATAGAGAGATGAAGAAAGACAGGCAGGTTAGCTTTACAAAAGCAAACAAACAAAAAACAAACCTGTGTATAATGTACAAACAGTTATACTGTAAGAGCAAAAGATAAATTTCAATCATCTATGCGAGTAGCATAGCTAAAGGTTGCTTTAACTTCATGATTATTGTCTGATTGTAGAGTTTAGGAAGCAGTTTCTTCCTCCTCCCCTATCATCATCAGGGGAACAGATGTTGGGGTGACGGATGAATCCCTAGGACTACACATGAACAGCTAACTCGACTTGTACAGGAACACAGATATTGTCTTTAAGAAGGGTCCAGAGTTGCCTGTATCTTCTTAGGAGGCTCAGGTCCTGCAATGCCAAATGCCCATGCTGTCTATGTTTTGTTACTCTAAGGTTGGACATATGACTATATGGCAGTGTGTTGGGGCAGCAGGGTGAAAACAGCTGATGTCAGGTGTCTGAAAGGAGGTTGCTAAAGAAACTGCTCAGCATTATGTACAATCCATCCCACTATACATTCCTCTCTGATTGCTCACCACAGCACACACAGGAAAAGGCTCATTGCCCCAAGGTGCAGGACTGAGCACTACAGCAGATCCTTTCTACCTGTGGCTATTAGATTATCCAACTCCCATCTGTTTTGATAGTTCAAACACTGAAAATACCCCAAAAAGAGCAAAAAAAGCGAAAAAGAACAACTACACATTAACAACATTAACACTCTATAATACTATAATTTTATACCTTCTCATCTGTTCTTTACGAGATGGAAGGATTAGTATTACTACCATAGTATCACTTGTAATTTATTCTCTGTTATCACTTACTGCGTTTGCTGATGGCATTAATATAATTAACACTGTTCCACTTTGTGCCTATGCGCACTCCTGTACTGCTGCTGATACTTTTATTTGTGTTTATATGTCAAACTTTTGTCTTTGTGTCTTTATTTTTAGTAACTGAGATTTAGTTTGCTGTTTTTATGCTCTCAGTTTCTGTTCTTATTGCACTGAGCATGTAAAAGACACAATAATTTCAAAACACCATAATCAGGTTTGTTCAAAAGATTCTGGTATGCTGTCCCCGAGGAAATAAGACTCCAAAGCGACTATAAAATGAAAATCTATAACATGGATATATATTGAAGTATGCAGAGGGTACATCCTGTTTGGTGTATCCTGCAATATTTTTTTAAAGGCAGAACCATGACACACTTCAGCAAGGCAAGATTACTTTCAAATTGAGTTCTCCTGAGCAAGATCCTGAATTCTGATACTTGCTCTCTACCCGACCTTATACTCAAATATCCATGAAGTTAGCAACCCAACACCAATGGCCTGTGTGAATCCAGCAAAATAACACAACATTAACACAACTTTGTTTATTTCACATGCCTCATAACCCCGTTAATCATTTCTGCAAGTAACAGGATGCAGTACTGAATCACAGAAATGTTTTGGTGGGGGAAATTGAATTGGATGAATAATAAATAAACCTTAGCTCCCTCCGTTAGATCCTGCAGTGGAAAGCAGGCTGCAGTTTTCAGCCTAGTTCTGCCAGTGCAAGACACTACAGGGAATTGATTTGTTGAGTTTATGACAGCCTTTACTTGTGTCAAATTCACACAGAAGACAGATGTGATGGCACTCCAATACGCTTGCATGTATTAAAGCGCATGCATATGTACTCTTGCACTCTAGCATAAGAGAGAAGCACAGCAGCAAATCACTGCGTGCTGAGGGGGTAGAAAAACTGACTGGCAGGGAGGAAAGATCAGAGGAAGGGAATGAGAGACGAAGTGGGGGAAGAAAGAGAGGGCGGACAAGACGCAAAAAAGTGCATTTTGTAGAGACAAAAAAAGGGACAAGAGAAAGAAGTGAGAAGGAAGAGGAGACAGTGGGCAACAGAAGGTGATAGCTGAGAGAAAGAGAGTGTGAGAGCCTGCACTTTCTTGTGCAGATCAGAGAAAATCCAGCATAACGCTTTCAATTAAACATCAAACGTCTTCTCCTCTCCTCTCCTTCTCATCCTCCTCTCCTTCCCCTCTCTAGATTCGAGACAGACAGCCTAACAACCAAAAGGAGGGTGGAGTCTGAAGTAGGAGTTGGAGAGGTCACTGGAGGGCTGTGCGTGCATATGTTGCCTGTGTGAGTGGGTGGGTGGGAAATTGATGCATGTGTGTGGTGATGAATCAAGTACTGCAAGCTCACGCATCACCATCTGATACGACTGCAGTTGTAAAATCCAGCAAATACTACATGCGTTACTCACAAGATTAAAGAAAACTAACTTTTCCTTAAAATGTCTTTAAAACTTACGTCTTGATTGGACATCTCCCAGTAGGGCCTCTCTCCGTATGACATCACTTCCCACATGACAATCCCATAACTCCACACATCGCTAGCCGAGGTGAACTTCCTGTATGCAATTGCTTCTGGAGCCGTCCAGCGAATGGGAATCTTTCCGCCCTGTAATAAAATGCAGTGTTTACCAGATGATCCAAACACATTGAAGCATTTAACAGAACCTGGGGCTTGGAAAATAGAACCTCAAATTTTCGTGTGTTGTGCTGCTTTATTATGAAGAAATCTGATATGTTCACATAAATAAATAGACTCGAGCTACGCTTGTCCAGAGCTACAGCAGTAAATACAGCTGCCGTCATTCAACATTTTCATCTTTTGTGTCATGAGGATGGAAACCAAGAACAGACCTTAATTGAGACACTTCTTCCGCATGTGGTCCAATCCAAATTTCCCCTAATGGATACCAATTTAGGAACACATTCATGATACCAAGTTTCACTTTCTTATACAAATTCCCTATCCTAACTGTCGGGGGCCCTGTGATTCCTCTATTTTTTACTCATCTTCATTATCATGCTTTCATTGCAAAGATAAAAAAAAAAGTTCACAGAAAGACTGCTGAGTTCCACAGGAAAGTGTGTTTTCAGCTGATGAGTAGTGAAATTAGCTTGATGCAGTATTGATGAACACAGCAGCAGGATATCTCAAGCTCTGATTATTTGAAGGGTGTGAATTATGTTATTCTCACTGCTCTGTCAGGGAAGGAGACCCAGACAGTGATAGAGAGAGAGAGCAAGAAGAGATGTAGCCTGGCAGTGAGAGGTGAGTGACAGGATATTTGGCACTAAGGCAGCAAGACTCAGCGCTAATTGAGTGTTGCAGAGACTGAGCTGAGTACTAATTGGACCTCCTCCAGCAGGAAGCAGGCCATCTCTGGCTGACAGAACGCCACTCAGCCTGGGATATACAGCTCAATTTAAGGCCTGCTGCTGTTGTCTGTGTGTGTGTGTGTGTGTGTCAGTGTGTGTTAGTTAAAGTGTCTAGGTGTGTATTTAGTGGGAAGACTATTCTGTGTGTCAGTTTTTCACTTAATCCAAAGTTTGATAAGGCAGAGTCATGCTCTGACACAACCCATATTAAATGTAAATAACTTTAAAGACAACAGTGTGCTGCCCTCTTCCCTAACACCCACACCGAGGCAGTCAGGTGATTAATTTATTAGTTGATCAAAAGAAAGTTAAGTGAATGCTACTCGCTTGCATGCACCTTTTAAATATCTTTGCTCTGATATATATTACAGTCTTATGTAATTTAAATTGAACAGACTTTGGGCAGTTAGCCTGACAAACAACTTTAAGATATGTAATAACCACTGGCTTCAGAAATTTGTGCAGCTTTACCCGCGTGGTATATGCAGCCTCCGGATCATCTTCCAGGACTCGGGATAGACCAAAATCAGACACTTTACACACAAGGTTACTGTTGACCAGGATGTTACGAGCCGCTAGATCACGGTGGACATAGCCCATGTCAGACAGGTATCTACATTTGTCAACACAAAGGGAAGAAGGGTTAAACACAAACACTGCACGTTAATGAGTTCGAAAACACAGTGTGTTTGTTGGTTTTCTTTATACCTCATGCCAGATGCAATCCCACGCAGCATACCAACCAGCTGGATTACAGTAAACTGGCCATCATTTTTCTATGTAGAAAGAAGGGACAAAGGTGGAAAGACAATCTTAATATTTTGCTTTGGTATCTTTATCTAAACAATTGAATATAGTGTAAATAAATCGAGTCTATAATGTATCACATACGATGTACCACATATGTATTAACAAAAAATAACACGAATAGAAATGAAGACATAAACAGATGAACCTTAAAAAATGGGGCCTATAGAGAGTTTATAGAGCTGGCCTTATAAAAGCTGCCAGACAGGACAGGATAGTGTAACTCTATATATGTCTGTGAAGGTTCTCAGTCATCCAGGTGGACCCCTGCCTGGTGGCTTGGATCTCCGACTACCTCACCGACAGACCACAGTACGTCAGGCTGAAGGACATCACGTCTGACACAGTGGTCAGCAGCACAGGAGCACCACAGGGAACTGTGCTGTCCCCTCTTCTCTTCACCCTGTACACCTCTGACTTCTGCTACAACTCTGAATTATGCCACATTCAGAAGTTTGCAGACGACACAGCCATCATGGGGTGTATCTGGGATGATCAGGAAGAGGAGTACAGAAGTCTGGTGAGGAACTTTGTCGCATGGAGTCACACAAACCACCTGCAACTCAACACCTCAAAGACTAAGGAACTGGTTGTGGACTTCGGGAGGTCTAGAGCAGGTCCACTGCCGGTTCAGATAGAGGGGGAGGAGGTGGAGGTGGTCAACAAGTACAAGTACCTCGGGCTGTGGGTGGACAATAAACTGGACTGGTCATGCAACACAGAGCACCTGTATAAAAAAGCCCAAAGCCGACTGTACTTCCTCAGGAGGCTGAGGTCTTTTAACATCTGCAGGAAGCTCCTGAGGATGTTTTACCAGTCAGTGGTTGCTGGAGTACTTTTCTATGCTGTGGTGTGCTGGGGGAGCAGCACAGCAAAGAAGGACTCATCCAGGCTGGAGAAACTGATCAGGAGGGCTAGCTCTGTGGTCGGCATGAAGCTGGACACTCTGGTGACAGTGGCAGAGAAAAGGACATTAAAGAAACTGATGGACATTATGGACAATGCCAGACATCCTCTGCACACGGCCATAAACAACCAGAAGAGTCTGTTCAGTGACAGGTTGCTTCTCCCAAAGACAAGAACTAACAGACTTAAAAACTCCTTTGTCCCACACGCCATCAGACTGTTTAACTCCTCCCTGGAGGGGAGAGGGAGGGGAAACAGGAGGACAAAGGAGGGGGGAACAACTAAGCTGTAGTGCCTCTTCACCTCACTGTGCAATACCTTGTGCAATACTTTTGTAAATAGTCAACGGTGCAATAGACTCAATACTTGAAATGTGCAATTCACTTGTATTTTTATTTTTATTCCTATTTATTCTATTTATCCCCTTTGTATATTTTATTTATATTGTCTCTGTATTTATATATATATATAGGTGTGTGTGTGTGTGTGTGTATTTTATATATATATATATATATATATATATATATATATATATATATATATATATATATATGTATGTATATATATATATATATATATATATATGTATAATATTCTGTAACTCTGTAACTTCTGTCGGTGCTGTGCTTTTTTGGAAATCGAATTTCCCAGAGGAACCCACCCGAGGGATTAATAAAGTTCTATCTAATCTAATCTAATCTATCTAATCTAATCTCTAATCTAGGTCATCGCAGTCTAAGGAGTTTGGAAAGAAAAGCGTCTGGAAGTTGCTTGAAGACGTTTCACCTCTCATCCGAGAAGCTTCTTCAGTTCTAGGGTCAAATGGTGGAGAGTCCCAGATTTAAACCCAGTGGGAGTATCCCCCCAAGAGGGACAACTCTATATATGCACCACATAATAATAATAATAAAACATGTGAACATTTCTGACTTTATTTTGATAGGGACAGTGGGAAGAATGGCAGAAGTAAGCACAGGGGGGGATGACATTTAGCAAATGCTACCCAGGCAGCATCTGCACAAATTATTTACCCATGTTGTATCGAACTTTAGCACTTAACTACTGGTCAACCCTGTATATGTTCTGTTGATTTTAAACCGTGTAAACCTGCAGACCTGGGCCAATTACAAGATAATATAAAGAAAGATGGGAAAAGGCTCCTTTTCAACTTCTCCCCCTGGATTTTGTCAATGGCTGTTATGGTGCCACTGCAGCAAATGTTGGGATTACTTTTTCTGTTTTTCTCTAACACCTGCCAACCAACAGCACAGGTTGTGGATCGTGAAGCAGGAAGAAAGATTAAAAGCTGAAATATATTCTCCAGTATTGGTTTGGTTGTAGCCACATAATCACTGATCAATACAGATCTGATTAGCCTATTGTGTCAGCAAGGCAAGTCAGCTTATCTAACCCTAATGCTCTAGTTTTATGTGATAATTATAGAGAATATCCATAAGCACTTTACTCTGAAAATACACTTAATTTACATTTATATATTTCTAGTATTTAGCTCTGGAGCTCACCATTTTCCCTCTATAAGTGTCAGTGATGGTCATCCAATCAACTATGCACTTCAAGTCAGACCTCCTGCTCTATGAAATGACCTAAAGCATTAATATTTCCATGAATCCTGCCCAGAGTTCAGTGTCACCCGGCTGCCTTGAATCACATCATGTTTTATGAAATGACTGTCTCCTGTACAGACGCGTGTCTCCCCAAGTAATTCATCTTTCCCCTTCCTCCCTGCAATACCCGACTTAACCTTTCTGGTACTCTCCCAATCTGTATAGAAGAATGATGCTAAATCGGTTGTTCAAGATTTGAGAAAAATGAAGCATGCTTTTTGCCAAAGAAATAATTAATTCAAGCAACAGCATTGGATGACAATATTAGCTTAATTACTAGGTGGTAAGGTATTACCACTTAGTAATTAAGCTAATATTGAAAACTGCATACACAGTGATGGCTTTTTCCCTGGTATGGAAGACTCTTTCACTAGATTTCCTCTTAGCTTTTTCCCCTCTCATTGGTAGGCTCTCATTGTTAGTTTAAGCTTTTGCTCCTTCCAATCCAAATGTAAACTATCAACATTCCCCTCATCCACTCTTCACATTTTGACAGCAGACATGCAGCTCACAGTTTCAACAAATAGTTTTTTCTATCCACTCGCAGCAGAACATCCCACTTACATGTGAAATGAGATGTTAAGCCAAAGATGTGAGTTAGCAGCCTCACAGTACATTGTCCATAGCTGTGACAGCTAATCCAGGACCCAGTCCAGCCTCTGGTTTTCAAATAGCTGTGTCATTTATACTGGCCTCAGTACACCAGCCATCCATGTAATTACTTCTAAGGGTTTTCTGTGCTGCACCGTCTGCTGGTGGCCCATCTTCCCTGCTTCCACTTTGCCATTCAGGTTTATTCCCCATGACACACAGGACAGTCATATCAGCAGTTTTCACTCACCACAGCTCTGTAACACACACTTATCTGTATTTTTTGTCTCACAGCATCCCCCTTTTCCATGCAGCCAAAATGAGATCATTCCCTTCAGATGAGATTTCTGATTGTTCCTGTCTGCAATGCCTTTCAAGCAAGTAAACCGACACCTCAAACCAGAAGCATTTTACTCTCCCCTTTCCTCCGTTGTTGTTGTTTTTTTGTTTTTAAAAAAACACTTTAACTCTCTTCAGTGCTGAATCCTGATTGAATCTTATGTATTTCATCTCTTCATTAGCAAGACTCTTGAAGAAATTTATAGTTTTTCTCATGCAGGAATTAGACTTGTCTGCTACCTGAGCGTTGTGCCACTGTAGGCAGTGAACAGACTGTTAAGTGGTCTGAAGAGGGAATATTTATTTCAGCCTGCCTCTTCATTAAATTCCACATTCTACTCGCGATGAAGGCAGTACTTTCATTAACGCAGGAAAGGCATTATTCCAACTCTGAAGGCTTAGTGACTTTATATATTCTGGTGAGGTGATCTGTGTCATAGTAAAGGTGAGAAAGCATTTCAATATTTAAATGTGCCTTAAATCTGCCCCATGCAGATGAACTCAGATTCTCTGATTATTCACTACTATTTTGTGTTTCTCATCATGTTATCTTCCTTCCTTGACCTTATCAATGCAGCTGGCCTCTCCAGTTGTCTAACCAGGGTCTCCTAACTGTCTCTCATTCTGATTTTAAAACCAGCTGACCGTGCTTTTGAGGTTGTTGCACCCAAACTGTGAAACAGACTTCCTCAGTCAGTCAGGTCAGGCGACTCTTATTTGTTTAAAATGACTACTGAAAACTGTGTATAGGTTAGCGTTCCTTTAATTTTACCCTTTAATTTTTTGCCATAATTTGCGACTTTTTGCATGTATGTTGAAATGAAATCCTGACCGTATGCCTGTGTCTGCATGTTTGAACATGTATACTTATCTTCAATTTGTGGCTTTTATTTGAACTGTGAAGCGCTTTTTAACTCTATGTTTTGAAAAGTGCTATACAAAATACATTACTATTAGTAGGAAATATTACTTTCATCGCCTGAACACATCTGTATCTGTTTTCTGCTTAAAAGCTGTTATAAAACCTGCTTTAACTGCCATCTTTCTGTTATGAACCACTGTTGTCTCAATGTGTGCACCACTGTCTGTTTCCAGCATCCTTCAGTCCATTGAGATGTTACAGACAACACTAAAACTGAGATGATATAATTTCTTGTTAATGAAGCTACGAATTCTGCTTAAAAAACTTTTTGGAGATTTTTGGAGAATCAGAGTGGGTTTGTATTTTATCCAGGGTCGTTTTTTAAGTATTTCTTCCCTCAGACCCTTCTCCTGTATAGTTTACCTTGAGAAAAGTGTCCAATGAGCCATTCTCCATGTATTCTGTGATGATCATCACCGGCTTGCCTGAGAAGAAGAAAAAACAAAATCAACAATAAAATACTTCACGTTAATAAGCAAATATTTTGAAATCATAGTTTTGACATAAGATTTTGTTTTTACCATTTATCTAGATAGCAACACAAAATAAAATATCCTCTAATGATCTAATTCCAAAGTTTATATTATATACAAACAAAACAAAAAAATAGAATAAGGACATATCATGTGTGCCAATTTTTGCTTGAAATATGGCTTACTTCTCAGTTAAAATAATCAATTCTTTATCTGACTTTGTGCATGCAATTTTCCAAAATTTAAACTGAGATGTAAACATTTGTACGCATGAGAACAACCCTTAACAGCAACTTATACGGTGGCCCTGAGAGGCCAAACGGACTGCAGAAAACACCAGCAATAAGAAAAACACTGCAAAAGCACACAAAACACAATGGAAATAGAAAAAATGAAAACGGAAACTGGAAAAAAGAAAACACAAATAGAAAAAAACAAAAACAGAAATAGGAAAAAACTGATTTCCAAAAGCGCAAGGGAAGTGTTTCTGGGGAGACAATAATCTGATGGACCAGGTGCAGGAACCAAAATATGCTAAGAATTGTGCTGGGAGACACTTAAAAGAAGTGGAGGATCTATCGGTTTTGTGAGGAAAGAAAAGATGAGAGGTAAGTGTGTTAGCCTAACTATTAGCCTAAAAATCCATCATTAGTATTATATGAATCATGAGATTAAAACACACACTCTGTCTCCCCAGAAACACTTCCCTTGTGCTTTTGGAAATCTGTTTTCTCCTATTTCCATTTTCGTTTTTCCTTTTCTGTTTTTTCCCCTATCTCCGTTGTGTTTTGTGTGCTTTTGCATCATTTTTCTTATTGCTGGTGTTTTCTTAAGTTGCCTGTTTGGCTTCTCGGGGCCACCATAAACTTAGCAGCTAGATCAACACTCAGTTATGCAAAAAAGAAAAAAGAAGAAGAAAGAAATATGTTAATCTTCATGAAGGTAAAACAGATTATAGGGTTGAAATTGAATTGTCAGCTTTCCAGTTGCTTTCAAAAGTTAATATATTAGATACTGTTGAACTTGACAAGCAGACTATGACATTAACTAAGTGTAAGTCAGAAAAAAAGTTGAAAAGGAAAACCTGTTAAACTACAGGACTGATTAAGTACAGCATGCAAGTTTAAAATGACATAGCACGGCTTAAGATTCCTATATATCTACACCAAACAACTGCTGTGAGTTTTACTTACATTGTGACATCCAATATGTGCTAGATCCTACAGGATGCAGTTTCACACAAAACACAGTGTATTAAACTTAAATAGTGATACACATGCTGATAACTCACTCTTAGTAACCACACCCTCCAGACGGATGATGTTTGGGTGGTTAAACTGGCCCATGATTGACGCCTCCCAAAGAAAGTCACGTCTTTGCTGCTCTGTGTAGCCTGCTTTCAAGGTCTTAATGGCAACCTGGATCTCTCGTTTCCCGGGCAGCCTCAGCGGTCCACTGCACACTTCACCAAATTCCCCTGAGGGAAAAAAAGGTAGACATTAAGAGTGGCATCAACATTTCAGTTAAACCTGACCTGTAAAAACTATTATGAAATGGCAAATCAACCTTGAAGATACAGATAGATTTTCTTTAAGTAAAGCTGAAATTTTGTGCCTGACACACTGTGTTTGTACAGCTTATATTCTTTACTTTAAGGGGCCAATCTTGAAATTGGCTAAAGCGCTTGAAGCTAATAAATGTGGTC
This sequence comes from Aulonocara sp. 'chitande type north' Nkhata Bay, assembly GCF_057382095.1. Classification (NCBI taxonomy): domain Eukaryota; kingdom Metazoa; phylum Chordata; class Actinopteri; order Cichliformes; family Cichlidae; genus Aulonocara; species Aulonocara sp. 'chitande type north' Nkhata Bay. Next base: position 39,245,549 of record NC_141350.1, read on the forward strand.
AGTCAAAATTTTTGTCAGTGGAAACATTATTTATGTCTGTGCACAATGTTGCTTTTAAGCACACTCTTAACTTATGCTTATGTAAGCTTATGCAATTATGAATGTGACAGGTTTATGAAGGTTGTAGAAAATACGATACACTGCAGTAGTGTTAATGAGAAAATGTTTCAACACTACAGAAGGCAGAATTAGGCTCGAGTCATTATGCTATTAGTCTATGTGTTTTAATAAGGCATTTTGTGACGTTAAGCTGTTTCAGGGCACCGATTAAACAGGTTTACCTTTGTGGTTCTGAATTAAGGATAACACAGACAGGCTTAAACTGATGCTCCAAATATGAAACAGTGGATCTCCAAGGTGTACACACACAGATGCAGACATTATTTTTTACCCACCAGCACCAATGATCCTTTCAATGGAGATGTATGAAACGTCAATCTCCTGGGCAAATTCATGCACTGCCTGGTTGGGATCTTCATAGGTGAGGGGATCGATATAAGTACGCACCCCTGGAAATTTTACTGCAGAAGCACACACAGAGCAACATTATTATTTGAGTACAATAGATTCATACGCCTAAAAAAAAGATACATGTATTAATTAGTGCCATTAATTATTCCCAGAAGACAACCATCTTTTCATCCATCCTGCAAATTTGGCATGCAGATAATAAACGCTAATTTTAAACATTTTATTTCACAGTCCAAATCAATATAACACTATCCCACATGGTATTATTTTCCTGACTACTCTGTTGGCTTTGATTCCATACCAAAAGATGGATAGAGGGTGTCATGCCAAAAATGTGGACAAATATATTAAGCTGTCACAATCTATAAGTCATCATAGCTCTATGTGTTGTCTGCCAACTGTGTGTTTGCTGGTAGCTATGAGCCTGGTTTGTGGCAGTGCCATTCAGTGAATAGCTACTCTAGCAAAACACTGTCAACTGTACTTATAGTACGCACATGCCAAAGGAGATAGCATGACCAGACATGACCGCTGTGTGAACCCTGTACTGTACATGTACTGTAAACTTTGGATGAACTTAAGCCCACATACATAGACACATACAGAACGAGTCTGGGCTTTAACCTACTGTGGCCATTGTGGAAGTGCATCTTTTCCTCTTCGGGATCTTGCTTTGCTTTGCTATAGCCACAGCGCCTAAGGAAGAAGTGATCCAAAAACATTAGTGTCAGTGTCATGTCAAAGTGCTGTTAAATACACACATGTAAAGTCAGCGACTAAGCAATGTTGTCAAATGATACTTGTCTCAATGACACATACACTGAGGGGGAATAACTAAATCTGATGATATTTCTCAGAATCTGACTTTTATTTTGAAAGAGCGCAAGTATTTTAACATTTATCACCGTCTCCAAGGTAGACTGAATGAATTCCAGCATTAATGCAGTTTGAGATGAAGGCAGTAAAAAAGAAATGATCCCTGTGGTTTCCTCTCAAAGTGATATCATTTGGCAACTATTTCCTAGTACAAACTAGTACAAAAACACAGGAAAATATACTTTTTGAATAGTGATCTCACAAAATAGCCCAAGCAAAGAAAAGCAAACCCTGCCACCTCCCCCAAGAATCTAAGTGCAAAATAAGCTTTATATTTTCTCACTGAATCTGCTAACCCATCTTTTAAGGTGTTCAAAAATATTGCTGAAAAGAAAAGATGTCAGCAAAGGAATGCAGTTTCCACAAAATATCAATAACCAAGAAAGCCCTTCTCGACATATCAACTCTGACTTTTGCAACAGGAAAAAGAGATCTGTCACTTTTTAAGAAAGGCCAGACTGAAAACAGAACTTTTGAAGCCGCAAGGCTTATGTTTATGTCTATATCATATTCTTTTCCATTATGTCTGTGTAAGCCTGGTGGATTAAACCGACATTCATTTGTATGTTTGTGTGTTTGTGCTTAAAACGCTTCTATAAGTCAATATTTTTACAACTGGCATCAGAGATAATCACAGATAACCCAGATTAAACATGTGTAATGAATTTAAACTTGATCCTATATGCAAACACAAAAACACACCACGCAACGAACAGATACAGAGTAACTAATTAAAATATCTGCAATGTAAATTTACTGTTTTATTTTAGTCATTTGTCAAACAAGTATTTTTGATGGTAGAATTTTTCCTATCTTTTAGTTCTTGAAGACAGATGAAGACACGCACACACACACAGCGGGGCCATGTCCAAGTCTTTCCCATCGGACCTCTCTGTAGGGTAACCAGGCTTGGCTAGAGGGGTTTGTATGGGCAGCTGGAGAGGGTTGACTCTGTGTGTCTGTATTTGTGCGTGTGCGTGTTTTGTGTGTCTGCCTGGAGGGTGTTTAGTTTGCTGGATTTGTTGAGTCAAGGGGTTTGAGCATGCCCTCCAACTTCATGCATGTGTTTGCGTGTGTGCGTACATGTGTGTTAACCCATGCATACACCAGTGCGTATGTGCTAGGCTCCACACATGTGTTCTGTGCACGCGTGTGTAGTCTGGAGAGTCATGTATGAGTGGGTGTGTGGGAGATGCATTGGTGGGAGGGGGTTGTGGTGCTTGTGCCCTAAATCCATCGTTGGAAAATTTGGCATTCTTCCATCTCTCCTCCCCCACACACAAAACCCTGGAATGATCCGCAATCCTCATCTCTGTTCGGCTAAACCAGAAATCAACTCTGTATCGTTCTGATTTGTTTCTGAATTCTTTCCAACATCATAATTTTATGTTCAACATTAAATACAGTTTTTTAAAATTGTGCATTTACCAAACCTAAACTGTTTAAATGATGACCTAATACTGAAGGAGAGAAGAAAATTTCGTAAATGAAGCAACAATATGCATCTGGGAGAAAAACGAACATGTATTTTCATTCTTAGAAAACCTCAAAATATAGTAGAGAAACTGAAATGTGAGCTTTGACTTAACTACCCTGAAGAAACAGAGGAATACACGAGTTCTAATGATTTTTTACTCTGGCTTTGACTATTTTCTCTACTGTCTATTATCACTCCGTCTGCAGTTTTGTGTCTGCACGTGGGGAACATTCTTTCATAATTAAAAAAATTTGACTTTACTGATAAAGTGAAGGTCATATGCACATGGGGGCATGCGAATGTGACAGACTTGTAGACTGAAAAATGGTAAATGCTTATGAGCAAGGTTGTGCTACCAGATGTGAGGAAAATCCACTTGACTGATATGAATCCAGCCTGTAGTTATAACCTAAAAAGCAACCCTTAATCCTGACCTATCACAAAAGTCTTACTTCAAGCTATGTGTCTAATCCCATAATGCTGCTCAACCACAGAGAAATATCTGGGACAGAAACGAGATTTACTCAGCATAAGGTCAGAAATGGATAAAGTGATGAGGGACCATTATTGAACTAACGTACAATATTGTACATAAAATAAACAGAGAAGAATATGCACTATTATCTGCTTTATTTTTTTTTTTTTTAAATAAGGAGAAAATAAGAAAAAATTGTCTTTGACCTCTTGGACCTCTTTTTTTCTTCTTCCATTGAACATTTCAAATTCTTAAACTGCACTTTCATAGTCCAGTAACAACAAACTTAACCTCAGCATTAAACTTCTCCATCTAGGGGTTAGCGCAGTGGAACATCTGCCTACATTTGACCCAATCCCATAAGCTTCCTGTACCATTCCAACCCTTTGCATGTCCTTCTTCACTAGATCCATCAAATCTCTCTGTGGTCTTCCTTTTCCCCCTGCTTGGGAGCTCCATATTCAGCATCCTTCGCCTAATATCCACTATCCTTCCTCCTCACGTTCAGGCGATCTCAGCCTTGCTTCTCTAACTTTGTCTCCAAACTGCTCAATCTAAGCTGTCCCTTAAAATTAAAATGAAATGAAAGATCATACCTATGCTTCTTCATGAAAGAAGCAAAAATGTGAATGAAACATACAATCCAACTGGCATCTGGAGAAAATGTCCTAGAAAATGTCCAAGCCTCATCTTCTGAACCCAACTCAGGGCTCAAACACATGAAAACATGCATAATGTACGTAAACATACTTATTTATTCCTGATATCACAATTAATTACTGACATGTGACTTTCCCGTCTAATCAACAACAGCTGGTAATAAGTTAACACCATGCCAGATAATTTTAGGCTGGAGTGTCAAAAATATCACACTTTCATGCTGATAAACAGTTCGATTGCCTTCTCACATTTTATTCAACAATGTTTGAGCCACTCCAAAAAAGTTTTACTAATGCCACTGACAGGAGCCAACACCGTCAAAAACAACAGCACTTGCCACCAGAAAAGTTCAGGATATCCTCAACAACTCAACACAATATCCCTGTCATCAGACAACAGCGAGCTTCGCTGACTCATCAACTGCTGTCGGACTCCTATCCCTAAATTTTACAGCCACCTCAAGTCCAGAGCTGTTTGTCCTACAGTGACCACCGTAGTTAGGATTATGCAGGTAAATTGGGAAGAAAACAGAACTCCGTTGACTGCAATCTACTGACATCTACTGGTTAGATTTTACAGACCGTAACTTTAATTCAATATTTCCAGTAACAGGAACATTATTAAAAGTAACACAGTAGCACTCTCATGCTAATATTTTGTATTTGTTTTTATTGCCATGTGCATGTGCGTGTATATTGGTGATATACACGCACATGCACATGGATATACTTTTATATCATATTTTCTTTTGCAGGTATATAGGTTATGCCTTACCGCCCACTGAGCAGGAATCCAGCAACCACTGCCAGCAGGACCAGAGCCAGTGTGATGGCCACCGCTACTATCGAAGCTTGAGCACGCTCACTAGTAGCAGTTACTGCCAAAGACAAGACATGGGATTACACACAGTACACAAACACAAAACCACACCTGGCATCTGTTGTTGATACAGCCCCAGAACACAGGTGGGAGTTGTGTACAAGTTAAACTTCATTGTATTGTCATTCTCTCCTTCTCTTTGGTGTACTCACAGTAAGGGCTGGTCTGGAATTCAAAGCGCCGGCTAAATGCACCATAGCCTGCTGAGGTCCTGGCTCGTACCTGTAATGCATCATATCATTCATGCACCATACTTCAATTTAATTCATTTGGATTTGCTTGATCTTAGGCAATACTGACAAACTATTTTGTCATTGCTACATATTTAAATATTTTTTCCTTCCCTTTTGTCATCCAGTTCCATTATCATTCTCTTAATTTGTGAAACCCATTTCTGACCTGGAAGATGTAAGCTGAAGAGGGCTTCAGGCCTTCCACCACCATTTCAGTATCCTTGGATTTTATTATTGTGTAACTGGAGTCCTGTTCCTTTAGTTGAAGAAAGAGAATGTTAGCTTAATTTATTCATGTGTTCTACTAACATTTTTGTACTTTTGATTGTCAAAAATGTGTTGCCCCAATAATTGTATTGCCAAATTGTATGCATATAGCTTATTGCTGCTTTCTCTCCGCAGCTACCTGTGGTATATGCGAGCATGAGTGTGTCTAAATGCCTGTGTGTAGGGATCACTTTTCCAACTGTAACCACATCAGGTTTTAACTCAGCTAAATGCTGCCTCCATTAGCCAGATGCCATTAGCTCACCACTGACCACAAACCCTACCCTGCTCTCCAATGTACCTTTATTGTGACCTTAGAAAAGAAGACATCAGAGGATTACAGGCAGAAAAGAGGAAGGGCACAGGAACAATGATCTGCACAGAAGCATCAAATTGCTGTCCCTACTTAAGTCCAACTTAACAAAAAAAGGGGGGAAAAAAAGCTATTATGCTGTTACAAAGACTTTTGAAGTCAAAGTTTTCTCACTGGACCCGGCTTAAAACACAATTTCAGTAAGATACACACATCTGTAGCTGTAACAAATTAGGTGTGTTATACAGGGCAAAGGGGAAGTGCTGCTAGAGGTTGTTCAAGCATGGTCAGTTTCTTATATATGGTCAGTTTCTTATATATATATATATATATATATATATATATATATATATACATACTCTTTAAAAAGGCCAGATACAACCAGTGTCACTAGCTATGTACTTTGAAAATGACATTTATCAACAGAAATGTTTATATGATGTGCGTGTGTCTGTGGACTAAAGTCAATATGATATCTATTGTACAACTAAAAGCAAAAGCTTGAACAAGAATAGCCCTACAAATGAGTTTTCTGTTGTATAGTACATTTAATTTCATAGTACATATTGTTCAAAACTGTATACATTAAAACACTAAACTGGAAAACCAGTGCTTTTAAAACTGAAACCTCTACTGTACGAGAGGTTCAGGGAGGTACTAGGAAAACACAGCTGGCCCAAGGGCAGTAGACAAAGGTACACAGCTTTGTGAAAAGATTTTTACCTTTTCAAAATACTTGATCTCATACTCTAGGATGATGCCGTTGGGACGATCAGGCTCTGCCCAAGAAAGGGCAATGCTGCTCTTCCCTGTATGACCTTTCCTCACCACACTCACAGGGGACGGTGCTGCAGAAACAAAGATTCAAAGAAAATAGTACGGTTTGAAGTATCAACATAAATAGCACAATCCAGCAGTTAAATATGATGCAACCCATTGCACTTCTCACTGCATTTCACATTATTAAAACTAAATAACACAGGCATAAAACTCTAATAAACCGTGGCACAAAGGCACGTGGCAAAGTGTGCCAATGTTGTAAAATCTGCTGGATCCCATCAGCATTCACAAGACATCATTCTTTTGAGGACACCTCATCCATTGATGTTTACATGCACATAACTAATTGTCATGCATGCTGTGATTGCTGTAAATCATGAAAAATTTAACTGTAGATTAAAAAACCTAAAGAGGATTTTAAATTTGGCGACAATAGGAAGAGGTTTTTCATGTAACAACTTACACAGTAACGGATATCTATCTTTGCTGTTTGGTGATTTCTTTCAAAGACATAATTTGCCATGTTTTTTCTTATGAGTTTCATGTTTGGAATTTAGGCTCCTCTCTGAGGTTGTTTGCTTTTGTCTGTCAAGCTCCAGCTCAAAAAATGTTATTTTTGGTTACCAAGCAGCTCTGCCTCAGAAGCATGTTTGCAATTTGGCAACAAGGTGCACCTGTGTCTAATTAAACCATCCCTTTATGTCTTGCTGCTGGCTGAGCATGTGCTGCCAGAGAAGCATATGAATTCAACTGTTTAAGTCTTCACATTTGAGTGTCTAGTGTACCAAATTTGGCACACATTAAAGGTTACGAAATACACTGTAAAACTCTTCTAATGTAGAATCAACACAAACAACAAAATAACGACATAAATGTGTCACTTTTATGCACAAGATATTTGTGTATTTCGTTCTTTTCTTTGTATTTCTTTAAAGCTTATATTTTCATTTATGTCTTTTTTCTGTCATTTATCCTTTCAGTTTTGAAGTGAGCTTTGTTCTGCAAGTTTACATCAATTGCAAAGCCATCCTGGTGTAACCTGATCTATTGGTTCATCTCTCAGAGGGACAATTGGAGAGTCTCTGACACATAAAGAGCTTTTAACTAGGCAAAATGCTCCCTCAGGCAACATCCCTATAGCCTGTGTGTGTGTGAATGTTGATGCGCGTGGATGTGCATGTGAATGTGTGGCTACTGCAAATGCTAAACACCGTTTAGGTTTCAATGGCCTCAGCAGAAGTCCACAGAGAATAAATCATCGCTACAAACACAGTAACTGTATCTTGAGTGGATGGTTGCACAGAAGTGTTATCTGGAATATCTTAAAAGCCTGAAACCAGAGACCGAAACTCACACACATACACACACTCAATGCTTAAATGGTATAAAGCCTGGATTCAATGATGAGAGAGAGGGTTTATTTTCCCAGCAGCTTTATGGGTAACAATACACCAAAATCTAAGTTTACACCCTCCAAAAATGGATGCAGTTTTCCATTCTATATTTAATCAAATGTTTTGAAAAGGATTTGTAAAGAGGGTACAGCCTTTTACCAAAGCTAGTGATTTTTAGGGTTATATAAATCATTCTTAGATTTGAAGTAGGGATTTTGTCTCAAAATTGTCATCAAAAATGTTGTCAAACATTATTTTTCACAAAGAAACAATAAGGACACTAATTATAGAGGTTACGTTCCTTTAATGCCTTTAAAATCTTTATTTATCATCATAATCCATCCATCCTTCCATTTTCTTCCACTTATCTGTGGCAGGGTCGTGGTGGAAGCAGCCTCAGCAGAGAAGCCCAGACCTCCCTCTCTTTAGCCACCTCCTCCAGCTTGTCTGGGGGAACACCAAGACGTTCCCAGGCCAGCTGAGAGATATAATCTCTCCAGCATTTCCTGGGTCTGCCCCGGGGCCTACTCCCAGCGGGACATGCCTGGAACACCATACCCAGGAGGCATCTAGGAGACATCCTTGTCAGAAACCCGTTCCTCCCAATCACGCCACTCCAGGTCTCACTGTCATTGCCCACATGAGCTTTGAAGTCTCCCAATAAGGCGACAGAGTCCACAGGGGGAGTACCCTCAAGTACCCCACCGAGGGACTCCAAGATGGCTGGGTACTCTGTATTGTCCTTTGGCACATAAGTGGCTCATCCGGGTGGTGAGCCTACAAGAGGGTGGACCCATGTCTCTTTTTCGGGTTGTGCCTCGCCGCGCCCCATGGACTAAGGCCCAGGCACCAGGCACTCACCGTTGGGCACCCTTAATGGACCTGGCTCCAGGGCTCCAGGGCAGGCCTCGGTAACCCTATCCCAGCCAGGGTGAACTGTTTCCTAGATCTTTCAATCATAGGGATTTTTGAATGACTCTTTTTCTGGTCCCTCACCCAGGACTAATTTCCCATGGGAGAGCCTACCAGGGGATGAAAGCCCCTTGTCAACATAGCCCCTGAGATTACTGGGACACACAAATGCCTCCACCACGACAAGGTTGCAAACTCGTAATTCTTAAAAAATAATTTTTCTGTCAATTTAGACAAACTAAAACTGTTGACTTTTTCTAGACTATAATCCAAACTATAGCCATTCCTATTTTAGTTAGTTGGAAGTATGTGCAAGCTACTTTACATGCTTTCACTGAGCTGTTGCTTTACTTAATGCAAAGTCGGTTTACATTTGAAGCACACATAAAAACAGGAAATGTTGGTCTGCGGCAAACACAGCGATTAAACACTTTTTGGCTCACTTGGTTCTGTCTCTTCCTTATCACCAAATACAGATATATACAATATCTGTATATACCAAAATAGCACTCACACTCAAACAAGTGCTTTAAAACCCAGATTTTCAATCGAGACAGAAGGAGAGGTAATAGAAGAGAGAGACGGGGAGGAGGAGGGAATGCAAGAGGCAAAAAAAAGTGAAAAATGAAAGACGAGGAGGAGACATGTTGAAAGAGTGTAGACGGGACCCAGCAACACTTTTATTTTAACAACAGGGTAAACAGTGTAATGACACTTCTAGCTTTAAACACTTCCACTGCGTGTTATAACTGCTAATGAGCACGTACAGTATGCCAATGAAAACGCAAATGAAGATGAACTCCTGGTGTTTATGCCTGGTGGCTGGTAATGCTCTATTTGCTATCCGTCTGATACTTTTTTTTTCTACAAAGAGTGAGTTTAGAAAAGGTAAAACCCATTCACTGGAGGAATACAGCTATCCAATGTAACAAATAAAAGCAACATTATCACAGTGCTAAACATAAATCTCCCAGACCACTATCTGTCTGCACATCACCAAAATCAATACCGGCTTTCAACGATCTCGTTTTTATCTTATAACTACCCTCTCGGAATGACTGATAGATAGATTGAGACAGAATGAATTGGAGATAGGGGACAGAGATGTCTTCACTAGGGTTGCAAAGTACAAAAACTGCTATCATCTATTTTGCGAGGAACTTTAAAACTTTAATCTGCCTTTTCTTTTGATGCAATACATTCGATTAGTGGCTTTGCACCAATCCAGCATCTTGCCACAATCCACTTCCCTATCAGCACATCAATATTGACAAAAAAATATAATAGCTGGAATATTTAAATTGTGGCTTGGAGATTTAATGCTGTGACCATAAACTGCTCCAATTTGGTGTATTTACAGAATTTGCATTTGTACCATTCCCATCACTCTCCCTTTATTTTATAACATTTATTTATTGTTGCTGGATTAATTAGGATATAAATGGTTTTTTTTTTTTAATTAGAGGAAGTAAATGAAAATTAATGCACAAACAACTGAGCTATTGGTGCCTTTCTATATTTTGACAATACACACCACACTTATAAGATTCAGTTTCCTAAGTTATATGTTAGAAGGCTTTTGTTCCTTTTAAACCACTAAATCCTTGAGTTAACCTTCACGACCTTGGTGGATGTTAGCCAATTTGAATGGATTGTTAAAATAAACACACTCTACAACCCTACAAATCTTTTATCTAAATTCATTTAGTACTTTTTGAGCTATCATGTATACAGACAGAAAGAATGCAATGCTACCAACAATATAACCTCTTTGCTAAGATAGTGTTGGGATTGTTGGGAGCCACAATGTTGGGTGAAGAAATACTATGTTATACCTGTCAAACAGTGTGATCTATGGCATTAATCATAGTTTCAACTAAAGAAATAGAAACAAATGATGTGTTTTTGCAACAAAGTGTTCGGAACAAAGTGATTAAAGATACAATTTAAAGTTATGTGTAGAGAAAACGCACTGGCTCATACCTTGAGTTGGGTGTCTTTTGATAATTGAATAACTCATAGGTCAGTGTAAGTGGCTTACAAACAAAAACGATATTCATATGAAAATAGTCATGCACAAGGACTGAATGGGAAGTCTGTCTCCCTGTTAGAAACATCTAAAGAAATGAAAGGTGGTTCAAGACTTTTGCACAGTATTGCACGCTCCACATCAAAGTAAAATAAATAGCTGCAGTGGCAGGCAGCACATTTTTACCACACGCAAGCTAATGTATCATGGTACATTTGATTAATAGCCAATAGCAGAAAAAACGTATTTGGGAGCATTTACTGTGCAAGTGGCACTCAATGTGCCTACAGCAGGAACAAATAACCTGAAATAAGATATTTTAAAACAGACAGAGCTATCCTAATAAAACAAAGCTGTAAAACTTGTGCTTATTAAATACAAAAAGAAACTATTTAGATTTCAAAGCTTCCTTTTTGAGTGTGTAGAAAGAGCAATATGCTAATTGTTTCCACTCAAACATTCATCAATGTCTGAGCAAATACAGAGCTTAAAATGTAACATATGGGAAACAATCACTGGGTTGCAGGGAAACTTGTATGAGCATTTTGGTGGCTTACTTTTCTTTTCAAAATTAATTTCTACCTCATAAAGGCAGGTGCTAGCAAGCCACCTTATCAAATGTATATACCAGTGTGTCAAGGAACATCAAAGCAGTGAAAAATATGTGGGCTTCCATGCTCCAACAGTGCTCTTTGTATTTTTGAATGTATACAAGCAGTTAATGTCCAGACTCTCACTATTGTCTCTTTACTTCCGTCCTCTGCTTATCTTTCCTGCTGTTACAGCTTTTTGCTGTAACCTTTTCTTTCCTTATCACAAGCATCCTATCATTTTCCCTCCACATTTTGCCCCCTCTGCCCTGTTGTTCTCTCGTTCTCTGTCGTACATTTCTCCCGTTTTTCACCTCTCCTGATCTCCTCTTCCCAACAACCAACACTTTATTATTCAGCAGGGTTTCGCAGGGACACTGTGAAATCACCTATTTCACGGATAACTTATCGTGTGTGACACTTTTCACACATCAAACAGCAGATCCTCTGACTCTATCTCTCTCCCTGCCTAAGCCTTAGCAGTAGTTTTGTCTCAGTACCTTGTTTTTACTGTCAGAGAGCAGAAGCACACTCTAGACCAGTCACATACGAGCACAACAAAAATGCAGGTGGTTAAACTGCTGATTGAGGTTTTCACTTAGTAATTACATCTGTCACTAAAGAGCAGATGGATCAGAACATTTTAAATCAGTCATTACAATTACTGCCTCAGGATTATTGTGAAAATGATTGTTCCAAATAATGTTAGTCACTTGATACACAGCCTTCCAGTAGTTGAAGTGCTCACTTTGTTGGTTTTGTGAGTCGCATTACACAAACAGCGGTTGGTGCACACTGCTACAAAGAGCTAGGAGCTGTATTCAAAAAACATCCTTGGGCTAAAAGGATCTCTTATTCCTAGGGGTGGACTTACTTCTAACTTTAGTACTCTTAAGTTCATTTGTTGTGAAATGATTCACAAATAATTTTGGTTTTAAAAGCAGATGCAACATCTAGAAGATCTTAGAAAGTTTTCACTCCTAAGTCAATATAATCTACATAAAATCAGCCAAAGCAGCTGCAGGCAACATTCACTGCTGTTATTATTTTACACAAGTACAATGACATAGCACAATTACACAAGTGGCTGTGTCATTATCATGACATTGAAAAACGTTGTAAATGAATCCAAAATGCAATATTTAAAGCACAGTTTCACAGTGTTTAGCATCATACACTGTATTACATAAACAAAGATGGCTTTCTAAGTGGATTCTTACCTAAAACTAAAATTCTTTCACTAACACAGACCTGTTACTTGTCAATCAAAAGACAAAAGTTCCCTCTTTATTTTTTTTATATTTTTGCTTCCAAGCAGAGTTCTTCCTTTCTTGTAATGTTTATTGTAGTGTAGTAGTTCCCTAGGCTTTCTGAAGGTCTTTGGACACTCTTAAGGATAGAAAACAGGGGGAAAAGGCTGCGGTATGCCAAATTACACAAGAATTGGACTGAAATGCAGTGGCAACAGGTCTGATTGTATGAAATCTTTGGTTCACGTCTTTGTCTAAGATGTAAGGAGGTCAGGGGGGAAATATAAAAGTGAATGGGGTTGAATTTCAGCCAGGACATTAAAAAGAAAAACTGCCTTGCCTTTTGCCTAATATATTGTATTTCTATGTATGTTTACACATGCTTCAATAATTTGTTGCACCGTTTTTCTTTTTTTCCCTAGAAAAATATTAAATGAAGATTGGGTTATAACCTTTGCACAGTTAATGGTATACGTGAGTCTTGGTGACATCTATAGCATTAGGGCCATCTCTCTTTACTAGCCTACTAGTTTCCTCATTTTTTTATTTTTCCCAGCACCTTTAAATACTACTTCAAATGGAAAACCCTACACATGCTGGGAAAGCACAAGTTCACGCTTGAGCCACCTTTCAGAATAGGATGTTGCTATGTTGGCTAATGAATCTAGATAATAATTAGCTGAATAATAACACTGGAAAGAGGTGTTATATCTACTATTTTCTACTTTCTACTATTTTTTTTTTACACAGAGTAAGGCATTTAGAGTGCATTTCAGATGGCACGGCCAGGTTGTACATTCATGCTTGTTTATATTTGTACTAATTAGAACTGTTAACCACCAAGCTGCTCTCAGTATGCTCACACGATTCTGTTTTCAAGGTAATGTTAAAAAAACACCCTCACTTACAGTAGCATGTACCAGATACAAGCCAAAGTACAGCAGACTTTATTGGTCTGTGACTCTGTCAGCCATGTGTAATCTAACGTAATCCCTAATCTCCACTTGGTCCAGTGACTGCCTAACTTTAATCCAGCTACAACTGAAATAAACTGCATTTGAGTTGTGTAGTCTGGTGTAATCCACTCAGTGTGCTGACAGCCACAGTGACAACACATTTAGAGGAATGCCAGTAGTCTTGACTGTTAGACAGCCATCTGCCTCGCTCTTTTTCCTGTCCTCCTAAACACAAACTGTACCTTCCTGATTACTTGTACAGCTCCTCCCATTGATACTACTAATAATAACTGCTATTCTTTGGCTGCCAGTAAACCATCTGTTTGGATGGAACAAACACATTCTTTCGACATAGCTTTTTTTCCCCCTCTTGCCTTTTCTCCTGACAGAAGCCTTGGGGAAGAGAGTAGTAATTTTACATTTTTCTCATTGCATTATGCTTTGCGCTACCCATTTCATTACAAGCAAATAAAACTAAAACTAACAAAAGCACATAACTCTTAACCCATAAAAAATAGGTTCCCAGTGGAGTGTGAATCCTAATCTTCATTTAAAAGGAAGCTAACAAAGCATCCAGTATTTACAGCTATGTGAAGTAGCTGGACTCTTTCATTATCCAATATGTGTTTGGCCACTTTAGTGGTTTTCATTTGGTGCTTAAGCTGACTTCATGGTTACAAAGATCTGCTAAGCTGCTCTGGCATCACATATAATGCATACTCCCAAAAATGATGAATGCTGAACATCACACCAGCCTAGGTTTTGTTTTTTTGTTCACACTTGAGCAAACATAGCCCTCACCAACCTAAAATTCAAATGTAAACTTGTATGGCATCAGCATGATCCATCACTGTTGATAGACATGCAGAATAACACCTGCTGCCACGCACGACAGCCCATACACATAACAGAGCTTTCATTATGCCACAGATTCCTGTGAATCTCATTGATGCGCCTAATTGAGGGGACCAAGCTGCTTTTTCGATGACATAGCTGGATGCAAAAACAAAAAAAAAAGGCTGTCCACTGTGTCATGTTCTCTCCTTCGCTGCAGGGATAATGCATAAGTGAAAATTAATACAGCAACAGATTTGTTGGACAAATACTGTGGTAATTTGATCATCTGGTGTCTTTGTTATCAAACCCAGATTGTCATGCGATGAATCTAGCATGCCAGTTGGTCTGTGGCATTTTAAATAAGCGTGGAGAAGAAGCAGTTATGACAAAACATTTGACTTTTGCTGGAGAATTCAGGATAAGTTCAAATGGAGGAGTGGACAGGTATGGTGAATGTGATGATGAGTCAAATCTGGCGGAACATACCTGCCTGATTGGTTGTCACATTAAGTGACACATACTGCTTTGCATGGCTTTTGGCTAGGTCTGACACTCCGTTGACGGCTTCCAATAAGAAGCTGTAGTTGGTGTGTGATTGCAGGTCAGCCACCATCACTGAGGTGTTCGACAGGCCAGTGCGGCGTGGCAGAAAACGTACATTGGGACCGCACTCTTCCAAGCCCCTTCCGTCTGGCAGGACCTGTCTACAGATGACGTTATATCGCACATCCTTCCTGCCACCTGTATCCATAGGAATGGACCACTCCAAGAAGACGCTGGTCTCGTTGACATTAGAAATAGCATTACGAGGAGCAGATGGAGGGCCTGAGGGAGATGAAAAGGGCTTAGAAGAAGATACAGCTAGAAATACAAAGAAGCATTTGGATAAACAAAAGCCTTGAAAGTGAGCATGAGCAAATATAAAGGGGTTATATCCTCACGTGTGCACGCCATATTAGAAGGGTCAGAGTCTAGCTTAAAGTATCCGTCTTCACAGCTGCAAGCAGTGGCTCCCATCTGTCTGGCCACACTGTGAGGTGGACATTTACTACAGGCCAAAGACTCCAGCAGCGAGCGGTAAAACCCCACTTTGCAGACTGAAAGACAGGGAGGAGAGAGGATGTTTGGGGGTGGATAGGGAGATGATAAAAGTGGACATATAAATAGAAAGGAGAAAAGGGGTCACAGAGAGAGGTACAAATACAAAAAAAAGTGGGGGAGAAAAAGACATGGTTATTTCTTTTGAAAAAAAAGGAGGTCAGCATCACACTGGTAGGAAATTTTCCCTGGGTGGTTGCGGTTGTTTTGAGGTTCCTCATCAGAGATATACAGCAGTTTCATAGTTGAAATTAAAAGAAGCATTTGGCACACTTATATTGTTTCTTTTGAAGTCTGATTTCTTCTTATACAGTGGGGCAAAAAAGTATTTAGTCAGCCACTGATTGTGCAAGTTCCCCCACTTAAAACGATGACAGAGGTCAGTAATTTGCACCAGAGGTACACTTCAACTGTGAGAGACAGAATGTGAAAAAAAAATCCATGAATCCACATGGTAGGATTTGTAAAGAATTTATTCGTAAATCAGGGTGGAAAATAAGTATTTGGTCAATAACAAAAATACAACTCAATACTTTGTAACATAACCTTTGTTGGAGGTCAAACGTTTACTATAGGTCTTTACCAGGTTTGCACACACAGTAGCTGGTATTTTGGCCCATTCCTCCATGCAGATCTTCTCGAGAGCAGTGATGTTTTGGGGCTGTCACCGAGCAACACGGACTTTCAACTCCCGCCACAGATTTTCAATGGGGTTGAGGTCTGGAGACTGGCTAGGCCACTCCAGGACTTTCAAATGCTTCTTACGGAGCCACTCCTTTGTTGCCCGGGCGGTGTGTTTTGGATCATTGTCATGTTGGAAGACCCAGCCTCGTTTCATCTTCAAAGTTCTCACTGATGGAAGGAGGTTTTGGCTCAAAATCTCACGATACATGGCCCCATTCATTCTGTCCTTAACACGGATCAGTCGTCCTGTCCCCTTGGCAGAAAAACAGCCCCATAGCATGATGTTTCCACCCCCATGCTTCACAGTAGGTATGGTGTTCTTGGGATGCAACTCAGTATTCTTCGTCCTCCAAACACGACGAGTTGAGTTTATACCAAAAAGTTCTACTTTGGTTTCATCTGACCACATGACATTCTCCCAATCCTCTGCTGTATCATCCATGTGCTCTCTGGCAAACTTCAGACGGGCCTGGACATGCACTGGCTTCAGCAGGGGAACACGTCTGGCACTGCGGGATTTGATTCCCTGCCGTTGTAGTGTGTTACTGATGGTGACCTTTGTTACTTTGGTCCCAGCTCTCTGCAGGTCATTCACCAGGTCCCCCCGTGTGGTTCTGGGATCTTTGCTCACTGTTCTCATGATCATTTTGACCCCACGGGATGAGATCTTGCGTGGAGCCCCAGATCGAGGGAGATTATCAGTGGTCTTGTATGTCTTCCATTTTCTGATGATTGCTCCCACAGTTGATTTTTTCACACCAAGCTGCTTGCCTATTGTAGATTCACTCTTCCCAGTCTGGTGCAGGTCTACAATACTTTTCCTGGTGTCCTTCGAAAGCTCTTTGGTCTTGGCCATGGCGGAGTTTGGAGTCTGACTGTTTGAGGCTGTGGACAGGTGTCTTTTATACAGATGATGAGTTCAAACAGGGGCCATTCATACAGGTAACGAGTGGGGGACAGAAAAGCTTCTTACAGAAGACGTTACAGGTCTGTGAGGGCAAGAGACTTTCCTTGTTTGAGGTGACCAAATACTTATTTTCCACCCTAATTTACGAATAAATTCTTTACAAATCCTACCATGTGGATTCATGGATTTTTTTTTCACATTCTGTCTCTCACAGTTGAAGTGTACCTCTGGTGCAAATTACTGACCTCTGTCATCATTTTAAGTGGGGGAACTTGCACAATCGGTGGCTGACTAAATACTTTTTTGCCCCACTGTATCTCTCCGGGGCTTATTTCTTTTAGTCAACCTGTATAACCTTGCTTTTCATGTTTCACTGTTTAATCAAAAAGTTTTCCTCATTGAAGGATTTCCCTTCTTGTATTATCTTCAGTTCAATGATTTATAACCAGCACCTGATTAAGTTTGGACTTGCATCTGCTTCCCAATATCGGTGCCATATGTGCAGCATTTACAAACAAATACGACAAGGCAAACAGGCAAAATTTACTTTCCTCCCACACAAACACACACACAGACAGATCTCAGGCTGATCTAAGTGGGGCAGGTAGACGGGATGCTGATGCACTGTGAATGTTAAATGGTACTCATACATCAACAGTCTCACAAACCAGCTTAACGAGTTGGCTGTTGTCATCCAGATAAGTTCTGATAAGTGGAGTTCTATAAGTTATTGCAAAGTCAGTGGCATATTTCTATATCACTAAGCAGGACAAGGGGGAGAATTGAGGAAAAAAAGACTTGTCCTCTAAATTTAGGAGCTGGTGTTTCCCCAGTTATTGTGAAGCCCACTCAGATCACAGCTATTATTAAGAACTACATAATTAAACCTCAGGTAGGAGGACAGGAGGACAAAAACTAGGAAACGGAAACAATACGTGATGGTTAAAAACAGAGATAAGGTGAGAAAAGGAAATGATAGGAGGAGAAAAGCCAAGCTTACAAGGATGAGACAAGGAGAAAGAAGAGAAGAAAGGACGAGACAAAGGAAGACTGGTGGGATGGTTTGTGTGTATGTCTGTGTGCGTGTGTGTGTGTGTGTGTGTGTGTGTTTCAGTCGTTAGGCAGCAGTGGCTCTGATTCACCTTGACGGAACCTTGGTCTGTTGTCATGGAACATTAGGCCTGAAAAATTCTCCCTCTGCCCTGGATCACTCTAAGTCTCACCTTTGCTTCGCGCACACACACACACACACACACACACACACACACACACACACACAGACACACACACACACAGATACACACACACACACACACACACACACACGCACACACGCACACGCACACATACACACACACACACGGAAACAGGCCTTTTATAAAATCTGTTTGGCATTTCGAATGCCTCACATACTGTAATTATAAGTTGGGGCTCAAGATAATGTTTTTGACACATTTATGAAGCTGGCGAAGCTTCAGGACAGGATTACATCTGGTGACATTCTCTATGCTTAACTGCCTTTGTATGGCTTGTTTCATTCAGGTGTTTAAGAAAGTTATTCCATGAGCTACATTTTTGTGTATTTTTGTTTCATGAAGCATTTTAATGTTTCAGCTTCTGTACTGATGGTTACTCCCTTACTTAATGTGCTTTGTTAGGCCAATGATGTACTACCCTCAACATGGGTGTGCGAGCCAGGGCAGTAGGACACACCTAATCTTTTTGTGAGCCTGTTACCACACACACACCTACACACTTGTGGTTGCATATAGATTTATTGCCATTGTCTGGTCTCTAGCTCTCCTTGGCTTCATCCTCCAAACCCCCATGGTCAAATCAATAAAAATGGGATGGCAGCTCATTTCACATACATAGACAAGCATATTTGTGCCCAAACAGTGAAGTAGAGTGTTGGAGAGTAGAGTCAAAGCAGAAAATAAATAAATGAAAAAAAAGAAAAGAAAAACTTCTTTAATAATTTCTGATACTACATTCAGGTATAATGCCAAGATGATGGATTATCTTTATTTATTTTTCATCTCTTTTTGATTTGGTAAGCTCTCATCATCAGGCGTGCGTGTCTGTAACTTTGTGTGCGTGTATGTGGCGCTCCCCAAAGATCACCTGTCAGTCAAACAGTATGGTGTGGGCACAGTGTGGTACTATGATGGCTCCCTACTTGGATTTCCTGTTCAACTCGTTTTGACATTCTGGATGGTTTTTTCTTTCTTTCATCTTAATTTGTCTGTTGGCCACCGTTGTGGCCAGCTGTCACTCAAGAGAATACACACATATATGATCTCTAATTGTTGGGAAATAGTTAAACCACTCTACCATAATGAAAATCAAATAAATCATTGTTACTTTGACATTTACTGCTTATGCAAAATAAATCTATTTGTTAGCTGAAAAATAGATATATTTTTCCTATTCCACGTTTGATAGACTGATAGACTTTTGCTCCCAGTGTGGCGTCAAAGGCGAGATGATGCGCTCTGATTAAATTAAATTAATGTATGGAAATGTCTTTCCCCTGGAAGTTGTAAATGATTATGAAAATGATATAAACATTTGCAATTAAAATGTGCAAACTGGCATGAAAAAAAATCCATTGGATGCCACTTTAATAAAAGTCAATTCTAGTTGACTAATCACTACTTGTTAAGGTATTTATTATCATTAATTCTACTTCATTTCCATTTCCATTTAGGATAAATAGATTACCCATGCTCTACATGCAAATGAACAAAGAACATGCAGAGAAATTAAGTCTATAGATGCGTTTTTTGAATTGTATGAGTACAGCTGACAACATATATCATGACTACATATCAATATCACTCTCTTCACTTAATTATGTGTTAAAGGATTTGAATGCAAAGGTTTGTGAAGGTCAGAGAAGCAAACTGGAGGTTGGAAATAGGATTAAGTGCTTAAAAAGCCACAGAGAGTAAATTTAAGAACACTGAGAGCAAGAAACAGCTGAGGGGCAGCCTTAAGATCCACAGTACAACTGTCTAGATAGGACTGCATAACATGCAAGCGGTCTACATTAACTTTACATGGCAGCTTGATTACTAAAGGTTTATTAAAAAATAAGTGCTATTTTTAAGTGATTTTTTTTTCACTTCATTTATTTTACATTGCATTTACTGTCTGTTTTTGACCAACTCACCTTTTGTATTTCCACAACAATAGCGAGGGACATGCAGGCAGCTGGATTCGGATGAGGTGCTTTAATTCTTTAACCATCTTAAATGCGCAAATAACCGAAAACACATATGTATACACACTAACAGACACACTTCCTGCAGTGAGATTAGTTATGGTCATGCCTGGCTGACTGAAATAGCTCATTCCTCATTGTGAATGCAACCTGAATAGACGGCGTTGGTGGTATTAATGTACGTGTGTACGAGTATGTGTTGCCCTTGGGCAAGCTGTCTTTCTGATGCCACGCAGCTCTTAATGCACAGAACAAAGGGTAATAGGTAATTAATATGCAATACACACTAATGTGCATTTGTGTGTGTTTGACTGTAAGGTTAATACGTAATTAATATGCATCATACACTGGCATCCCAGGCAATTAAGGATCCAGCGGTATCCGTTGATGCTTCTTAACGAACGTCCTCTTTAATTGGAAACATTTCACTGTAAACATGTTGATTTATATGACTGTCTGTCGTTTGGTGGGATTAGAGCGAGTAAGCGATTAAGGCAGAGAGAAGGAGACGTACTGAGATAAGGACTAAAATGAAAGAGAATTTAAAGTTAAGGACCACATACTGTGTCTGAACACTGGATTTAAATTCATTTATATGGGCTTAGAAAACTGTATGGATGCAAATATATTAAAAAAAAGATCTCTTATGTATAATTACATAGTATGTTAATGGATTATTACTGATCATACCAATGCATCAGATTGCTGGAGAACACTGCATACTGGACTACACAGTAAATTGTATATGTAGCTGTTGTAGTTGTTTTTACTGCAGTTATGTTGCACCACTGAACCACCAAACAGCCATAAAAAGATGAAATGAGGATGGAAACACAAATGGCTCACACCATTCTGTGACAACCACTTACGTTTCCATCTTTCCCGTCACTCTTCCAACAGCACACACAGTCAGCAGGACTGACCAAAAAGTAAACTTTGACTGAAGAAATCCAAATACTCACGAGGCTGAATTTCAATGCACTGCCTATATTGTTAGCAGATACTATTGTGAACTAAAAAACCAGCTGAGGAAACACAGTAAATATCCTGTTCCTGTGTTTGTCCCACAGCAAACTACTGGCCTAACAATCATAAACACGTGTTTCAGGGTGTGCATGCATGAGATGTTTCATACCTTTATTATTTTTGTATTGCTGTGTTTGTGTGCCTCTGCTTGTGTGCATGTGCCAATGCATGCTCATATTTGTGCATGTTTCTATGTGAACACAAACAAAGAAGGATGATAATACCGTAATAATACACAATCGAGTGAATGGGGTTTTCCTTTCTGTTGGTTGACAGAGGAGGCCATTGTTCACAACTCATTTATTCTCACAATCAGACCACGAGCAGAAACCCAAAGGTCAAGCATCCAGGTCACAATAGCTTTCGAACCAAACCCAATGTATTGGCTCAGTAAGTGTCTAGAGAAAAAGAGTAAATATAAGAAATGTGTGATAAATCATAATATGCTGACTGGATGTCTTGGGAAAACAATTTAACTAGCCATAAAACATACTATAGTGCCCTTTCACCATTTAGCTGACATTAATTTACTTCCAAATATTAGACTCCATCAATGGACCAACAAGCATGAAGAAAAATTGCACAGATCCACAAACTAGGTGTACAAAGGTCGGGATCTCAGTTGTACAACCATGCTCTTGCAAAAAGGGGATAGGACAGTGATATGTGACGTGTATAAAATTAGGTTGTGAATTTCTTATGACTTTTAATTCACAAATTTGCATGTATGGTATAATCCACCTGACTCAACACAAAAAATAGCATGCCTGCATTGCATCATTGCTGTAGAGCTATGATGGTTTTATAAAACGGGTGAAACTCATCACCTTTCTTAAATGCATTATGGGTAATATAGTGCCAAAATGATCAGTACTAAGCTTCCACTGGCTCGGACTCTGGAGATGGCCAGGCTTTCATGGAAAGAACCTTGCTGCTGAATGAAGCATTTTATGAATATTTCAGTAACTGCAGGAATGCGTGCGTGTGTTTCTGCGTGTCTGTGTGGGTGCATGAGCGTTTGCTCTTCCATCTTTGTGAGGACAAATGGCTGGCCCATTTTCTTCAAAGAGATTTTCTTTTAGGGGTATTGTCTGAGTGAGGATGATGCATTTGTCTGTTAGTGTAACAAATGGGATTATGCAACTTGCTATGCTGGTTATGGCTCGGGTCAGAGGTATGGTAATGACAATGAGTCAATTAAGGTCTTCACAAGTATAGATAAAACCATGTGGGTGTGTATGCATGTTAACAGGGGCAAGGGTAAAAGAGAGGAAGCTCTTCTGGGAAAGTCAGTTTACCCAACAAGCACTCAGGAAGCACTTTAGTTGTCATGACAGCATCACCACGTGGAGATGATGGGGGGAAGGGGGTGGGGAGAAAGCTGGAGAGAGAGCATGATGCAGGAGGAAAGAGTTCAATGAAAGAAGCCATTAGCAGATTCCAGTTGAGCAGGATCTAAAAGGAATAATGGTGGCTCTTTCCTTGATGAATCTAGTCAATTCATAGTTTAGGGGATGATGGTTTCCTGCCACTTGATATTTGCACTCTTTATCTTTGACTGTGATGAGGGATGGCAGAACATTTCTGTATGGGAATCTGAATACTCTAAACTCATATGACATGAATTAAAAAGACATAGATACAGGCTGGAAAGTATCTTACTTGAACTACTGGATGTTTTGGGTCCAGTGAATTCTGATCTAGTTATCAAAAATGGACAACAGAAGTTAAGAAAAATGTTGTCTGTCATCAGAATCTGGTGTAAACAACATGAAAGCACCTAAGTAAGGCCAATCCTACCATCAATGTATAAAGGGTTCTAGCTGGTGGTGGTGGATGGTGTAATGATGTGCAGGATCTTTCCTGGTTAAACTTTGGACCTGTTAGTACCAACTGAGTACAGCCTAAACGAGTATTGTTGATGACCACGTCCATCTGGTTATTACCAGTGTACTCATCTTCTGATGGCTGTTTCCAGAAGAATAATGTGCCGTGTCACAAACCTCAAATAATCTCAAACTGTCTTGAACTTGAAAATGAGTTCACTATAGTGAAATGACCTCCACGGTCACCAGATCTTAATTAAGGATACAGCAGTGATTCATATAATTGATGTGCACCAATAAATATGCATCAGCTGCATGATGCTATCATGCCAATATAGACCAAAATCTCTGAAGGATATTTCAAGCATTTGCTTGAATTTCTGTTATGAAAAATTAAGGTAGTTTTGATGCAATAGCGGGACCAACTTAGTACAAGCAATGTGTTGCTAGTAGCATTCCCTCTTCTCCTGTAGTTTTTTTTTCTTATAATCTTACCATTAAGAGAAAAAAAGTACTACTTGAAATGGCATGGGAGATGAAAGAAAATGTTCTCCTCTCCTTTTAGGATGTAGGTCTATGCATTACAGGGAGCGCAGAATTATTAGGCAAATGAGTATTTTGTCCACATCATCCTCTTCATGCATGTTGTCTTACTCCAAGCTGTATAGGCTCGAAAGCCTACTACCAATTAAGCATATTAGGTGATGTGCATCTCTGTAATGAGAAGGGGTGTGGTCTAATGACATCAACACCCTATATCAGGTGTGCATAATTATTAGGCAACTTCCTTTCCTTTGGCAAAATGGGTCAAAAGAAGGACTTGACAGGCTCAGAAAAGTCAAAAATAGTGAGATATCTTGCAGAGGGATGCAGCAGTCTCAAAATTGCAAAGCTTCTGAAGCGTGATCATCGAACAATCAAGCGTTTCATTCAAAATAGTCAACAAGAAGCGTGTGGAAAAACCAAGGCGCAAAATAACTGCCCATGAACTGAGAAAAGTCAAGCGTGCAGCTGCCAAGATGCCACTTGCCACCAGTTTGGCCATATTTCAGAGCTGCAACATCACTGGAGTGCCCAAAAGCACAAGGTGTGCAATACTCAGAGACATGGCCAAGGTAAGAAAGGCTGAAAGACGACCACCACTGAACAAGACACACAAGCTGAAACGTCAAGACTGGGCCAAGAAATATCTCAAGACTGGTTTTTCTAAGGTTTTATGGACTGATGAAATGAGAGTGAGTCTTGATGGGCCAGATGGATGGGCCCGTGGCTGGATTGGTAAAGGGCAGAGAGCTCCAGTCCGACTCAGACGCCAGCAAGGTGGAGGTGGAGTACTGGTTTGGGCTGGTATCATCAAAGATGAGCTTGTGGGGCCTTTTCGGGTTGAGGATGGAGTCAAGCTCAACTCCCAGTCCTACTGCCAGTTTCTGGAAGACACCTTCTTCAAGCAGTGGTACAGGAAGAAGTCTGCATCCTTCAAGAAAAACATGATTTTCATGCAGGACAATGCTCCATCACACGCGTCCAAGTACTCCACAGCGTGGCTGGCAAGAAAGGGTATAAAAGAAGAAAAACTAATGACATGGCCACCTTGTTCACCTGATCTGAACCCCATTGAGAACCTGTGGTCCATCATCAAATGTGAGATTTACAAGGAGGGAAAACAGTACACTTCTCTGAACAGTGTCTGGGAGGCTGTGGTTGCTGCTGCACGCAATGTTGATGGTGAACAGATCAAAACACTGATAGAATCCATGGATGGCAGGCTTTTGAGTGTCCTTGCAAAGAAAGGTGGCTATATTGGTCGCTGATTTGTTTTTGTTTTGTTTTTGAATGTCAGAAATGTATATTTGTGAATGTGGAGATGTTATATTGGTTTCACTGGTAAAAATAAATAATTGAAATGGGTATATATTTGTTTTTTGTTAAGTTGCCTAATAATTATGCACAGTAATAGTCACCTGCACACACAGATATCCCCCTAAAATAGCTAAAACTAAAAACAAACTAAAAACTACTTCCAAAAACATTCAGCTTTGATATTAATGAGTTTTTTGGGTTCATTGAGAACATGGTTGTTGTTCAATAATAAAATTATTCCTCAAAAATACAACTTGCCTAATAATTCTGCACTCCCTGTATATAGTGGAAAAAATGTAATGTACTGAACAATTTTGAAAATACACAGAAAAAAATAAAACACTCATGTCACACTCAGATCCTTATCGGCACATGATGGTAATTCTACTAAAATGACAGATGCTTCATGATCATGTGTGTATCTCTGTGTTATGCAAGAGACTGTAATACCCTTGTCACCACAGCATCAACCACAAGCCTCACACTGTAAGTGTGAGCTGCTTGTTCACTATCCCCATAAATCCCTAGAGGGAGAAGGCAGAAAGCTTCTTCACATTACTACGCCAGTGAGACTGTTTTTGATGGCAGCATCACGACTGTGGCCAGATCAAGTTTGACATATGCTGCAGTGACGTCTGACAGGCAGGCAAACACAGAGGAACATCAGGGGAGCCATGGCACTGAAACAAAGAATCGTCAAGGGAAATCCAACTCTACCCCTGACACTTAGACAACTATCTCCAAACAAAATATTAAAAAATGTTGAGATGTATCCTGAAGATGCAATATCCTTCCAGTCACAACCAGGTTTTTTTTCTTTATTACAAGTAATTCTGTTAATTAAGGATACCAGTAGTCACACTTGTTTTAATTTGCATCCCGTATCTGCTGTCTTTCTCCTCATCCCCTCCCCCGACATCCCTTTCTCTCTCCCCCAACATTGCTGCCCGTATTGTACCTCTAAGTCTTTCTTCTTTTGTCATGTGAAATCAGTGTAGCCCAAATCCAAACATCACAAAGGCTCAATCCTGCTTCAGTCCACCTTTTTCCCCTCATTCTGAATCCAAAGCATTTAGCTCTTTTTTTTTCAACATCCAACATCCTGGTCATCCTGAATTCCCTTTTCTCCACATTGAATCTAGCCCTTATTCTATCACTGCACGCTTCTTTCAATATTTATTGCATCATTCCACTTCATCATTTTACTCTCACATATACCATTATTCCATTATTTACTTTCAATGCAGCCAACATTCCAGTCAATCTCTAATCATTGCAGCTGTAGATGAATTTCTTCCTATATGAATTTCACTCCAAAAACAATTTATTCAAATATATTTCAGGCCTTATTCCACCATTTCAACATCTCTCATCAACAATTCAATCATGATTGTGTTTTCAAGTATGTGTCCACCATATTGGTGACTGGACTTTTGATCATCTTTCTTGGCTTTCTGTACAAGCTAAATTATACTATGGCTTACTTGTATTTTTAAAGAAAACAATACTGTTAAACACACCACCCTTTTTTTGTGCTCAGTTGCAGTATCCAGATGAAATTCATAATCATGCCACACGATTCTCAACCAACCACAATTTAGTAATTCCTCGTGTTAAAAGTAACTTTTTGAAAAACTCTGTTATATTCAGAGCATCGTTTCAGTGGAATAAGTTGCCTGAGGCAATAAGAGAATTGGCTTCAATTCATAATTTTAAAAATCACCTAAAAGCCTATTTAGGCAGTTTTTAATGTATTTGTAAAAATTGTAGAGGGTAATATCACTTGTAATGGAAATTGTGTATTTTGTTTGAGTGTTTTGTTTTGGTTTTCTGCTTTTATATAATTTTTAATATTCACATGTTTACATTTCAGTATTGTAAAACTTTACTGTAGATCTAATTGTTGTAACATTTTATTTGGAGATATTTGATGGCTTGGGCCCCAGGAAGACTAGCAACCACTGTTGTGGAAGCTAATGGGGTTCCTTATAAATAAACAAATAAACAAATCTTATATAAGACTGACAGATCAATAAGTTATGCCAACATATCTACATATTTAGGTTGAGGCCGTCCAATTAGCCTCTGCAGGCCTTTGCTCTGATAGTGGTTTAGCATGGAGGCTTCTCAAACTGTTCTGATGATGTCAAACTTTCTTGGGACTTGTTCTGAAAAATAAATTCAGTTTCCATTGCCATTTCAATATGGTAATGCAGCAAGACAAGGCCATTAATGCACCAATTTAAACATTTGTTTATGTAACGTTTTCAATGTTAAACATTGTTAATGCACATCAAAAATATTTTGCTACATTGTATATTCCAATAGCCAACCGGCTCAAATGTGAGAATTTAATGCCTCCTCTTTTTTGTATGGTTACTCTCATATAAAATAGTATCTTTTGTAAACAAGACCGCAGACTCTAAGGTTGTGTAACTTTTTTGTAATTTTTGTTTTCTGACATTTTGTAGACTAAATAATTTAAATATAAATTGGGTTTATTCTTAACCCATCTGAGGGCTGAGTTGATGTAAAAAAGGAAAATGTTAATTTTACTAACCCGATTTGTGTGACATGTCCTGACAAAGCTAATATATTTGCCTTTCTATTTAGCTCTTATTTAGTTAACCCTTAATTCAAGCATTCTTCCAGTGTTTCTTTCTATTCTCTCTAGTATTCAATCAAACAGGCCTCATTTTAAAGACTAAGTCAGTCTACACCCTCTTCCTTCTTTTCTCTCTCTTCATCCATCTGCCATTTCTATCCACAGTTATCCATTCTCTATCCCCATCACCCCTGGAACAACACTCATCCATCTCTTTGTCTCCATGCCCTCACACCCTGTGGTGAGAAATCTCCAATTTATCTTGTGTCCCCTTGTTTTGCCTTCACTTCTCTCTGTACTCTTCTCATCACTCTGTCTATCCATCAAACCATCTACCCATGGATGTGCTGCCCTCCTCCCTTCAGTCCTATTAGGCTTACAAAGCTGCAGGATAGCAGCAAAAAGGCTGAATGTACATTCATATTTATTATGATATACCATATGTATGAGTATCTGACAAAATTTGTTCTTTTACAAGACATTTATTTATAGAGTGTATACATATATATATATATGTATTTATATGTATTTTTCATTTTTTTGTGCAGAAGCAAAACAAAAAAACTGGATTTTATGATGCACGATGATGCATAATTTAATGATATTAAGTGTGCTGTCAAACGTAGCACAAAGTTGGACGGTAGCAGAATGGAACAATAAATAAACTGCAACAAATCCAGCAGTGCATGGCCACACAGTTGCTGCTCCACAGGGATGATGCACCATTTTCATAAATCCCTAAGAGCTCAGATTCTCCTTTACATGCTACAATTGTTTGGTGACTGAGTTATTTCCACAAATAGAGATGAACTTTTGAGAGAAAAGTATATGTGTGGGTGCTGTGTGTATGTATCTCCCAGATGCAGAGTAAAGACAGTTGTGTGATGTGTTGATAGTGAAAGAGGCAGATCTTTTAAACTGAGGAAAAAAGTGAGGGAAGAGTCAAAGACAGCTGCAAGAGCAGGAGAGTGCAAATGCACTGGATAGCAGAACCTGAAAAAGAAAAAAGTAGGATGGAGAAACAATGAATGATAGGCAGTCAAAGAAGAAAAAGAAGCAGACATATGAAGGGTTTAAGAAATGCAAGAGCAAAATGACCGGGTAATGGACAAACCAAGGTACAGAGAAAGACACACACCAAAGGAGTGAGAAAAAAATGGACGTGTGAATGAGATAGAGCAAGAGAGGTGAGAAAGATAAAGACAAAAAGGAGGATGAAGAGCTGTCCATAATGAGTTTTGTCCTACATTCACAAAGGCAACATTAAATCATGCTCTACTAAGCAGCACACACACTGCCAATACAGCCAGGGTTTACACATCTTCTCACTCACTGTAGTGTCCTCTGACCTTCAATCCATTGATTCACTGTCTACACATAAAATGTAGTTTTTACCAATGAGGCATCTCTCTTTAAAAAGTGCTATTCGTTTTTAATAGCACATATCCACTGAAAGAGCATACAATTAAAATTAAGGTTCTAAAAATCCAGCTCAACAGATCTGTACGACAACCATTTCTTAGCTAGAAACTACTCCTGTGCTGTCCATAAAAAGACACCAAATATGACTTCTAGCAGTATGGAGTCCAGGAATTCTTTCAGTGTCTGAAAAACAGAAATCAACACTTTACACTCCAATGTGACTGACTGAAATACACATGAAAAAGTGTTTACTAAGGCAGAGAACACATATGGTTACAAACCTGCTACTGAGGAAACCCTGCCATGTTTCTCTCTGTAGACATTTTCAAAGGGTACGTGTCACTCTAACAGTTTCATCTGTATACAAAACTGTAAAGACGAAAAACATCCCCCTGTAGCCTAATTAATAGTGAGGAATCTTTTCTACTCACTTCACTTCAGCTTGCTGTAAATATGGACTACAATTTGCGAAAAAAAAGAGATAAATGATATTACTGCGAGCTCCCGAGATTTGTTTTTATTCCAGAAGGTTTAACTAATGGCAAAAATTTGCATATCACACAACTTCATCTCCTAAGAATTCAGAACACTCCTTGGAGCTTGGAAAGACACCATGAAAACCAGGTAAACCCTGTAACTTTGTTCTGGCACAAGAAGGCAGAAAGAAAGAGCCCGTGGAGGCAGTTAGCTGCAAGACAAGGCAGGGTCAGATTTTATTACAGTGACATCAAAATAACACCTCACAACCCTTTACAAAAGTGCACAAAGGGAGTGCTGCTTTTTGACTGTTCTCTTTATAGCTCAGTCTACACCACCGAAGTACCGTTTTAATCTTTTGTGCTGTCCAGGCAAGCTTCATGCATTTGCAAATCCCTTTGCAGTTATATGCTTGCCAAGCCATTTTGGGTGGAAACCTTTTGGAATTCATAGATTTCTTTCTTTCTTTCTTTTTTTTTTGTATTTTAATACTCTGTAATGATGTCACTGTCCTGTTACTTTAAAAAAGTCATCAAAAAAGTTTTCCTTTGTTTTGCATTTTGTTTTACTTGCAGAATGATGAATGTGAATATGCATAGCATGTAGAGAAAGTGCACAAGGCTACAGAAGTTTGGGAGCTTCCCTCCAGCATAAGGTGCAGCAAAGTACTTTGATGACAAACCCTTTGTAGCCAGGCCTCGTACCAGAGACCTCACAAGACAAAAAAAGTACAAGCTCATGTTTGGTGAGGGCCCGTTTAACCCAAGGCTTATAATGTTTCTTTCTTAGTTAGCATGCTAATATTTGCCTATAGACGGTACTAAGGAATCAAGACTACACCACTCAGCAGATCCTGAGTCAAGTCTTCACATCATTATTTAACAATCCATCAAGTTTTTAGAACCGACTTGAATGCCAACAGCAGCATTGTTAGCATGCAAAAACACAGCTGCAGTCTGTTTAATAAACTAAAAGCGTTAGCGTGACCAACAACGAAAACAGAAGTAAATGTGCAAGTAGGTGTTAAAAAATTTAAGTCCTTGAGTCAAGCATCAAAACATGTAAAATATGTTAACGAGGCACAAGAAGTCACAAAAAGTCTGCGTCATTTTTCAGCGAAACTGCTGTACTTACAGTGTACAGTAATTTTGAATATTCTCCAGGCTTCAGCTGACACAAGTGGTCAAATCAAAAGTTATCAAATGGCAGAAGTCTGTAAAGCATAATTAGCTGTGTATAATTAGGTGGCAAGCTAATGAGTGGTAATCACAGTACTGTAGAGCCATTCTTTTATCTTTTGCATGTGCATTCCAGTCAGTATTCATGCAGTAGTACACAGCAGTATAGCTTCAAAGATGATCCTTTTATTTTAATAATACTGAGACAGTAATTGGTTCTTAATATTCATGATCACAAAAATGCTGTTCTGGAACTTTTTTTTTTTTTTTGCCTTCTCAGCCTGTAACCGTAACAGTAGTCTGGCTGTCTGTACAGTCTGTGGGAGAATGACTTCAGGCAGGCCAGTGGTCTACTGACAGCTATTTCCTAATGATCTCCCCACAGATATTTCATATCTGACAAAGTGAAGCTACTGTAGAGCTACTGGAGAGATGGTTCACTTTTTTACCATTTGATTATTGAGAACTAATCAAAGCTTAGTTCTCTTTTGGTTCTGAAAGAAAAAAAACCCTACTATTAGACCTCTTTCACATATTGTCATCTGCCAATCACCCTCCTTTAACATTCAATCCAGTTTCCACATGCACATATCTAAATCAGAAAAGCTAAAGAATAAAACTTCCACATCAGTAGCTCACAAACAAATCATGTATTTAATCACTAGAGACTGGTACTTACTTGGGAGAAGACTGTGTGAAAATAAAAAGCACAAAGAGTGACCAAATCACACATTTCACTTTACTGTATCACATAGCGTCGTGCCATTGTAACGAATGTTCTCTGAAATTTCTTCTTCTTAAAGTCCACCATGCCGTTCAAAGCTACTCTCAGTTGCATAAGTGGAGTTTAGCGTGCAAATAATTGAGTAATTTAAAGGCAGCGTAGGGGAAGACTGAAGAGGTTGAAAGGAGAGAAAAATACATAGACCCTAGGTACCCATGGAAATAGCAGTTAAGGTCAGTGGTGGGAATGTTTGGGCACGAGCTGGAGCAGAACAGTATGAGAGCAGCAAAGTGCTGCAGGCCACAGGGGAATACCCTCCACTAAGCTAGAAAGAAACACTCACAGACTCACGCAGCAACAGCGTAAGAAGCACTCTTGCTAAAAGAATAAACAGATCCATGCACACACTCAAGCACACTATACTAAAAATAAACATGTGCATGGATATGAAAATACACACAGGATGAAGACAGCAACCAAAACAAACAAACATGTATGTGCACCCACAGCCCTAAAAAGGTAACAAAATAATGTGATGACTAGACAGATTAAGAAACTGGATCTTTAACTTCAATTAATCATCTTAAAAGCTGCTGATTTATTCAAAATGATCTTATTAGCTCAATTTCACAACAAACTTTACCCTCTCACCTTGACAAGATCCGTTGATTTCCTCAAATCCCGGCTGGCAAACACACTTCCCAATGGGCACCAGCCACTCTCCCTCTGTGCTGCAATGCATCCTGGGAGGCTCGTATAAAGGCAGGGAGTTATTGACACAGCGGCCCACTACCTCTACCAGCTGTGAGGCTTCTGAGCCTGGGATTGTGTCAGGGAACTCAGCCAAGCTCTTCACCAAGAATGGGCAGCGTTTGTAGAAAACCCTCACTGAGACTAAAGCAATGCAGGCCCCTAAATCCTGAAATGCCAAGTAGAAGCCTTTCCGGGTCAGAGGACCTAAATCGCGGACTTCAGTGTTAAGCTTCATCACACGATCCCCAAGGTCCAGCTCAGTGAAGCTCTCATCAGCTGCTATGGTATCAATTTTGATGTACCTGCTCTCCTTCATTGCCCTGTCTTCCTCTTCTGTCATCCTGGTACCATCTCTCATCTCTCCTTCCTCCATCTCTTCTTCGTCCCCATCTGTTTCATAGTAATACATATTAAAAGTCTCCTTGCAGGTCCCGACACCCCCTGGCAGGCTGTTGCAGTCTCTCAGGGTGAACTTGAGCTCAATAAATACCCGCTGGGCACCCTCAGTCAGGATCCAGTTGGTGTGGAGCCAGTTGTTCTGGTTTTGCTCCATCACACGGCATACTTGGTAGGTGTGGATGGGAGCATAGTTCTCGTCTACTTCCCCAATCTCCTCCCACTGAAAAAGAAAAAAAAACCCAAAATATTAGTGGAAAGACCTTGTTCCTTTCAAATGATTAAATGCTTAATATTCCCATGCACATCCTGCATTCAAAACATCACTAAAGTCAATTTTACAACATGCTTAAAGTACAGAAAAATGTTTTGATGAAATGGCTTTAAATTTGTTATATACAAGAATATTTAGTAGCTAATGCATCAATGTGTGAATATTACTTTACTATGGTCACTGCTTGAACCTCCAAAGAGTCACAACATCAATTTAATAGGTGTGTGGGGATAATCGTATTTTAAAACTCAAATTTATATCGGTAGTTTTTAGCATTCTGATTTTTTAAATTAATCCATTAACAGTTACCAACAGTCAGCCCAACTACAGTTTAGTCTTAAACTTAAACTTAATATTAATATTAATAATGTACCATCTTATTCTAAAAATGTAAGAGTGTAACACACAGTACAATATTACCAAAATGTATAAAGTATAAAACACTTTTTTTTTCAAAACCATAAGTCATCCTTAGTAACACACTTACAGTATTACATCATAACATTTTCAGTCTACTAGGACAAACTTGTCTAATTAAGCATGCTTATAATTCTACATATAACAATGAAGTAAACAGTAAATTCTAGTATGTTGCCTGTATTGTTTAAAAATGTGAAATTATACTCATACAGAGAATCTGACACCGTGGTAATACTTTAAGAATGAGCAACAGAAATGCTTTTCTGAAAGGATTAACGCTGGTGTGGAAATTTTAACGGTGTGTTTGTGTGTGTGTGCATGCATGTTAGTGTGTGTGTGTCAAGGTATAGATAGCAAAATAATCCTCATCACTTCCACCTCATTTCCTCCTACTGCAATAGAGAGAAAGGAATGAGATCGTGTTAAAGGGTACATATGCATTTACCATGAGTGAGGGGTGGCGTTCTTGTCAGCAAAAAAAAAAAAAAGAGGATTTAACCTGCACCTGTGTGTTCATCTGTAGCACCATATCTCTAAAGGAGAATGTGTGTGTCTGTGTGAATCCATTTCTGCATGTGCATATATGCAAATTACCTTGTCAGCATTCAAGTGTGTGTGAGCATATGCATCCATGCATGTGTGCGTGTGTCAGACAGCAGCATTAATTCCCTCTGCAGGTCTCGTGGGAGATGGCTATTATCTGCATCACTAGCCCTCTCTCATGACTAATATAGGCGCTTCATCATGTCACTGTAATATGGCCAGAGGGACCAGACTATGATCTGGTGTTATGGCTTAATAGCCCATATTAATCTATCCTTGCTGATCCATTGTATACAACCCTCTGTCTTTATCTTTTCGCTCTCTTCTCCCTGTCTCGTTCTCCAGCTGTCTTTTTTTTTTTACACTTTCCCTGATTAAGTGTGTCTCTTTTGTTTTGTCTCTTTTGTTTTCTGATTGTAATTATTCAGTTTCAGAATCATTTGATAATGGATGCAGACATTTAAGTATTTATAGATATTGTGTGCACACGCAGTGTGTTAATAGTCTTGCACCTTTATCTTTGTAACAAGCAATTTCACTTTTAGTCTTCCTGAAATTGTTGGAAAGCGAATCATCTTATGCGATTTACTAAAACGCTGTTTGAGGATTTAAACTTTGTTCCTGAGTTCGGCTTAGACCTAGGTCTTGATTGGTGGTTTGAGTGTATTATGCTAATGCGGGTCTTCACATATATGGAGTGCAAACTATTCAAAGATATCTGTTTTTAATTGTGTGCCAGTCCCCATCTCCACCAGACCTCAGCCCAGTCAGTCCCAGTACAGACATTAAGCCTCTTACTTGTTAGATCGCACAGATCCACAAGCCTGCTCTGAGATTTACACAGCTTAACACATACACACACACACAGATCCACACAGCGTCATTATTGGTATCCCAGCGGGGAGTTGAACAGACGACCTCCTCTCACTCTGCCTTGAACAAATTGGTTCGGCATGTGTGCTTGGAAGTGGTGTTGCCATTGTTGCAATTGGGAGTCCTCCCACTTTGTAGCTCAACTGTATTTATAGAGTTTAATTACTAATGTAAATAGGATATGATACTTGAGCTAACACTTTAAAGTGAATAATCAAACAATTATTTAGCATAACCCATTTACAAGCAAACAGCCACTAAAATGAGTAACAAAATGTTACCAAGGTTCATCCTTTGGCTTTCCAAAAAATGCCGCTGATGTAGAAACAGACTGCTCTAAGACTTTTTAGTTGCACCTACTGGAGGAACACACTTTGATCTGTGCACAGAACAGCACAGCAGTAAGGTTGCAGTTGCAGAACCACATTCATAATGTGAGGGAATGTATTGAAACAGTCAGTCTAAAAGTTAATCACACAATAAACTCACCTAATGCTAGATCTATTTCAACTTTACTTTCTTCCTTCTCAATCACTCCAGAAATAACCTCTCGATT